>NW_022437084.1:998166-1102545 GCF_009761245.1 Sapajus apella | reverse complement strand
CTTTTTTTTTTTTTTTTTTTTTTTTTTTTTTGAGACGGAGTTTCACTCTTGTTACCCAGGCTGGAGTGCAATGGCTCGATCTCGGCTCACCGCAACCTCCGCCTCCTGGGTTCAGGCAATTCTCCTGCCTCAGCCTCCTGAGTAGCTGGGATTACAGGCACGCACCACCATGCCCAGCTAATTTTTTGTAGTTTTAGTAGAGACGGGGTTTCACCATGTTGACCAGGACGGTCTCGATCTCTTGACCTCGGGATCCGCCCGCCTCGGCCTCCCAAAGTGCTGGGATTACAGGCTTGAGCCACCGCGCCCGGCCTCTTGAACTCTTTATTGACCTCTGCACCTGCTTCCTCTTCTGTGAAAACAGATGAGTTTATGTAGATTAAGATCTAGCAGACATCTGTAGACATATCAGGTGGTAAATATTTTAGGCTTTGCAGGCTAGTGACTGAACTCTGCATGAAAATAACCTCAATATATAAAGGAATGAATGTGAATGGGTGCCGTGCTGAAATCATCTCCTTCCCAGGGTCCATGAAAGTCTTCTTCTTTGAGCTTTCCCCCCAATCATTTAAAATGTAAAAACATTCCTAGCTTGCAGGTGCTATGAGAATAGGGAGCAGGCCAGAGGTGACTTAGGAGGCTTGTTGGCAGATTCCTGCCTAGTTTTTTTTTTTTTTTTTTTTTTCTTTTTTTTTTTTTTTAACAATCTCCCTCTGTTGCCAAGGCTGGAGTGCAGTGGCACAATCTCAGCTCACTGTAACCACTGCCTCCCAGGTTCAAGCAAGTCTCCTGCCTCAGCCTCCTGAGTAGCTGGGGCTACTGGTGCACCACCACGCCTGGCTAATTTTGGCATTTTTAGTAGAGATGGGGTTTTACCAAGTTGGCCAGGCTGGTCTCAAAGTCCTGGCCTCAAGTGATCCATCCGCCTTGGCCTCCCAAAGTGCTGGGATTACAGGTGTGAGCCACTGCGCCCGGCTGTGTCTAATCATCTAGTAATCCTCTGGGCTGGAGTTGGGGTGTGTCAGAGGCAAATTTTTGCCTGTCTTCTCAGAACACCATATTCAGAGAAGGCCACTCGGGACAGATTTGTCAGGCTGTTTCAAATGCCCAGGTCTGGGACGGGATGCCCTATCTGTGGAGAATTTTTTTTTTTTTTTTTTTTGAGACAGGGTCTCACTCTGTTGCTCAGGCTGGAGTGCAGTGGTGTGATCTTGGTGCACTGCAGCCTCTGCCTCCTGGGCTCAAGTGACTCTCCTACTTCAGCCCCCCAAGTAGCTGTGTTACAGGAAAGGGGTCCTGATCCAGACCCCAAGAGGGGGTTCTTGGATCTCACACAAGAAAGAATTCAGGGTGAGGCCATAAAGAGAAAGCAAGTTTATTAACAAGGTAAAGGAACAAAAGAATGACGGCTCCATAGGCAGAGCAGCCCCGAGGGCTGCTGGTTGCCCACTTTTATGGTTATTTCTTGATTACATACTAAACAAAGGGTGGATTGTTCATTCCTCCCCTTTTTAGTCCACATAGGGCAACTTCCTGAAGTTGCCACGGCATCTGCAACCTGTCATGGTGCTGGCGGGAGTGTAGCAGTGAGGACGACCAGAGGTCACTCTCGTCGCCATCTTGGTTTTGGTGGGATTTGGCCGGCTTCTTTACTGCAGCCTGTTTTATCAGTAAGGTCTTTATGACCTGGATCTTGTGCCGACCTCCTGTCTCATCCTATGACTTAAAATGCCTTCACCGTCTGGGAATGCAGCCCAGTAGATCTCAGCCTCATTTTACGTAGCTCCTATTCCTGATGGAGTTCTTCTGGTTCAAATGCCTCTGACAGCTGAGACTACAGGAACACAGCACTACGTCCAGGTATGTTTTGTACTTTTTGTAGAGACAGGGTTTCACCATGTTGACCAGGCTGATCTTGAACTCCTGGGATCAAGCAATTCATCCGCCTTGGCCTCCCAAAGTGCTAGGATTACAGGCATGAGCCACCACACCCAGCCCACTTGGAGGCTTTTTTTTTTTTTTTTAAATGAGAGAGAAAGAGAGAGAGAAATAGAGAGAGAGAGAGAGAGGGAGGGAGGGAGGGAGGGAGACTTTGCATTCTGTTATCCTCAAATTATTACTTTACCTTCTTCCCTAGCCGGGGTCCCAGTCCTAAAGCCCGAGACCCTCAATGGAACTTCACCTCTGCATAATCCGCCTGGGTGCCCTTGGGCATCCCGGCCTCAGGCCTGGGTCTGAGGCCTGGGAAGTTGAGCATGGCATAATGGAGCTCTTCTTGGCTCTTGTGGGATTCTGGTGCTTGAGTGGATGATTTGGATTCTGGGCAGCTGAACAACTGATATGGCTTTTTCTGGTTCTTCTTTGATTCTGGGCAGGGAGCACCTGGTGGAGGAGGTGTCTGAGAAGCGCTGCTTGATGTGGCCTTCTCATTCCGATTCGGAGCCTGAGGGATGAACCACCATCCTTCATTCATTCATTCAGCAAATATTTGAACACATGTTGGGCACTGATTTCATTTATTTATTTTTTTGAGACGTGGTCTCACTCTGTTGCCCAGGCTGGAGTACAGTGGCGTGATCTCGGCTCCCTGCAACCTCTGCCTTCCAAGTGAGTACAGTGGCGTGATCTCGGCTCCCTGCAACCTCTGCCTTCCGAGTTCAAGCAATTCTGCCTCAGCCTCCTGAGCAGCTGGGACTTCAGGCATGTGCCACCACACCTGGCTAATTTTTTGTATTTTTAGTAGAAATGGGGTTTCATCATGTTAGCCAGGATGATCTCAATCTCCTGACCTCATGATCCCCCCGCCTTGGCCTCCCAAAGTGCTGGGATTACAGGTGTGAGCCACTGTGCCCGGCCATTTGGGCACTGATTTATAGCACGGAGTGAAACAAAGTCCCTGCCCCTGCTTTGCTCAGCTTGCATTCCATCTTGGAAGCAGTAACAGAGAATACTTAGCAAAAGTACCCTAACTGGTAAGTGACAAACGACATCAAGAAATTTGAGCACTGTCAGAAGTCAGCAAAAGGGAGGGTGGGATGACTGTTTAACAGGGCATCCAGGGAAGTTCGAGACCAGCCTGGCCAACAAAGCGAAACCCCATCTCTATCAAAACTACAAAAATTAGCCAGGCATGGTGATACATGCCTGTAGTCCCAGATACTCAGGAGGCCGAGGCAGGAGAATCGCTTGAACCTGAGCGATGGAGGTTATAGTGAGCTGAGATTGTGCCACTGCACTCCAGCCTGGGCAACAGAGTGAGACTCCATCTCAAAAAAAAAAAAGAAAGAAAGAAAAGAAAAGAAAATGCTGATTAGACACCCACATGGGGATGCTGCATAGACAGTCTGCAGTTCAGGGAAGGAGCCAGGAGATACAGTTTTAGAGTCATCAGCGTAAGATGTTATCTCCTAATAATTTCCAGCATTTACAGAGTATTACCCAGGGGCCTGGTGATATTCTGAATATTTTATTATACAAGTACAATATATCTAACATCTAGCATCATCCTAGGAGGTGGCCACTAGTATTATCCCCATGTTACAGCTAAAGAAATTGAGGCACAGAGAAGTTAAGATACTTGCTTCATCACACAGTGGTGGAAGCAGGATTTGAACCCGGGAAGGCTGACTTCAGACCCCTCTACTGAGTCCCTAGGCTGTACAGTCTCCCGATGATACGAATAATTGTTAAGCAGTTAAGTGCAATTAGTAATTGGTGACGGTAACAATGGAATAATGGCTACGTATTGAGAAAGTGCATGTGTTCTAATCCTCAAACCAACTCTTTTTTTCTTTTTCAAGATGGAGTCTTGCTCTGTTGCCCAGGCTGGAGTGCAGTGGCGTGATCTCGGCTCATTGTAACCTCTGCCTACTGGGTTCAAGCAATTCTCCTGCCTCAGCCTCCCGAGTAGCTGGGACCACAGGCGTCCGCCACCACGCCCAGCTAACTTTTGTATTTTTAGTAAAGACGGGGTTTCACCATATTGGCCAGGCTGGTCTCAAACTCCTGACCTTGTGATCTGCCCATCTCAGCCTCCCAAAGTGCTGGGATTGCAGGCGTGAGCCACCGTGCCCAGCTTAATCCTTAATCCAACTCTCAAAGGAGACAGGAAGAAATGAAGGCTCAGAGCAGGTGAGGGACGTGGCTGAGAAGCTAGTGCCAGCCAGGATATGAATTCAGTGCTATCGCTGGTGCTTTTCCCACCTTGATGTCCCTAAGACAAAGGGTACGAAAGTCAGAAAGCGGATGTGAGCTTTAGAGAAGAGGAGAGGCAGCATGGCCCAGACACTCACCTGGGGGCCGGCCTTCGGGACCACGTTGATGTAATCCAGGATGGTGCTGTGCCGGGAGAACCTGGGCCTCGGGGTCTCTGCCTGAGTTTGTTTCTTCAGTGGAATCTTCATGCTGAGGAAACAAAGCCACCTGTTTGTGCACTGCTGCACCTCTCCTCTTCCTGCGTCCAGACCCCAGACCCCGCCACTCCTCCTTTTAACCTACATGATCTGGGAGAGGCAGAGGAAAAGAAGAGCCATGATCATGATTCCCAGAACCACTCCGATGAAGAGTTCCTTTGAGACCAGTCCCTTCTCATCTGCACACGGAGAGAGTCAGGTGGGCATCTCCCATCCACGTTCGGCTCACGAAGCCCACTCCTCACTCGGCCTTCAGGCTTCCATTGCCCAATGCAGACATTGAATCTGCAACTCCTCTGTTTACTCTGAGGTGGAGTCTTGCTCTGTTGCCCAGGCTGGAGTGACCCAGCCCAGGCGTCAGGACTTTCCACTGTGTTTTACTGTCTACATACAGAGGCCATGGCTCTCCTGTGTCCCTCCCAGCTCCTGCTCCAACCACAGGCCCCTGCTCTCTGCCCTACTCAGCTTCTCCAAGAATCTCAGCACCCAGGCGGCCCCCTAACCTGGCAGCTGCAGGATGGAGCTGCTCTGGGCCCCGTGGACATTCCAGGCCTCACAGCTGAGCCTGAGGTGGGAGCTGAGTACCCCTCGGAGGCTCAGGGAGCTGTTGGCCCAGGGCCCGGCTGAGCTGGGGGTGACCTTGAAGGAGTCCCGGCTGCTGTTCCCCTCCAGCAGCTCCTCTCCAAGCTACCAGCGCAGAGAGGGGGCCGGGCTAGCCTGGGAGGAGCAGCTGCAGTGCAGACTCTCAGCCTCCCAGGAGCAGGGGGGGCCCAGCAGCTGTGGGGGGTCTCTGGGGAGGGAGGACAGGACTCAGCAGGGACCCCTTCCTGGGACCCAGGTGCCACCTTTCCCCACTCACAGTGCACGGAGAGGCTGAGAGAGACATGCTGGGAGCCCAGTGGGTGCTGAGCGTGGCAGGTGAACTCTCCTTCGTGCTCCATTTGAACCTGAGGCAGCTCCAGGACCGCGGGGTCTGAGGGTGGGGAGGGGCTCAGGGTCTGTCCCCCCCGGGTCCAGCTCAGCCTGGCTGGGGGACTGCTGTGGGTGACACAGGCCAGGCGCAGGCTTTGGCCCTCCAGGACTGGGACGGACGTGCCGTTCCCAAGGTTTTCCAGGACTAGAGAAGGAAGAGGCAGAATCAATGTGCAGCTTGGGGCACAGGGACCCTCCTGCGTGGGGACCCTCCAGATGCCTGGGCCCCCAGTTTAGCACCGAGAGGCCCTGGCTCCTCTGTCCCCTTTCCTACCTGTCCTGTTTGCTTGGGAAACCATCACTCTCAGGTTCTCTGGAGGATCTGAAATGGAGAAGGGACCGGCTCTAGATGGGCCAGGGGCTTCCCTCTGGGCAAAGGGAGCTGTCCTGGGAGACTGAGGTGGGGGAAGTGGGGGGATAGAAGGGCACAGCAGAATCACCCACTGAGTCTCAGACACAAACTGCATGAGTCTACACAGGTAAGAAGGTGGGTCCCCTAGGCCTGGGGTTCCAGGCCCCCTCAGCTCTGGAGCCCTGACTCTGCTTGTCTCAGTCCTTTCTTTGAACCAGTAGCCATAAGCTGGGGTAGACGCTGTCCAGTCCTTTTGGGAGTAGGAGAAAGAGCAGGACACAGAGACACACAGGCCCTCGGGCACCGTCAGTGACCTCTGCACTTGGATCCAGCCCCTGCGTCCCCACCCGTCCTCCCCTCCCAGATGGACTCCGGGCCCCTGCTGGGCACTCACACTGCACAGAGAGGTCCAGGGCTCGCTGCTGGGAGCCCAGCCTGTTCTCCGCTCGGCAGGTGTAGTGGCCTGAATCCCCGGCCTTCACCCGGGGAAGCTCCAGCCCCAGGGTTCTGGGGCCCCAGGGGTGGGACCAGGAGAGGACTCTGTCCTGCAGCACCCAGCTCAGTGTGGCAGGGGGCTGGCTGTCGGCAGCACAGAGCAGCCTCAGGAACTGGCCTTTCTGGGCTTCCAGATGTGTGAGATTTCCCTGGGACTGGGGCTCCAGGGCTGGAGAGAGGGAAAAAAAGAGAGGGAGGGAGAGAGAGAGAGAAGGGGTACAGGGAGGGGCACATCCCCTCATCCCCTGAAGCTTTTTCATCCCCTCTTTAAGGACTGGCCCAGTCCCAGCCCGATGGCCCTCAGTACCTGGCGTGTTGTCACGGGAAATACTGATGACAACGTCTCTGGGGGCATCTGCAACAAGATTCTGAGCTGGCTTCAGGGAGGGACAGTTTGTTCCCACAACCAAAAAACGGGGGAACTAAAGTGAGACTATCCCAGAAGACAAGTGACAGCCAGCACCGGGGCTCACGCGTGTGGACAGAGGACCAGAAGCCATTCCCATCCCCTCCCAGGGCTGTGCCAGCTTCCCGGGACCCCACGGCTTCCTCTCCCTGGACCCTCATGAGCTGGGAGCCGCTCACTACCCTGCTGGGCTCCACCTCCCCACCCCCCGGGTCTGTCTGCAGGCCCCATAGTCCCAGGCCACACTCACAGGCCACGCGGAGTCGGACGGTCCTCTCTGCGCTCACACCCGCTCTGGAGAAGTCCACATGGCAGGTGAGGTCGGTGTCATGGTCCTGGGGCCTGGGTGTGAAGCTGAGCACTGAGAAGTGGGCGCTGCTTGGTCTGGTTCTTCTGGAGGAGAGGGCAGCCCCCGTCCAGGAGAAAGAAGGGGCTGGACAGTTCTCGAAGGCCCAGTTAAACACACAGATGACCATCACTGGCCGCCCAGGCTCCAGGGTCTCGGGGATGTAGACATCAGGCTTCTGAGTCAGGGCTGGGACAGAGGCAAGGTGGGGGGGTGCTAGTGCTGCAGGGGTCCCTGAGAGTCCTCTCTGCTCAGCCCATGCCCAGGGTCCCTCCCCAGTGTGAGAGGCAGGAGTTCCCACCCCATTCCATACCTGTTACTTTTAGATAGAACTTGTTCAAGAAGTTGAATTTCACATAGCTTCCCCTCTCCACCCGAAACAAGTACCCTCCCGTGTCCTGCATCTGCGCATCTCTGATCACCAAGGAGCAGCTCCCCTTGCCGGGATCCCCCGTGAGCTGGAATCGGTCCCACGTGCTCATGTCCACCTCTCGATCTGGGTGGTTTGTTGCCACTGGAGCATCCTTGCTTGTCTCAGCCCTTTCTCGGAACCAGTAGCCATAAGCTGGGGTAGAGTCTGTCCAGTCCCTTCGCGGGTAGGAGAGGTTGCAAGGCACAGAGACACACAGGCCCTCTGGCACTGTCACCGACCTCTGCACTTGGATTGAGAAGCCCCCATCCATAGCCTGGGACCCTGTGGGGAGACAGAGGCTCAACCTGCAACCCCAGGCCTAGCTCCGCCCCAGGTCCTTTCTGGCCCCCAGCCCACTCACCGCCCAGCAGCGAGGACAGCAGCAGCGGCAGTAGCATCTCGGCATAAGAGGCACAGGACCTGCCTGAGACAAGCCTGTTTTCTGGTGGTGCTGTGAATGGCTCAGGGCTCTTGGCAGAAGGGGGGAGCCGAGGGCGGAAGCTGAGCCCTGCTGGGGCTTGATGCGTGAAATGAGTTTCAGATCCTGAGGTCACAGCACTCCTTCCCCTTCCTCGGCATTCCCCTGTCCACCTTGCCCGCTTGTCTTCCGGGTCTCCTGGGGGCCCAGCCTGACCTTGGGCTTGTTGAGCTGGTCCTTCCAGAGCTCCCAGTGCAGGAGGGGAGGGCAGGCTTGTGTCTGCCCTGGGGGCCTGGCTGTGGGTAGGGCAGTGGGGTGGGGGCTCTCCCTCTGGGCCCTGTGTCATTGAAAAAGCAGAAGTGAAAGCCCACAATGAGCCCCCCTTATCTGGGTAACTGGTGGTGGAGATAGTGGGTACAGGGGAAGGGACAGTTGCTGGAAGGGGCTGGTCTTGTCAGATTAAATGCAAGATGTCTGATTAAAGCTGAATTTCACAGAAAAGATACACTAAGTTTTTATTTTTATTTTTTAGTATAAATATGTCCTAACTGCTGCATGGGATATACTTATACCAAAAAGCAAAATAAATTTGTTTATCTGAAATTCAAATTAATTATTTTTTGAGACAGAGTCTCGCTCTGTAGCTCAGGCTGGTGTGAGAAGTGGCATGATCTCTGCTCACTGCAACCTCTGCCTCCTGGACTCAAATGATTCTCCTGCCTCAGCCTCTCGAGTACCTGGGGTTACAGGTGCCCGCCACCATGCCGAGCTAATTTTGTATTTTTAGTAGAGACAGGGTTTCACCATGTTGGCCAGGCTGATTTCGAACTCCTGATCTCAAGTGATCTGCCGTCTTGGCCTCCCAAAATGCTGGGATTCCAGGTGTGAGCCACCGCACCTGGCCTAAGATTCCAATTTAACTGAGCATGTTGAATTTCTTTTTTTCTAAATCTGGCCATCCTAGGGTGGTATCAGCCTCAGCCCTTCATTGCAGGGTCCAGCCCTGCAGGGTCTGGTGGGTGTTCTTTGTGTGTAGAGACAATAGATCACAGGAAAGAAAGATACAAGAATCAGAGATAAGAGAAGAATTCAGCTGGGCCCTGGGGACCACTACTACCTAGGCACAGAGTCCAGTAGTGGCCCCGAATGCTGGGACCTGTTGATATTTATTGTATACAAGGCAGGGGGCAGGGTAGAGAGAGTGAATCATCTGACGTGATTGATAGGGTCAAGCAAATCACATGCTTATAGCACAGGGGGCCCTCCCTTTCAGGTAGCCACTGCAAGGAGGGGAGGCACACACTTCAGCATCTTTCTATGCACTTGTCAGAAAGATCAAAGGCTTTTAGGATTCCGCTATTCTTCTCACAACTTCTAAGAACTTAAAAAGAGCTCCAGGTGAGAAATTGGAACATGAAAGCAGACAAGGATGGTGACTATCAGACCACATCACCACAGAGAGGCATTTAAGCCACTGGATGTCTGCAGGCCGGCCTGGCTAATGTCAGGCCTTCCTCGAGAGCCGGGCAGAGCAGAGTGTTCTCTGAACTCCCCCAGTGAAAGGGAAACTCCCCTTCATGGCCTGCTAAGTAACGGATACGTTCCCAGGTGCTGGCACAGCTGCAAGGTTCTCACTCTCACCTTCTGATCACTTCTCACAATGTCCCTTCTGTTCCTAATTGTATTTCACCTGGTTATTTCTGTAAGACTAAAATGATTCTATGCTATAATACTAAAGCAAAGATTAACAAAGAATAATGATTTAATAAGATTATATAGTTGATTATGTGATTGTTTCTAAATATATTTGGTATCATTGCTAAAACTAAGTAATCAGTTATTGATTATACTGGGACAGATTGTGCCTTCAGTCTCTTGCTTGGCACCTGGGCAACTTTCATCTCACACTTCACACTTCATGGTAAGCTCTTGATTGTTGCTCCCCAGAAGCATCCTCTGGCCCCCACCAGGCCTCAGTCCACTTCCCAGTCTCCCATCCTCCTCTGTCATTCAGCTGGGACATCCATCGGGATTAGAACACATATGCCCAAAAAATAATGCTGATGGGAGGAGTTTGAGGAAAGGCGGGAGTAGGGGGCGGGGTGTGGGAAACAGACTAGGGAAGTGGGACTTTGCAATGAGTGGAGTAAACCCTACAAGGTGTTGTCCATTCACTGAGCTGTTGCTGACATGACTCCGTGTGGGTCACACAGAAACACGGGACTCCTTTCAACCTCTATGCACCTTGGGTACCAGGTGCTGAGCTTCAGAGGGACTCTGAGGTGAATACTCCATGGTGGGTCACCTCCAGGACCCCAGGTTAGTAAATAAAGATTTCTAGAAACAGGAAAGCATAGAAGGGCCCCTTAAATGACCCAGATGCTGGACAGACATTCAAGATGGGACCTGGGTATGGAGGAGCAGTCAGCTCTTCCTGGTGGAGGGAAGTCAGGAGAGGCCTCCTGGAGGAGGCGACCCAGCCCCTGCCCTGTCCTGGTTCTTTTGTCCACGACGTTTTTGTTTTTGGTTTTGAGACAAGGTCTTGCTCTGTTGTCCAGGCTGGAGTGCAGTGGTGCGATCATGGCTCACTGCAGCCTCAATCTTATGGGCTCAAGTGATCCTCCCACCTCGTCTGCCCTACTAGCTAGGACTACAGGCATGCACCACCAAGCCCAGCTAATTTTTGTAGTTTTTGGAGAGACAGAGTTTCACCATGTTGGCCAGGCTGGTCTCCAACTCCTGGGCTCCAGTGATCCTCCTGCCTCGGCCTCCCAAAGTGCTGGGATTACAGGTGTGCACCATGGCCTCATCCACTGCATTAGTCACTTGAGCTGCTGTCACAGCGTGCCACAGACAGAGGGGCTGAAACAGTCCTTAACACGGACCTCCTCAGGCTTCTGGGCTACATGTCCAAAACCAAGGTGTGCTTCCTTCCGAGGCCTCTGCCTGGTTTCTAGATGCCACTCCTCCTGGTGTCCTCACATGGCCATCCCTCTCTGGGTGTCTGTTTCCTCAGCTCCTGCTCTTATAAGAACTTACAAGAACTCATGTCATATTGGACTAGGCCCACCCTAGTCCAAATGAATGACCTCATTTCAGTCGGCCCTCAGTATGCACGGGTCCCACATGCCGGGATTCAACCACCTGCCCATCGTGGCATTCAAACACAAAACCGACAAAAGCCAACATAACCACAAAAAACAGCATAATTAAAAATACAGCGTAACAGCTATTTACACAGCATTACACTGCATCAGGTATGATAAGTAACCTGGAGATGGAGGATGTGCAGAGGTCCTACGCAAACACTACTGGGTGAGGGAGCTGGGCATCATGGATTTGGTATCCAAGGGGCATGGGGCCTGGAATCAATCTCCCACACATACAGCAGAACGACTGTATCTCTTTAAATACTCTGTCTGCAAGTACTTAGGTACTGGAGGTTGGGACTTCAACACAGAAATTTGGTGAGGGGAAGGGGAATACAATTCAGACCCTAATATTCACCTTCCCTTTTTTTTTTTTTTTTTTTTTTTAGAGAGAGAGAGAGGGTGGTTCTGTTGCTCAGGCTGGAGTGCAGTGGCTCGATCTCACTGCAACCTCCATCTCCCAGGTTCAAGCAATTCCCCTGCCTCAGCCTCCCAAGTAGCTGGGATTACAGGCACCCGCCGTCATGACCAGCTAATTTTTTGTATTTTCAGTTGAGATGGGGTTTCACCGTGTTGTCCAGGCTGGTTTTGAACTCGTGACCTCAGGTGATCCATCTGCCTCAGCCTCCCAAAGTGCCGGGATTACAGGTGTGAGCCACCTTGCCTAGCATGCCCTTCCCTTTGATCCCTGCTTCCCTGTGACCTAACCTGAGCCTTCTCTGGGGACACCAGCCTCCTTCCCCCAGGGGAGCTCTTGTATTGGGGGCACATCATGCCTTCCTCTCCACAGAGCTCAGAAAAGGGCCTCTCCCAGGGAGGAGTGAGGGGAGCAAGGGTCTCTGGGTCCTGGTGGCGGGGGCGGGGTGGGGGTGGGGGGTGGGTTCCTTAACGAGCTGACCCCTAAGGCCCCAATCTGGGCCCAGTCCCACCTCTGCCTTTGAGCATTTCACACCCATGGGACCAGCTGACAGGAGCCAGGAGAGCAGCAGTCTCCCTCCTCCCACGGGTTTCTCCACATCTCTGCCCCCTCCCATTCCCCCCTCTTCACTTTGCTGAGTTCCTGTGGTTTCTGTAGTCTCCTTCTCCTGCGAGGCCACAGCCCCCACCGCCCCCTCCCCTTGCTCCCAGCCTCGGTCAGGCAGGACTGGAGAGGCTGCCTGGGGTCCCCGGATTCGTTTCTGGTCAGGCTGACGCTTGTCTTCTCTCCTGAGACGGTTCGGGTTTTCCCTGAGCTTCTTCCCTCCAAAGCCAGATCCCCAGCTCCGCCATCCGCCGACCCCCGCACCTCCGCCCCGCCTCTCCATTCAGCAGGGGGTGCACGCCTGCTCTTCATCCTTAATGTCACACGGAAGGGCTCAGAAAGCCCCACCCAGGCTCCAGACCCCGGAACTGCACGAGGGCACAGGTGCGCGCTGGGAGGAAAGGCGGGGACGGTGGGAGGTGCGGGAGGGAGAGGCGGGGGTTCCTGACAGGATCCCACCCTGGGGGGCGCAGTTGTGGCCTGAGGACCGCGTCCTGAGGAGGGCGGGGGAGCGCCAGGGTCCCGGCGAGGATGGAGAGCCCAGGAGTGGCTGCAGCTGAGACCCCGAGGGAGCCCAGGAGGCTTTGCCGGGGAAAAGGGGGATCTGCACCTTCCCTGACCAGCGCAGAAATCTTTGCCGGGAGAAGGGGTACCTGAACTTCCCTGACCAGCGTCTTTGCGTTCCTTGGGCTCCGGAGCTGGTCCCGGGTTTTTCCTCCCACCTCGGGCTGTGCCGCAGTTCAGGACGCCGTCCCCAGAGGGCGCTACAATCCCAGCGCAGGCGCCGCAGCGCCACAGACCCTGGAGCCCACGCTGTCCATGGTCCTGCAGGCGAGAGACTACCAGGGGAACAAATCCCAGACTCGGGACACGTTTGCAGACAGCACTCTTCAAAAAGGCTACTTTTTACTGCACCTCAGAACAAAATCGCCTCCAGGGGAATCAAATTAAAGCAAAACCGAAGTCACCATGGTCAACTCACTTCCCTGACCCCAAACTCACCCTCCCCAAAATATAAAACCCTTCAAAACATTCACACACACTTTACAGCTTTATTCTCAAATGACTTCCACCCAGGCACATTAAGCATGTGATATCCACTTAAGAAAATATGCTCCTCGGGCCGGGCGCGGTGGCTCACGCCTGTAATCCCAGCACTTTGGGAGGCTGAGGCGGGTGGATCACAAGGTCAAGAGATCGAGACCATCCTGGTCAACATGGTGAAACCCCGTCTCTACTAAAAATACAAAAAATCAGCTGGGCATGGTGGCGCGTGCCTGTAATCCCAGCTACTCGGGAGGCTGAGGCAGGAGAATTGCCTGAACCCAGGAGGCGGAGGTTGCGGCGAGCCGAGATCGCGCCATTGCACTCCAGCCTGGGTAACAAGAGCGAAACTCCGTCTCAAAAAAAAAGAAAAAAAGAAAGAAAATATGCTCCTGAAGGCTTTTCAGGTCATGCATCTTTGCTTTGTCTGGGTTGGGGTAGTGTATATTTCAGGGGCTCTTAGCTGGTCTCCATCCTTTCCCTTCAAGTCAGAATAGCACATTGCAGGGCAAGAAGGAGAGTGAAGTATCACTAGAGGAGAAACTTTGATTCGCCCTAATTTCTCTTTTATTTTTCTCTTTCTTTCTCTCTCTCTTTCTTTCTGTCACCCAGGCTGGAGTGCAGTGGTGCAATCTCGGCTCACTGCAACCTCTGCCTCCCGAGTTCAAGCAATTCTCTTGCCTCAGCCTCCCGAGTAGCTGGGATTACAGATGCATGCCACCACGCCTGGTTAATTTTTGTATTTTTAGTAGAGATGGAGTCTCACCATGTCAGCCAGGCTGGTCTCAAACTCCTGACCTTGGGTGATCTGCCCACCTTGGCCCCCCAAAGTGCTCGGATTACAGGCGTGAGCCATCACACCCGGCAGATTCACCCTAATTTCTAGTGAAGAAAAAATTTTCGCAAGTGCAGCACTTTATTATCACATATAATAGTTACTTGCTGGTGTCTGAGTGTGACATGACACTCACTTGAAATATTAGTTTTACAAAATAAGATTCAACTCTTTATGTCAAATTCCAAAGCTGTCTGTGATCTGACACCTGCTACATATGTACATTTCAGATATTCCCCCCATCTGTTAACTTTTCTTTTACTCTCCTGTTATTTACAAAACAGCAGGACGCTTGCTCCCCAAAATATGAGTTATACATGAAATGATCCTCTACTGTGGATGGAAAACAAGAGCCAGGAAGATAAAAACAGCCCTAGAATAAAGAGAACACTAGACCTATCATAAGAGAGGGTAAAAGTTAAAGAGCCTTAAAAAGGTCAACCCAGGCCAGGCGTTGTGGCTCACACCTGTAATCCCAGCACTTTGGGAGGCCAAGGTGGATAGATCACCCCAGGTCAGGAGTTCAAGACCAGCCTGGCCAACATGATGAAACACCATCTCTACTAAAAATACAAAAAAATTAGCTGGGTGTGGTGGCAGGCACCTGCAATCCCAGCTACTCAGGAGGCTGAGGCAGGAGAATCGCTTGAACACGGGAGGCAGAGGTTGCAGTGAGCTGATGGTGCACCACTGTACTCCAGCCTCAGTGACAGAGCAAGACTCCATCTCAAAGAATATGGAGTTTATACCAACATACTATGGGGATGAATTAGTGGCCTATCAAAACCAGATTAAAGCAAGCATGGAGAGCAAGAAACTGCATGGATTATAACTCGAATTAGTGATAACGCATAGCAATCTATTTCCTCACCTACCCTCACAACCATTCCTATAGAGCCATAAGGAAGAGGTAAGGAAAGCAAAGGTAAGGGATAGAGAGAGGCTGTTCTGCACAGGAGGTGGGACTGAGACACCCAGGATCTCCTTGCTCCAGCCATGTGCAGGGTGAGTCTTAGGACACGTGGTCTGAAGGACCCTCACCCCCACTGGGGCCCTGGGGCCCAGACCTCAGCTCCGCTGTGAGGTGGGGAGCTCAGTCACCACAAGCAGTCCTATCCCCTTGGGAGCCCCTGAGCCTGTGTGGGAAACACAGTTCTGAGAGGAGATACCAGTGATGTGGAAGTTGTGCTTTGGGGAGGAGAGGATGGTGAAGCCACCCATGGATTTGAGGGCTCAAGTTATAGGACAACTTGAGAGGGCTTCTCCCCTGTGCAGTAGATCCAGGTGACATCATAGGTTAGAAGAAAGCCACTCCCATTATGGTTCCCCTGAGCAGGTTGAGGGGCAGAAGCCAGGCGCTCCACTGCTCTCCAGAAATGTGAGAGCAGAAACAGGCTGTACAGGGTTGGGGTAGGGGAAGGAAAACAGAGGTGGGACTGTCCTCAGCCCACTCTTCCCTTGCCTGAGCTGACCCACCCCCAACAGAAGAAGGTGTTCTGTTAACATTCACGCTGCACAGCCAGGCTCAGGGAGATGTGGCAGGAGCCCAGCAGGGAGTGAGCCCAGTGGGTGAATTCTCCATTCCCTAAAACCAACAGGTCCAGGACCTGGAGATGCAAGGGGTGGGGGGACTCAGGGTCAGGCTGCCCTGGGACCAGCTCAGCCTGGCAGAGGGGCTGCTGTCAGCATCACAGACCACGTGCAGGGACTGCCCTCCTGCATCTGCAGAGACGGGGCATTGCCCAGAATCTGTGGGACTAGGGAAACCGAAAGAGCTGGAGGGGCAGGACTGAGAGGCCCTCCTGTCTCTCCCTTTGTCCTCCCCAGACTTAGGAGTGGAAACAGCCTCTCTGAGACCAGAATTGCAAGCAAGAGCAAGTAGGGTCAAAGACCCCCAGCATGCAGGGGTGGGGAGGCACATTAATGATCCCGGGACAGGGGCATGGAAACATGTGGAGGACTTGGCCATATCAGGACATGGAGAGAACGACCCAGGACGACTGGCCTTTGTGTGCGAAACCGTGGAGGGTCCTCACCCTTGTGGTTCTGGCCACTTAGAGGAACCAAGACAGGTGACACACTTGGGCTTTCTCCTGGGCCACAGGAGCCAGGGGAGGATCTGAGTAGGGAAGCGACAGGGAAAGATCTGGTTAGAGACAGACCCCTCTTTGGGGCCCAAATTGTGGTTGGCTGGAGGGAGCAAGACTGGAGACTGCTAGGCCAGGAGGGAAGCTGCTGCAGCTCCAGGCGTCACCCGGGTCCAGGTGAGCAAAGTTAGAGACTTGAGGTGGGACTGTGGCCATAGGAATAAAGGAAGGGGGTGATTACAGACATTTTCCGGAAGTCAAGGTTGCAAAACCCCCAACTCATGGGAAGACTTGGGTGAAATTCAGAGACGCGTAAAGAGCTTTCCAGGACACTGGCCGAGCTGACTCACATGGGTGGGGCCTCTCAACGGGGAGTGAATTGTGCTCAGAACAGGCTGAACCAGACAGAAATTTATGGGCATCTTCCAGGCAGAGGTAGGACTAGGATATGAGCTTTCTGAAAGGGTCATGCAGAGAGAGGCGAGACCTGGGGCCCCCACTCCTGAGCTAGTAGCCATGGCTGGGGTATAATCATTCCCACCATTTGTCAGGTAGAAGATGGAGCAGCGCCCATCTCACTCTCTCAGACCCTCCTGTGCTGTCACCAAGTTGGGCACTTCCTGCTGGAATCTTGGACGCTGAGCCAGGGCCCCTGTGGAGACACAGGTTCAGCTCCACCTGCCCCACAGCCCCTCCCTTGGGACCATTCACCCGCCCACTGCAGGGACAGCTGCAGCCGCTGCAGCAACTCTGAGGCCAGGACTCACTGTGTGAGAAAAGGGGAGGGGAGTGGGGAAGGTGGGCTTCGGGGATTCATGGGGAGCTGGGAAGGAGCTGGAGACCTCAGCCCTGACAGAAGAGGAACCTCAGACCCACACACAGTTAGAGCTCAGAAGCTCTCTGCAGACGGCAACAGAAACCCTCAGCCCCAGAGACTCCAGGGACCTTGATCCCTTTTCTCCTGATGATCTGCCTGTCGTCTGTTTTGTAAACTTAATTATTGCACCCTCTGAGGGCACAGGGAAACTCTTCCCTCCACTAGAACCCAGTACATAGTTCACAATATAAACTGGCATATTAGTTGGGAGGCCGAGGTGGGCGCATCACAAACTCAGGAGTTCGAGACCAACCTGGCCAATATGATAAAACCCCGTCTCTACTAAAAATACAAAAAAAATTAGCCGAGCATGGTGGTGGGTGCCTGTAGTCCCAACTACTCAGGAGGTTGAGGCAGGAGAATGGCTTGAACCTGGGAGGTGGAGGTTGCAGTAAGCTGAGATTGTGCTACTGCACTCCAGCGTGGGTGACAGAGTAAGACTCCAACTTAAAAAAAAAAAAATAGCATATTAGGCATTCAAAAATAGAAATGAGGAAGTTTTTTTTTTTTTATATTTAGCATGTGGACATAAGAAACTTTAAGAATGCCTCCAAAATAAGAGTCATGCTGGATGTTTTCATGCAAAGCAAAAAAGCACGTTGTTTTAAGAGCCAGTGGAGAAAGAATGTCCCTTCCTCAATGCTGCCGCCATTCAGTGGCCAAGAGAGACGTCCTTGTTTTGTGCCATTGTAATCGGGGTGCAGGGGCATCTCCTGGTTTCATTTTGGTTCCCTATTAAGGAATTATGCTGGGCATGATTTCATGGCTAATGACACTGTTTGTCTTTGTGAAGCATGTGATCAATTCTTTATTCTATTTCAACTGGGTTTTGTTGGCTCATTGTTTTCCTGCCAAAGTCCTTTATATTTTCTGGATACAAGACCTAAGTCAGATATGTGTATTTCAGATATTTTTCCTCTCTGTCCGCTTTTCTTTTCACTTTTTAAATTGTTATTTACAGAACAGGACCCTTGCTCCCCAAAACATGGGTAACCCATGAAATGATCTGTGGATGGAAAGGCACAGCTGGGAAGATAAAGAAGGGGCTAGCCCAGGAGGCCAGATGGGGCTACTTGGGGCTGCAGAAAGTCCCCTGGGCAGAAGTTCAGGGAGCACCTCTGAGAGAGATAGAGCACAGAGATGGACCTGAGAGGAGCCCTCCTGCACCTGCTGCTTGCAGCCCGCTGCTGCTGCAGTGACCCAGGAACAGAGGGACAGCTGCCCACACCCTGCTGCAGTGACCCAGGAACAGAGGGACAGCTTCCTGTTTCTAACAGGATCTCATGACTGGGACTCTTACCATGTCACCCCGAGAGTCTAGACCATGTGCACTCAGCTTCCTCATCCAGGAGCCCCCCGCACAAGCTCAGCAGCACCCAGCCTGACCCCCAGCCTGGGCTCCACCCTCATGGCTCCACCTGGGGCTGGTCTGTCTCCCATTCAGCATAGGAAGGGAGACATCTGCTCATGGACAGGATGCTGCTGGCGAGCCCTGATGAAAGGGAAGGCAGGGTCTCATCGGGCAGGAGGAGGTGCATGAGGGGCCTGGGAACAGGATCACTGTTGCCTATTCCACTAATTAATTCCACATTTCCTGGATGCCATTTATGTCTTCTTTGCTTACAATTTACATACATATTATGACAATGCCCACACCTGATTAGATGAAGTGGCCAACAGGGTAATGGCCCCCAAAGATGTTTACTTGCTAATCCCTGTGAAAGGAGTTAGTCAGCTTGCTTTAGGCGGACAGTAATGGAAGGGTCCCCAAAGAACCCCTGATCCACCCCATAGGCGCTTACACCAGACATTTCGTGCAGATAAGGAAACCTGCACAGGAGACTTGCCTAAACATCTCATGGAAGACGAAGGGCCCACATATGCACTGGGGGAATGGGGTGGAGCCATCAGGAATTTGCACCTTATACAAACGGAACCTAGCCCATCAGCTTATGTAAAAGCCTGTGTGTGGGCCAGGCGTGGTGGCTCACGCCTGTAATCCAGGCACTTTGGAGGCCAAGGCAGGCGGATAACCTGAGGTCGGGAGTTCAAGACCAGCCTGACCAACATGGTAAAACCCCATCTCTACTAAAAATACAAAATTAGCTGGGCATGGTGGCTCATGCCTGTAGTCATAGCTACTCAGGAGGCTGAGAAAGAAGGATCACTTGAACCCAGGAGGTGGAGGCTACAGTGAGCCGAGATCATGTCACTGCCCGCCAACCTGGGCAACAAGAGTAAAACTCCTTCCCTCCCACCCCCAAAAAACAAATAAAACAAAAGAAAACAACAACAAAACCTATTAATCTCTGAGGGGGTAACCGGAAACCTGCTTTCAGGAACACTCTCTTTGCTGAGAGCTTTCCTTTAGCTTAATAAATTCTACTCCACTCCCTCTTCAAGTGTCCACCTGCCTAATTTTTCCTGGCCATGAGACAAAAACCTAGACCTAGTTTAGCTCAGGAGCAAAAAATCCTGCATCGCCTGAAGCTGTTAATATATTGCTGCACAAGATAAAGGAGCTTTTACCCTGCAGAGCCAAGAGCCAAGAGTTACACACACACAAAAAAAAAAAATACAAAGGGGCTTTACAGATGTGATGAGTCAAGTTCAAGATTTTTTTTTTTTTAGATGGAGTTTCACTCTTGTTGTCCAGACTAGAGTGCAATGGCGCAATCTCGACTCACCACAACCTCTGCCTCCCCGGTTCTGGAAGCAGAGTCTGGAGGCCTGTGCTGGGGAGAGATGGGCAAAAGGTGAGGGGGTTTTAGTGACCAGGGAAGAGGTGAGGCCCAAGGCATGATCAGGGTCAGGATGGAGAAAAGGGCTCCACAATGAACCCTGCTTAGGAGGAAGGAGGACAAGAGTTAATGATTTATGGGCCTTGGAGGAAGGAGAGAGATCAAGGTGGAGACTCACACTCTGGTTCTGACTTTAGAAGTACCGAGCCCTGGTCTGGCGCGGTGGCTCACGCCTGCAATCCCAGCACTTTGGGAGGCTAAGGCAGGCAGATCACAAGGTCAAGAGATTAAGACCATCCTGGCCAACATGGTGAAATCCCGTCTCTACTAAAAATACAAAAATTAGCAGGGCGTGGTGGTATGTCCCTGTAGTCTCAGCTACTTGGGAGGCTGCGGCAGGAGAATCACTTGAACCTGGGAGGTGGAGGTTGCAGTGAGCCGAGATCACGCCACTGCACTCCAGCCTGGTGACAGAGAGAGACTCTCAAAAAAAAAAAAAAAGAAATGTCAAGCCCTAATGAGGAAAAAGAGTCAGGCTGGTAGGAGCAGGCAAAGAGAGAAAGCTGATAAGCTACAAGGCTGCCTTTCTTCACGGTTCAGGACAGGTAGCCCCTCTGCACAAATAACTCATAACTTTCTGTGCCCAGCTATCACCAGACCCTCAGCTGATAGAAAAGTGTAAGTTACCTCACTGCACTATCAGTACTCCACGCGTCCCTCTCCAGCACAAGCACCATCCTATAAAGGCTTGCTGGGACGAGCCTTTGTCTCTGCAGTCAGCTCCCCTCTTGCTGGCCTGCCTGTTAGAACGTATTTTCATACTTTCTCTAATAAATCTGCAGTTCTACACCTATAACTGTCTTGGTAAATTCTTTTTACTGCCTGTGCCACTGGCCCCAGATAGTCGTTTACCTGTGACAAGAGGTGGGACCACTGTGTCATCAGTGGGATGGGGAGCCCAGGAAAAGAAGAGGGTTTGGGGAGGGAGATGGATGGACCATGCTGAGCAATCATCGGGGCCATCAAGGGGGAGGTGTCCAGTGTGTTGGAGGGTGAGATGCCCTCAGCACTCACCTGAGATATTAACCTTTGACAACATTTGCAGCCTCCACACCTGCAGCTGCCTTTGCTGCCTTCCTCCTGTGGGACTTCACTTTGTGTGAAGAGACAAGGGCCTGTGATTGTGGCCAAATCAGGGTGCAGGGGGCAGCAGACTCACTTCCCTGTGCCCTGCTAAGGGGCTGGAGGGGACTGATGTGGAGAGAGCAGGTTCCATCCCAAGACCCCCACGATGAGGGGAGGAACCTCACACCCTGGACATGCAGAAAAACTGCATGTTGGGTACAGAAAACACTGTTCTGTGTGAAATTCTCACCACGGCTGAGCCTCTGCTGGCCCAGGCTCTCTTGACTGGTTCAGGTCCCTCCAGTACTGGGACTCAAATTCAGCCTTGTGTCCTTTGCCTTCCCCCCACCTCCCTTTGCTCCCTGGGGCAGTGCTCACCTGAGGATGATGAGGCAGAGAAAGAAAAGCAGGATCTTCATGGCAGCCTCCCTGATGGCCACCAGAACCACCTCTGCCATGGGCCCCGATTTCCCTGCATAAAGGTGCATGAGGTAGATTCACTTGCTAAACCACAGTTCCTTATTGTTCCTTTCCTGACAATTGGACATGGCTTCTACCAGTTCTCCCTGCATCCCTGCATGTCAGAAAACAGCCCAGGGCTCACCTCATCCCCTACCGAGACTGACTAGCGGTAAACAGAGGCTCTGGCCCTGGAGACATTCCTGGCCTCACAGCTGAGGCTGAGCTAAGCAGAGCATAGCCCTATTCTCTTGGTGAGCTCTGTGGACTCCTCGTTCAGAGACCTGGGAGGAAACGTCGTTGGGAGGGAGGGGGCTCCGATATGCAGCCCCTTGACACTCACTCTGCAGAAAGAGCCTCAGGGAGACTTGCTGGGAGCCCAGAGGGTTCCGAGCTCAGCAGGTGAATTCTCCTTCATCCTTGAAGTGCATCGAAGCAGCTGCAGCACCCCAGGGTTGGGCTGTGAGGGACTCAGGATCAGGTTCTCCTGGGCCCATCGCAGCTTGGCGGGAGGATTGCTATCAACAGCACAGACCAGGTGCAGGCGCTGTCCTTCCAGAACCAGAAGAGATGACCCATTTCTCAGGGTTGTGGAGGCTAGAGAAAAAGAGACAGAGGGTCAGAGTGACAAAGAGGTCGAGAGAAAGAAGGACACCTAAAGAGACCAAATAGAGGAACAGATTCAGACTCACAAGCAAAGACTGATAGAAACAGGATCTGTGAGATGGATCCAGGAAGAGGGGTGAGCCTGGGATCAGAGCCTGGCTCAGGCCCCAACTTCTCTACATAGCATGGTTTAGATTCATCTCTGCTCTGATGGGCCTTTTTTGGCTGGATCTGGGCCCCAGAAATCACCGAGGGAGGCTCTTGGGTTTTACAGGACACTCAGATAAGATGCCAGTTTAGGCCCATATTCCACGTCCTCTTCAATGCTCTCGCTGACACCTCAGCTTCCAGGTTCTCCCCTGAACTTTCTTGGTCTTTATCCAGGTCCTCCCCTATCACCGGTTTACTAACTTATCACTGTGTCTCTGAGAGGCGCTCACTCCCAGAAATGCGGAGACTGGTTGGTAGCAGGACTTAGGAACAGGTGCTCATGAGGCCACATGACATGTGGTGGAGGTGACTCAGGCTCCAGTAGCCTTGGGGATGTCAATGTATATGAGACCAGGTAAATTATGTGATCCAGGAAGGCTTCCTGAAGGAGGCACACCTACTTCACACATGAAGTAGAGCATGAAGCACAAGCAGGGGTAGCTAGATAATGAGGGCTGGAAGCACATTCCATTAAGAAGGAACAGAAAGTGGACAGATGACCAAAGCCTGAGCACTTCCAGAAAATGCAAATAGACCTGCAGGGCTGGAGGGAGACAGGGTGTACACGCTGGGGTGGAAGGTGGAATTTAGCCATAAGACACAGGAGGAAAAGCAGGGAGTTGTGCGTGTGTGTGTTTTTTTTTGAGGGGAGGGGTCACCTAGGCTAGAGTGCAGTGGCGTGATCTTGCCTCACTGCAACCTCCACCTCCTGGGTCCAAGCAATTCTCCTGCCTCAGCCTCCTGAGCAGCTGGGATTACAGGTGTGTGCCACCACACAGAGCTAATTTTTGTGTTTTTGGTAGAGATGGGGTTTCACCATGTTGGTCAGGCTGGTCTGGAGCCCCTGACCTCAAAAATCCACCTGCCTTGACCTCCCACATTGCTCTGGTTACAGGTGTGAGCCATTGCGCCCGCTCAAGATTTGCTTTAATAAATTCTGCATGGGGGTAATTGGCACCAATAAAAGAGATCGAGAAGTGTGGCTACAGGAACAAATGGATCCCTTTACATTGCAAAAATCATGGACAACTAAGAAAAAGCCACATGGGGCTGGGCACGATGGCTCACGCCTGTAATCCCAGCACTTTGGGAGGCTGAGGCAGGCAGATTACCTGAGATCAGGAGTTCAAGACCAGCCTGGCCAACCAACATGGTGAAACCTTGTCTCTACTAAAAATACCAAAAGAAATTAACCACCTGTGGTGGCGCGTGCCTATAATCCCAGCTACTCGAGAGGCTAAGTCAGGAGAATCACTAGAACCTGGGAGGTGGAGGTTGCAGTGAGCTGAGATTATGCCACTGCACTCCAGCCTGGGCGACAGACTCCTTCTCCAAAAAGAAAAAAAAGAAAAGGAAAGAAAGAAAGAAAAAAGCCACATGGCATATTGGGATATGTATTTGGAATGCATGTTACTGATATTCAGTAATTTCTCAAACTGAAGAGAGCCTCCAATAATAAATGATAAAAGGCAAAATCACTCTGGAAAGCTGAGCAGACCCTATAAACAGGAGGTCACAGAATAAAATAAATAAAATGGCTCCTTAACGTACAAAGAAAAAATGCAAACCATTTGTAGGGGGGAAACCCCGCAAGTGCCGTGGCTATGAAGCCTCAGCCTGTTTCCATGTAAATATTAATTTGGAAAAGAATTAGAAATGTAGGCACATAGTTATTCCTTTAATCAATATACAGAAGAAAAAATTACCATTTTAACTATTTTTCAGTGTTCAGAGAAGTGGCACCAAGTATACTCACATTGTTATGAATCACCATGATTGAGCTCCAGAAGTTTCTTCATCTTCCCAAACTGAAACTGCACCAATTAGGTGAAAACTCCGTATTTCTTCCTGATCACAGCCCCTGGCAAGCATGGTTCTACTTTCTGCATCTGTGAATCTGCCTATTCTCCACGCCCCCATATGTAGAATGATACAGTGTTTTTCCTGCTGTGACTGAGCACAATATATTTAAGATTCATCCACGCTGCAACACATGCTAGTGTCTCCTGCTAGCTTCTCCTTCTTCTTTTTTTTGTTTGTTTGCTTGTTTCGTTTTCTTTTGAGACAGAGTTTTGCTCTTGTTGCCCAGGCTAGAGTACAATGATGTGATCTTGGCTCACTGCAACCTCCGCCTCCTGGGTTCAGGCGATTCTCCTGCCTCAGCCTCTTGAGTAGCTGGGATTATAGGCACCTGCCACCACACCCAGCTAATTTTTGTTTTTGTTTTTGTTTTTTGAGACAGGTTCTTACTCTGTTGCCCAGGCTGGAGTGCAGTGGCATGATCCAGGCTCACTGCAACCTCTGCCTCCCAGGTCCAAGTGATTCTCCTGCCTCAGTCTCCCGAGTACCTGGGATTACAGGCACAGGTCATCAAGCCTGGCTAATTTTTGTATTTTTGGTAGAGACAGGGTTTTATACTATGTTAACCAGGCTGGTCTCGAACTCCTGACTTCAAGTGATCTGCCTGCCTGGCCCTCCCAAAGTGCTGGGATTACAGGCGTGAGCCACCATGTCCCGGCCCAGCTCCTTCTATTTTAAGGCTGAGTAATATTCGATTGCATGTATGTGACACACATTGTTTATTCATTCACTTTTTTTTGTCCAACAATTAGAGTCTATTCCTTGTTTCTAAATGAAAATATGAAGAAACGCATCATTTTGGAACTAAAATAAATAACACTTTAAAGCTGAAACGGAGAAAACATATGAGGCTGCACATGGAATTAGTGGGAAATTATGATCTCATTTGAGGTTATTCTGATTTCTCCAAGGAAGATTTAAGCTCAAAAGGTAAGGTGGCCAGGGAACCACCCCATGGTGAAACACATAGGGATGTTCAAGCATAGTGTGTGAGTTAATCAAGCTTTGACATGTACAAGGAATTTCTCTTTGTAGTCAACGAGAATGTGAAGTGCATAGAAAATAACTTTTGAAGAATAAGGAAAAGCACATGAATTTACATACAAGAAAACTTTCCTCACTGGGCAAAAGCTCATTCAATTTCTTTCTCATTTTTTCGAGACAGACTGTCACCCAGGCAGGAGTGCAGCGGCATGGTCTTAACTTACTGCAGCCTCAGCCTCCTTGGTTCAAGAGATTCTTGTGTCTCAGCCTCCCAAGTAGCTGGAATTGCAGTCGTGTGCCACCACGCCCCACTATTATTTTGAATTTTTGGTAGAGAGGGGGTTTCGCTATGTTGACCAGGCTGGTCTCGAACTCCTGGCCTCAAGTAATCCTTCCACCATAGCCTCCCAAAGTGTGTGCCTTCAAGGCCCGGAGACCAAATGAAATGTTAACCTGGAATCATTACAGGTGTGAGCCATCAAGCCCAGCTTCATTCAATTCCTTAAGGAGGACGAGCAGCGTTGAGTAGATGGGAATGTGCCCTCTCTGGAGAAAGATTTGCATGTGGAGATGTCATCATTATTTATCAGGACAGGTTTTCTCTTTTTTCCTGTTTTTTAGAGATGGTGTTTCGCCATGTTGCCCAGGCTGGTCTCCAACTCCTGGGCTCAAATGGTCTGCCCGCCTTGACCTCCCAAAGTGCTGGGATTACAGATGTGAGCCACTGCACCTGGCCCAGCACAGGTTTTCTAACGCTCATAGCCGTTGGCCATTTGCTGCATGATCTCCATCTCTACAGGGCTTTGCAGCAGCTCTCACTGTCTCTCTCACAATTCATACAGCAGGCAATGTCCAGGAACCACAAGAACAAGTCATGTTCACATTAAAAATCATAGTTGTTTCCATCCAATGTTATGGCTTTTTTTTTTTTTTTTTTTTTTTTTTTTTGCTTTTAATGAAAAAAAGCTTTGATTTCTGTTGTTTGGGAAATCTGAGGGGTAGACCTGGCTTTCACTGTGGCTGGATTTCGGGGTCTGATGATAGAGGGGCTCATCTCTCTGTTTGCTTTTGGCTCTTGTCCTTGTTTGTTATTGTTCCTGTGGTTGTTCATTTATTCTGCCTGGCTTTTGTTCTCAGGCTCATAAAGGTAGAAGCTGATGTCCACTTTGCAGATGAGGACATTGAGGCACATAGAGATAAGTAATTTCCCTTCTGAGGCAGAGTCGGTGGACTTCCCAAGGCACCATGACGCCCCCTTATGTCCAAATATCCAACATTCCCTGCCCTGGTCAGGGCGCCCTCTGCTACTCACCCAGAGAGTTGCAGGGATCCCTGCACCAATCTCCTCCATCCTCTTTGACCCCCAAATGCTTCCTGACACCCGACTCCCACCCTGTCACCCAGAGACTAACCTATGTCAAGATTTACAATCTCGCCAGGCATGGTGGCTCACACCTGTAATCCCAGCACTTTGGGAGGTTGAGGTGGCTGGATCACCTGAGGTCGGGAGTTCCAGACCAGCCGGGCCAAGATGGGGAAACCCCCACCTCTACTAAAAACACAAAAATTAGCTGAGCACGGTGGCAGGCACCTGTAATTTCAGCTACTTGGGAGGCTGAGGCGACAGAATTGCTTGAACCCGGGAGTTGGAGGTTGCAGTGAGCCGAGATCGTGCCATTGCACTCCAGCCTGGGCAACAAGGGCTAAACTCCCTCGGGGGAAAAAAAAAAAAAAGAAAACCCAAAACAAAGATTTACAATCTCACCAAACAGGAATGACAACTACAGGAAGTAGCTATTATCTGAGGTTATTCGTAATGTTATTGCTATTGTTAAGGCTATTTTTTTTTTTCCATTCCACTCTCATCTCTGGAAGCTGATTGAGGCCTCCTGCCTCTCACCTTCTCTATCCACTTCTTACCCCTACCAGGAGGTTGTAGACAAAGGTGAGGGTTGATGCATTGTGCAATTCTATGGCTCCCCCTAGTGGTGTGATGCGTTTGAGGCGCTGGGGTTTGCTTGGACAGGGCCCCAAGGATGCGGGTAAGGGCACTGTTAGAACCTCCACCTTGTGCACAGCTCCTCAAAGATTCCAGGTTAGCATTTCACTTGTCTCCAGGCCTGATAAATGGGGTACAGTGGCTGTTCATTAGTGTCCACTCTGGCTGCACCAGGCAGGACTTTGCTTTGGGAGGGACTGTGATGTTCTGCTCTCTTGATACGAAGCTACAAAGCTGAGCTCCAGAAAGGGATTGTGAGCTCGTTGGGTCTGCTCCCCAGGCCGCCTCCTGCCCCCAGGGCTTTGGATGCTATTGCTGACCGAGGAGATGGGGTTTTGGATGAGGTGCTCCAGAAGGCCAGGTTTTTCTCTGGCCAAGGTTCATTTCTTTCCCACACGAGTTGACTGCTGGAATTAATTACAGATCTACAAATGGGACTAGGCAAAAGCTGTTCATGCTGGTGTGTATACAAAGTAGTGAACCCTGATATAAATGATGGACTTTGAGTGCTAATAACGTGTTAATGTAGGTTCATCAAATATGACAAATGTACCACTCTGGTGGAGATGCTGGTAATAGGGGAGGCTATGCATGTGTGAAGGCAGCTGCTATATGGAAAATCTCTGTACCTTCTGCTCAATCTGTGAACATAAACTGCTCTGAAAGTTATGCCTATCCCATGATATGCTTCTGGGAAAAATTGTCTATATATATTTTTTTAATGGAAAGAACTGGCTGGGCACAGTGGCTCAAGCCTACAGTCTCAGCACTTAGGGAGGCTGAAGTGGGAGGACAGCTGGAGTCCACGAATTTGAGATCAGCCTGCACAACACAGGCAGACTTTGTCTCTACCAGAAAAAAACAATTAGCATGGTAGTGCACACTTGTGGTACTACCCTTCTGGGAGGCTGAGGTGGGAGGACTGTCTGAGCCTGGAGGGTTGAGGCTGCAGTGAACCATGATCATGCCACTGCCCTCCGGACACGGAGCCTTTGTGGTTTGCAAACTGATCACTGGAATAAAGTCTTTTTCCTCCAAAAGTCCTTTTCAGAGAACTTTTGTACATACTACTAACAGTGAATTTAGGAACAAGTTGGAACTCCAGCAAGGACACTGGTCATACAAACTTGGCTTCAGGATTATACCAGCATGCCCTGCAACCATTCAAAATGGCCTTGCTGAGAAATATTTTAATGGTGCAAGGAAAGAGTAGCCTGTTGAGAGGGTAAAAGCAGCTGGAAAACAGGACCAGGAATTTAAAAATTGGGTGAGACTCCCAGGGGCCGTGCCGCTCTGGGCTCCAGCGTCTGCTTGGCGGCCGCCACCCTCTGACTGGCCGGTGGCATGGAGGGGACAGAGAGGAGCTCCAGGTCCACTCTGGCTCAGCCATGAATGTGGTTGCATGAGGTGTCCTGGCCTTGGTGATGCAGCAGGCAGGGAGGAGCTGCAGTGCCAGCCAACCCCGCCTGGGCCTCAGATCCTATCACATACGACAGCATGCACCTTAGACCCCGAAGAAAAGGCACAAAGTGTTCAAGTGATGTTTAGAAATCATTAGTGAGCAGATCTTACACATCTGGTGCTAAAACACCCAAGCATTGTGCATCAGATCCTGTTATGCTCTCCCTGGAATTCCTGCACAGCCAGTGTCAGGTGTCTGTGGGTGTCCCCCTTATGCAGATGCACCTGCCGTCTGCACCCGAGGGTGCGTCAGGGAAGCCATGCGGCCATCAGGACACAGGTTCCGGGACACCAAGCATCCTCCCCTCCTGACTGAAAAGGACAATAATGACTCTTTGTCATTCTCCTCTTTCTCTGAGGCTGATGTGGCAGATGGGGTCTGGGTCACTGCGATGACTGTGGTGTTATCTGCGTTGTCATGATGTGGTTTCTGGTCTTCCATGCAGACTTTGTGGTGACGTCTGTCATGCGGCTGCCTTCCAAAGACTTCTGGTGCTCTGTGGTCAATGAGGACATCTTAACCTCTTGGTGATGTTTGCCGGTTGTCCCAGCTGAGAACCAGGATCACTGACCCCAGGGTGGTACCCAAAGGAAAGGCTACAAAAGAATACACGGAGAGTGTGCAGCTGCAGCCCCAGGAAGTGATCGACACCTGCCCCAAGTGCTGCTGTACCAAGCGGAAGCAGGTTAGACAGGCGGGTCACGGCTTCCCTTAAAGGGAAACAAACTTGCCAAATAGAGGGAGAGAACAAACCGCCCGACAGCGCACAAACCGCATCCTGGGCTCGCGGTCAGAACATCTTGGAGCGAGGAGGTAGAAGGGCAGAAGGGAAAGTCCCCACATTCTCGCAGGTGCAGAAACCCATGCTTAGTGACCTGGGGTTGACTTATGCTCATTACAATAGTCTCCACCCAGGGGGCTGAGCACAGGTCAGTACAACAGTCTCCCCTGGGTGGAGACTAAAAGTGCTAACAAGACATGCGACGTATGCACTAGCATGTACAGCCACTGTGCATGCAGGCCCAAGGGACCACCCAGGACATGCTTAAGAGCCACACCTTCCCACCCCTGCATGAGTAATCATGAAAGACTCCCCTAAAGGGGGTTTCCCCAGCGTCAGTCAGTGCTGTCTCATCTTTGAGCGGCCGCTCTGATCAGCTGTCAGGGTGCATTTGCACTTTGCAATTAACTCTCTTGCTTACTTTTACTTCGGACTCCCTCTCAAATTCTTTTTTGAGGCAAAGCCAAGAACTGGAACCAGCCCACTGGCTGCAAAGCCAGAGCATGCTCACCGCTGCCGTACTTGCAAAAGATGTGCTTGCAAAACGGGTCACCATGGCCCATGGGTGAGCCCTTGTGTAGGAGAAAAGAATCCCATTTTCTGTGCTTTTTACTATGATGTAGACAGCTCCATCCCAGGCCCAAGCTCGGAATCTCTGTGGATTTCAGCTTGTCTTCTGTGTCCGAGGACAGCGGACTCAATGCGGTAAATTTCTACCTCCAATAACTGCCATCCTGCTGCCTTTCCTGTGCCTGGAGGGTGTCTGTTTTTCACTTTCACCGTGGTTGTTTGGCACTTGAATCCACTCAATATGCAACAGACAAGACAGAGATGGAGAGACGGAAAAATGAGAAGCCCTTGAGGGAGCAGAGGCTGCAAAGGGAAAGGATGAATTCTGTCTTTGGGAGTCCCCCTCACACCCCTGCTGAACCCCTTCCTCAGCTACCGATTCAGGCGACTGCCGACGATACCCAGAAAAGGAAGACCAGGTTTCTCCTGTGACGCTCCTCTCATCAGGCTAGAACTTGGTAACTGCCTTTCACTTATCTATTTGGAGTCTGAAGGGAATGAACAGCTCATTTGGGACCAACAGGGCAAATGGTACCTACACAAACCAAAAGTGCTTGCAGCAAGTGGTGTTTTACAGATTTACAAATATGTAAATCTATACAATTTGGGTTGCTATAAATTCACTGCATATTGGAGAATATCTTTATCCAAAGAACAGTCATTCCTGAGTGGTCCTTTGTTGCTCTCCTGTTTTAATTTTATTTTTAAAATCTTGAGTGCGTCAAGGTCTTAGTACTGATTTATTGTTGTTGATCCACCCAAATTAGCAGTGTAATGTTTTATAAATCTATAATCTTCCCTCCCTCCCTCCCTTGCTCCTTCTCTCTCTCTTTCCTTCCTTCCTTCCTTTCTTCCTTCCTTCTTTCTCTCTCTCTTTCCTTCCTTCTTGATAGAGTCTTGCTCTGTCACCCAGGCTGGAGTCCAGTGGCACAATCTCAGCTCACTGCAACCTCCGCCTCCCAGGTTCAAGCTATTCTCCTGCCTTAGCCTCCGGAATAGCTGGGATTACAGGCGTTCACCACCCCACCCGGCCAATGTTTGTATTTTTAGTAGAGACAAGGTTTCACCATGTTGATCAGGCTGGTCTTGAACTCCTAACCTCAGGTAATTCACCCAGTTCAGCCTCCCAAAGTGCTGGGAATATAGGCATGAGCCACCATGCCCAGCCAAGAATACTTTGCAATTTCTAAGAAGTGTTTGGGTTATTAAAATTCTGTATACTGAGTTATTTTTCAATCATGAAGAACAAAAAGTCAACCCAGTGAACAAGAACTCACCGAGCTGTCATTTCAGGAAGTTCCTGTTGACCCTGCAATTCAGTAGTGCACTCCCTTGATCACAGCAGGGGTGTTTACGGAGAAAGACATTTTGGTCAGAATGAGCTCTAACGCTACGCACTGAAGTTACAAGAGATCTATGCACTGAATGGCAGAGGCGACTTTCAGTACACTCCCCGCTGTCTGGGTGGTTTGACGTGCACTGGTAGATATCCAAAACAGGAGCAAACACGAATCACAGCTAACACAAAAAGGTAAAGTTGGAGCCTTACTTGTCTCACTATATTTTCTAGCTGCTGTATCGAAAGGATGATATTAAAATGTTAATGGAAGCTTTTAATTGAAGGTCTTAACAGAGCGAGAGACAGTGACCGTGTGTGTGAGGGAGAGGCAGAGTGTGTGCACCTGTGTGCTTCTTCTCTCTGTGCATGAGCTGAGCGCTGCCTCCTTGAGCGGTGTGACAGTTAATTTGATTTCCTGAGTGGTCCTTCCTGAGTGTCAGCTTCACTGCCCTGGGAACCCCCATTCGTGTGTCCTTTCTTGACCTCATTCCCTACCTGTCACATGCACATAGAGCATTTCTGTAATTAGAGTTCACATAGATCTCCCTGCATCTCCCCTCTGTGTATCTCTGACATCCAGAAAGCAGGTTCTGGCCTGGGGTCTGAAGCAGGTGGAATCAACCCTGGGTCTCCTCCTGCTCTTTTCCACCTAGATTGCTTCTGGCCTCTTGAGGATCCTGATGGAAATCGTCCCCTTTCTGGGACAGTAGCCGTGGACAGGGCTAGAGTCATACAGGGACCCATGGGGGTGGAAGATGGAGTGGTGTACAGTCACAGAGACCCTCCTGTACCGTCACTGACTCTGGCACTTCCAGCCGGAATTTCATATCCTGAGCCAGGGCCCCTGTGGGGAAACAAGGGTCAACCCAGCTTAGCCCCACGGCCCCTCTCCCCGAGGCCCACTCTTCCGCCCACAGCAGGGGCAGCAGCAGCTGCAGTGTGAGCCTCTTTAGGGTGAGAGTCACAGAGCCTTGGTGTCACAGGGCCCTAGAGGAGGCCCCAAAGGAAGCCTAGGGGTAAGATCAGAAAAATAACTGACCACAAAAGGGGACCTTTGCCTCACGCTGCCAGAGCAATCAGGGCTCTTGAGGAGTGGCCAATCTACTTTCCAGATGGGGTCTTCGGTGGGGGCTGCACGCAGCAGGGAGGCCCCAAACCACAGCTGTGGGCTCTCTGCCCACAGCCTTTCCCTCCCACACCACTGTTCACACCCAGGAAAGCAGGCACTGCCTGGCCATTACAGCTTCTAGGTTCCTGGGAGGGTTGGTCCTGCCAGGGCTGGGACTCAGGAAGGACGGGCGGAGGAACCAAGAGGCATGAGAGATGGAGAGGGGTTCCCCGAGGTGGGGGAGGTGATGTTTAATGAATGAGCACAACAACCACACCAGGAGCATCTCCTCCTTTCGGGGGATAGAGACAAAGGGGAGAGTGTGACAGACTGTCTCCTTCCTTGGGAAGTTCCCTAATGAACGACGGGGCAGAGGAGCCCTGGACCACCCCAGCTCCTATTAGTAAGGGGCCTGGTGCTGGAAACACAGGCAGGGCTTGTGGAACCAAGGGCCCTGTGCAGCTAGAAGGTGTGGCGTCTCTGCAGTCACACCAGCTCTGGGAAACTTCACCTGACAAGTGAGGTTGGTGCCAGGGTCCTGGAGCCTTGGGGTGATTGTGTACACCAGGAATGAGTGGTCCTGGGGTTCAGGGAAGTGGAGGCAGCTGACATCCAGGAAATGATAAGGGGGTGTCCCCTGCTGATAGGCCCAGCACACAGATGAAGTCAGGTTTCAGAGGTGGCTGGACTCTAGGGTCTACAGGATGAGAGTGTTGGGTGTATGAGTCAGGGTTACGGAGGAGATGCAGGGCACGCAGGATCAAGGGGGAAGGTCCAGGGTGCAGCCCTGGGGGAAGCTGAGGCTCTGGTCTAGCTCCTCCCCTGAGCCCCCACATGGGTTATGCCCAACTCCCTCCCAGGACAGGGGCCCTGTCCCAGCCCTGCCCTGCAGCCCCTTTGACTTTCCCCTGTGGTCAGTCCTGGAGTTGGCTTCCCACCCGTCACACACAGAGAGAATTGGGGAGATTTTAAACTGTATTTGGTAGCTCCTCCCTCCATCGGAGAGAAATATGAACCGCTGCTCACCTCCCCTGGCATCCAGGAGACTCTGGGAGCAATTGTTCCTCTGGGGATTCCTGAAGAGGGAAAATAGGGCCAGGCTGTCCTCTACTTTTCAGTTTGGGTTGTTTGTGGCCCCTGGAGCATCCCAGAATTCTTTGGCTCCTTCCTGGAACCAGTCATCACGAACAGAGTTATTGGTGTAGGAGGGTGGAGGGAGGAGAATTAGCAAGGCATGAGGGTGCACAGACACTCCTGCACAGTCCCGCGCTCCTGCATTTCCAGCTGGAAAACCACATCCTGAGCCAGGGCTCCAGTGGAGAACAAGGGTCAGTTCAGTCCAGCCCCAGAGTCCCTCTCCCCATGGCCCATTCACCTACCCACAGCGGAGGGGGCAGCGGCTCTTAGGCAGAGAGATCCTGGGCTCCCTGTACAGTGAGAGAAGAGGAAGGAGCCGAGGGGAAGGTTTGAGGGTCTACTGGAGGCTGAGGAGAAGCGGGAGGACTTGGCAGTTCACAGAAGAAAAACCTCAGACCTACAGGTGGTCAGAGCTCGTCCCCCTCTGCACAGAGCAGAGGGAGACCTCAGAGGCCTACCCCGAGGGAAGCATATAAGGAGCAGAGGCCATGTACTTCCTCTCCTCTCACAGCCTCCCTCAGACAGACCTCAGACCTGCCCCGAGGGAAACACATACAGGTATTGATCAACTTACGACCTATGCAACTTACGACCATTCGACTTTACGACCACAATTGCCAGCCACGACTGCTCCGTGTCTGGCAGCGCAAGCATTGCCCAGCTGGGCGTACGACAGTGCGGACCAGCTTCCGGCAGCACTACCATCTCCCCGTGCACCATTTCAACTGTTATCCCAGACTCCGTACAGCAATTTGTGTTTTGTGTCTTGGATGTTTTTCATCAAACCCCTCCCAAGATGTCTACCAAGAGGAAATTGTCTTTGTCTACGCCTCAGCCTGCCAAGAAGGAAAGAAAGGCCATAGATCTCGACATGAAAATGAAGGTAATTAAGCAGTACGAAGGAGGAAAGAAAGTGAATGTGATCGCATGTGATACGAAGTAACCACACTCGACTGTGTCGACCATTTTGAAAGATAAAGAAAGAATCTGTGAAGCTGTGAAAGGTTCTGCACCCACGCGATCAACAGTTGTAACAAAGCAATGAAGCGGGCCCATCCACGAAATGGAGAAATTGCTATATATTTGGATGGAAGATCAAATTCAAAAACGGACGCCATTAAGTCTTTTTACTGTGCAGATGAAGGCGAGAAGTCTATTTCAGACTCTGAAGGAGCGTGCTGGAGAAGATTACAGTCAAGAATTTGTAGCAAGCACTGGCTGGTTCCAGAGATTCAGGAAAAGATTCCAAATGCATAGTGTTCGAGGGACTGGAGAAGCAGCGAGTGCGGATGAGGAAGGAGCACGTAAGTTTGTTGATAGTCTGGATGAATTAATTACGGGTGAGGGATATCTAGCAGAACAGATTTTCAATGTTGATGAAACTGGATTATTTTGGAAACGGATGCCAGCACGCACTTATATTCACAAAGAGGCCAAAAGCATGCCGGGATTTAAAGCATTTAAGGAAAGGCTAACTCTGCTGCTTGGTGGGAACATCGCAGGGTTTAAGCTGAAGCCGTTCTTAATTTAACACTCAGACAACCCGCGTGCGTTCAAGAATGTTAGCAATCACACACTGCCCGTCTACTTTCGTTCTCAACGTAAAGCACGGATGACACAAGGATTGTTTGAAGACTGGTTTATGAACTCTTTTATTCCTCAAGTTCGAGAATATTGTTTGGAGAAAGATATTCCTTTCAAGATTTTATTGCTACTCGATAATGCGCCTGGACACCCACCACATCTAGGCGATCTCCATCCAGATGTAAAATTTGTTTTTCTTCCGCCAAACACAACTCCGCTCATCCCACCTATGGACCAAGGTTCGATTGCTACATTAAAGGCCAACTATCTCCGAACCACCTTTGCTCAAGCAATATCCGCTATAGATGCTGACTCAGAACCCTAACATTGTGAGATTTTTGTAAACACTACAACATTTTGATGTGTATCAAGAATATCACTACCGCCTGGGAGGCTGTGACGACAAAGTGCATGAATGGCATCTGGAAAAATTGTTTTAAGTGCTATGTTAATGATTTTGACGGATTTGACAGTGATCATGAACTTGAAACGATTCGGGAAAAAATAGTAAAACTTGCTAAAGACCTTTCTTTGGAGTGTGAAATGGAAGATGTCGAAGAGTTGCTAGACAAAGAATCTGGAGAACTTACAAATGAAGAGCTAATCGAACTGGAAGAAGAAAGAGTGGCGGAAGAAGAAAGAAGAGAAGCAGAGAAAGAAGAGGAGGAGCCAGAAAGAAAGTTCACCACTAAGGGATTATCAGGTGGTTTATCTTTACTGAATAAACTTCTTATACATTTCGAAGCAATGGACCCAAACATCGGAACGATTTGCAAGGATTGAACAGATGGCGCACGATGTGTTTCGTCCATATCGTGAAATTTATGAAGAAAAAAAGAAACATACAATTCAGACAAAGCTCACCATGTTTATGAAAAAACCAACTCCGGTAACCCCAACTGCTGTCTCAGATGACGACATCAACGATCTGCAGCCAAGCACCAGCGGCCAATAAAATGTTTCGTACATGTTTATATATTTTGATATGTTTTGCAATTGGGAAAATGTTTCCTATGGTATTTTTTACGCCTGTATTTTGTATTTTTGTATGCACCTGTATTTTGTAATTTTGTATGTTTTGCAAATATTAAACCAGTTGTACTGGTAATGCAGTGTTTTACTTAAACCTGATGAATGTAAAAATAAGAAACAAAATGGTGTAGAGATGATACAAATGGCATAAAATGAACAAAGAAAATTATGATATATAAAAATAATGAAAGAAAATTATGATAAAATATGACTTAAAGATTTTTATAACATCAGTTCACAGTACTGTACATATAGCCTACTCAACTTATGACCAAATCGTGTTATGACCGGTCTGTCGGAACCAATTGTGGTCCTAAGTTGAGCACTAGCTGTAAGGGAGCAGAGACCATGTACTTCCTCTCCTCTCACAGCCTCCCTCGGACACCAGAGCCTGGACTAGGACCTCTGGGGACATCTGAGGCATGGGACACCCATGAGGGGCTAAGGTCCTCCCACCCTGAGGTGCTTTTTTGTACACCACTGTTTACACCTGGGAACTGGTCACTCCTGGTCTGGCCCCAGAGAGTCGCAGCCTCATGTAGAATCATGAGGAAGTCAGTCCTGCAGGATGTAGGATCCTGGAGGGTCTGTGGGAGTATCTGGAACAGCGAAAGGAAGAACCCCAGGTGCAGTGTGGGTGGTAGCCATTCACCCACTCATTCATTCGTTCGTTCATTTGTTATATAGGTAAACTCATGTTATGGGGGTTTGTTGTACAGATTTGTTCATCACCCAGGTACCAAGCCTAGTACCCAATAGTTATCACCCAGGTACTAAGCCTAGTACCCAATAGTTATCACCCAGGTACCAAGCCTCGTACCCAATAGTTATCACCCAGGTACCAAGCCTAGTACCCAATAGTTATCACCCAGGTACCAAGCCTAGTACCCAATAGTTATCACCCGTATACCAAGCCTAGTACCCAATAGTTATCTTTTCCGCTCCTCTCCCTCCTCTCACTCTCCACTCTCAAGTAGGCCCCAGTGTCTGATGTTCCCCTGTATGTGTCCATCTGTTCTCATCATTTAACTGCCACTTATAAGTGAGAACATGTGGTACTGGTTTTCTGTTTCTGTGTGTATTGTCTAAGGTAATATCCCCATTTTTCAGGTGTAGAAAGTGAAGCTTAGGGGAGGGAGGCAACTTAGCTGAGATTACATGGCAGGTAAGTGGCAACATTAGATTCAAACCAGGCAGTGTGACCAGGAATCTCCCCTCTTAACCGTACTCTCTCTGCAAACAGCCTGCACAGCCTTTGACCCAGCAGTCCTCAGTAACTAGGGAGCTGTGCACAAGATCACCCTCATTTCTAACTTCAGTTGCACGTTCAGGGGTCCCCGACCACCTTCAGTTTTGACAGTTCACTAGTAGGACTCACAGAGCTCACTGAAAGCTGTTATCCTCATGTTATGTCTCATTAGAGCAAAAGGAAGCCGATTAAAGTCAGCCAAGAGAAGAGCGTGGGGCAGGGTCCAGGGAATTCCAAATGGGGAGTTTCCAATTATCCCTTCCCAGTAGAATCACAGACAGCAGTAACTCCTCCTGACATGACATGTGACAAGATGCATACAGCATCGCCAGCCAGGGACACTCACTTAAGCCTTTATGTCCAGGGTTTTTATTGTGACTTTGCCATGTAGACAGGGATGACTGTTCATATGGCTGACGTTAGCTTCAGCTGCTCTAGAGATAGAGCTGATAACAATGACCCAACCCCCTACCATTAGCCGTATTATTAGACTATTTGATGAGGTCCAAGGTTCTCAGGTAAATAAAGACACTCCTATCAGGTGAGACATTCAGGGGCTTAGAGTTCCCTCCCAGTAGATGAGAGTGAAGGCCAGACCTCTATGTGAGTAGGGTTCAGTTCCTTTCTATGCAGGTTCACCTCTAGGATTCATTACGGTTCTACAAATGGGACTAGGCAAAAGCTGTTCATGCTGTTGTGTTTTTAAAAAGTGAACACTCACATAAACTCTGGGCTTTGGGTGCTAATATCGTATCAATGTGGGCTCATCAAATGCAATGAATGTACCACTCTGGTAGTGGGGATGTTGATAATGGAGGTGCTGTGCACGCGGGAGGGCAGGTGATTTATGGAAAACCTCTGTACCTTCTGCTCAATTTTGGTGTGAGCCTAAAACTGCTCTAAAATATTGTTTTGTTTTGTTTTTTTTTTTTAGACAGAGACTCACTCTGTCACCAGGCTGGAGTACAGTGGCGTGATCTCAGCTCACTGCAACCTCCACCTCCCAGGTTCAAGAGATTCTCCTGCTTCAGCCTCCCAAGTAGCTGGGACTACAGGCACACACCACTACGCCCAGCTGATTTTTGTATTTTTAGTAGAGATAGGGTTTCACTATGTTGGCCAGGATGGTCTCAATCTCTTGACCTCATGATCCACCTGCCTCGGCCTCCCAAAGTGCTGGGATTACAGGCTTGAACCACCGCACTCGGCTAATAATTGTGTTTTTAATTGAAAGAACCTGGCCTGGCCCAGTGGCTCATGCCTGTAATCCCAACACTCTGGGATGCTGAAGGAAATAGATAGCTTGAGCCCAGGAGTTGAAGACCACCCTGGTCAACATGGCAAAATCCCGTCTCTACTAAAAATAAAAATAAGAAAATTAGCCCAATGTGGTGGCACACACTTGTAATCCCTGCTACTCTGGAGGCTGAGGCATGAGACTCACTTGAACTCAGGGGGCGGAGGTTACAGTGAGCCTAGATCACACCACTGCCCTCCAGCCTGGAGGACAGAGTGAGACTCTGTCTCAAAAAAAACTGAAAGAACATAAATGATTGCAAATAGTGGATTGGTTGAATAACTCAACCCATATCCAATCCAGTGGCATACTATGCAGCCATGAATAATTAACGGTGATGGTGCAAAGCTGTGCTTGTCCCACGGGAGTCCAGGACCTGAGGCAGAATGTGGGGAATGTTTCAGAGGAGCTAAAGCCAGAGACTCACTTTGTATATATTTCAGAGGCCCCGTTTATACTTGAATACTGAGGCAGGCCAATTAACTAACATCACTGGTAACGAGTGCATTATTTTCCTATTAAAACCAACATGTATGCTTTGCTGTAGGCTGCAAATATTCATATGGGTTTTCAGGGTACAGAAGAAAACTTCAGAGATATTTTATAAACCAGTAGACACCCAGAGGTGCATATTCACCTTACTCTGACTGAGCTTGGGTTTAACATTTGAAAAGCCCTAAGAAAAACAAAAATTGGCCGGGCGCGGTGGCTCAAGCCTGTAATCCCAGCACTTTGGGAGGCCGAGGCGGGTGGATCACGAGGTCAAGAGATCGAGACCATCCTGGTCAACATAGTGAAACCCCGTCTCTACTAAAAATACAAAAAATTAGCTGGGCATGGTGGCGCGTGCCTGTAATCCCAGCGACTCAGGAGGCTGAGGCAGGAGAAGTGCCTGAACCCGGGAGGCGGAGGTTGCGGTGAGCCGAGATCACACCATTGCACTCCAGCCTGGGTAACAAGAGCGAAACTCCGTCTCAAAAAAAAAAAAAAAAAAAAATTTAATGATATAATTCTGCTACAATAAAAGTGATTCACATGTGCATGCGTATGCCAGCTCTGACATACCCAAACTGAAAAGACACATAGAAAACATCTGGTTGTGTCTCTGGGTGGTTTTAAAAAATGGTAGTCATTAAATTATAATAAATAATTTTATATTTATTTTACATACTTATATAGTTATACATATGAAATGTGTGTATAAATGTGTAAATGTTAAATAATATTAAATTAATATGTAAATATGTAAGTCAAAAATTTCTACAACAAATTCAAATTCACTCTTTTTGTAATTTAAAAAGTAGGGTGTGTTATCAAAACAAAAGACAAACACATTCCCAAGTATGGTTAGGAAGACCTTGTCAATTAGACATTTCTGAGTTGTTCTCTCTCTCTCTCTGTGTGTCTTCTCTCTGTATCTCGCTGTGCCTGCATCTTTTTTATTTTTTTGGAGATGGAGTTTCACTCTTGTTGCCCATGCTGGAGTGTAATGGCGTGATCTCAGCTCACTACAACCTCTGCCTCCTGGGTTCAAGCGATTCTCCTGCCTCAGCCTCCCAAGTAGCTGGGGTTACAGGCATGCGCCACCACGCCTGGCTAATTTTGTATTTTTAGTAGAGACAGGGTTTTTCCATGTTTGTCAGGCTAGTTTTGAACTCCTGACCTCGTGATCCGCCTGCCTCCGCCTCCCAAAGTGCTGGGATTACAGACATGAGCCACCGCACCTGGCTGCCTGCATCTTTCCTTTCTATGGCTCTGTCTGTCTGTCTCTCTCTCTCTCAGGTGTCAAGGCACCTGCACCTCATTACTTCTGTGCATAGAAGTAATGCACAACTCCCCTGTCCTGGAGCCACGTCTACAAGGAACACACACATGCCCTTCGCTCCTAATTCACAGCATTTTTCCTAATGGTGAATTTCAGAAATAGCCTGAAGCTCCGACAACAAAGTGCCAACCTAAATAACAAACAGAGAGAAGCTCTCTAACAGAAAATGGTATGTATTCCGGAATGCGGCACTGCAATGAAAAGCTGGGTGCCACAGTAAACGATGTGCATATTCAGGGAGGTAAAAGAAGACAAAGGTTTTTTGTTGTTGTTTTTTGTTTGTTTGTTTTTGAGACAAAGTCTCACACTGTTGCCTGGCCTGGAGTGCAGTGGTGCAATCTCAGCTCACTGCAACCTCCACCTCCCAGGTTCAAACGATTCCCCTTGCCTCAGCCTCCCAAGTAGCTGGGATTACAGGTGCCTGCCACCACGCCTGGCTATTTTTTTCTTCTTCTTTCTTTTGTATTTTTAGTAGAGATGGGGTTTCACTATGTTGGCCAGGCTGGTCTCAAACTCCTGACCTCATGATCCATCCTCCTCAGCCTCCCAAAGCGCTGGGATTACAAGCGTCAGCCACCATGCGCAGCTGAAGAACACAAAGGTTTTTAAAAAGAAAAGTGAGGAGGATCTCATAAACATTTTGAGATAATTGTCCTAGGCTACAAGGATCCTTAATAAGGGTGACGTCAGTCCAAGTTTGGACAGGAGTTTGCCGTCCAAAACTTGTCACAGAAGTATTTTTTTGTGGTTGTGGTTGGCTTTTGTACAAGGCGAGGGTTTTTGCAGAGTCTTCTGTGAAAGTTTTTGTTATCAGAGAACCCTCACTTCATAGCCTTCCCCAATATATCTCAGGGCTTTTATGGATTGTGAGAACTTTCACGAAGGGACCTGGTTATACGCACACTGGTTCAGATATAGAAGAGCATGCACCACAGCCATTGACAATGGCCATAGGAGGAATATTTAGTGACACAGATAAATAGCCCTCTGATGAGGAGAAAAGCGGCTGGCCGTAAAACAGCCCCAAGCAATTTAAGAACTGGGCCCTGCATAGGAAAACCAAGCCAAATAGAAACGAGACGTACATGAGGAGTCTGATGTCCTGTCTTTGAGGTGCTTAGCTATATTTTCTGCTGTTCCCATCAGTGAGCCTGTTTTTTGTTGTTGTTTATTTGTTTTTTTCATGGCCAGAGAAAAAAATGTAAATAAATATAAAAATAAGTAAATAAATAATGAACTCAAGGCACCATAGGCCATAAAGATAAAGTCCTCCCCAGGCCCCACCCCTGCTGGTCAGAGTCCACCCTGGGGAGGAAAGGCGGATCCGAGGGCCGAGGGCCGGGAGATGAGATTGGCAGCCTCTGTGCCAGGAAACACAGGTCTGTGAGGGAGCAGAGGCGGCGGCTGCGTCTCTGGAGGGACCCCTCGTCCTGGAGGACCCCAGGCAACTCATGGACCTTTCCAGACCCAGAGGGAGCCTGTGGAGGGAGTTCTTCCTCGTGGGTGAGAGACGCTGGATGCTGGATGAGCTTCCTGGGACTGAGGGAAGGGCAGCTAGGAGCAAAGTGGGGAGGAGTGGGCTGGGACCATCCCCATCCAGGGGCACAGCCAGAAACTCCCAGAGCAGGGATGGGGGAGAGGGGAGGGGGCAGGAGCCTCAGCAGGACTTTCATGAGTTCACACACCTGGGCACAGCTTGCCCCTAGACACAGCCCTGTACAGACCCACAGATGTGGTGTTACACACACACACACACACACACACACACACCCCTGCATTTCTATCCATGCCCAGGAACCTTCACCCTCACCTCCCTGCACTCACCTCCCACTGGGTGCCCCAATCTGCCCCATCCCCTTCCCCACCTTGCAGGCCAGATCCCTTCCCAGCCCCTCACCTTTCCCCAGGACACTCTGTGCCCACATAGAGCACGACTGTCCTGCTTTACCACATGTACTGTCCTTGAACAGGTCCAGTGTCCGCACATGAGGCCTGGAACCAGAGGCTCAGGCATCTCTGCCTCCTCCACACGGCTCAGACTTGGGGTTCAGAGGGCAGTGGACACCTGCCATGTCATATGTGGTGACAGGCTCTCACCTCCATTCACACCCACTCCAGTGAATTTAGATGCAAAGTCAAAGACATGTGGACAGTCTCAGGGGAGTTTCTCACCCAATCATCACTGAGCTCCCCCAGTGTCCAGCCTGTGCTTAGGAGTGCCGGGGACTCAGTGGTGACTGAGACAGGGCAGCCCTGCCCTCCTGGAGCCCATAGTCCAGGGCAAGAGCTAGATATGTGACCAGACTCTGAGGACCCCCAGAAGTCAAGGCTGGGATCGGGGGAGCCCAGGAGGAGCTAGGGGGAGCTCAGAGGGGACAACTGACGCAGGCTGGGGTGGAGGAGACATCCAAGCTGAGACCTGAGTGATGAGTAGAAGTGAGTCAGCAAGGAGGATGCAGATGGAGAGGAGAGAGCAGGAGTCAGTGTGCCAGGAATGGGGAACAGCGTGTGCGAAGCCTGGAGTTAGGAGGAGGTGTGGTGAACCAAGAGAGCTATGCTTAGGCCCGGGGCATTCAGCGTGGCAGTCATATCTTCTGATACATAACTACACAGATAAATGAGTGAGTAACTGAACAGGATGGGGTAGGTGAGCTCCACAAGGAGGCTAGATGAGTCACAAATACCAACTCCGGCTGAGTGTCTCATATGCCTGCCTAAGAGTTTGGACTTTATCCTAAGAGCACTGGGGAGCCATAGAAGGTGCTTGAGCAGACGAAAGCAGAGTCACAACTTGGGCTCATTAAGATTTAAATAACTGTCACATGAGAATGCATTGGAGACTGCATGGCCAGGGAGGAGGGCTTGGGAGAAGATAAGGATAAAACGGACCAGGGCAGGGGCTGACGGGAGGCACAGGAGGGGACAGGCTGGGGACTCTACCAGGAACCAGAAACTCTTGCCTGGTTCACTAGTGTTTCTGGAAATCGTTTCCTGGACGGTGTCGATCTCTCTGTGTCTTTTCTCCTTGTCTTCCTCAGCCAGTCTGCTGGCCTGCGGGATCTGCCATGCCTCTGGCCAAATCTTCATCACCCAAATACTGGGGATAAAGGGATATTTGACTATCCTTGCCGTGGACAACGTCCCCGAGGATGTCCAGGAATACAGCTGGTACCGGGGTGCAAATGACAGCGCGGGAAACATGATTATGAGCTACAAACTGCCCAGTACCAGGCAGCCTGGGCCCATGTACACTGGCAGGGAGAGGGTGAACAGAGAAGGCGACCTGGTGATCAGGCCGACTGCTTTAAATGACACAGGAAACTACACCGTTCGGGTGGTTGCCAGCAATGAGACCCACAGAGCAACCGGCTGGCTGGAGGTTGTAGGTGGGTGAGCAGGTGCCCCACTTCCTGACTCCCAAGGAGAGCTAGACATGGCAGCCCTGGGAGTGTGAATGCTCAGAGATCACCCTGTTCCCCTCCCTCACCCACCTCTGCATGACAATCGGAACCTCGGCAGGTGGGGGGACATTCACTACCTTCAAAGTATTTGAATTGATTGTCAGTGTATTTATCAGCTTCCTACTGCTCCATAACAAAGAGCCACACACGTAACAGCTTAAAACAGTACCCTTTCATTATTGCATCATTTCCAGGGGGCCCACAGCCCAGGTATATGGCTGAATCAAAAGACCAGGTGTAGCTGAGCTGAGGCTTCTGCTCTGAGTCTCACAAAGCTTTGGCCAGGGCTGTGGTCTCATCTGGTGCCTTAACTAGGGAAGTCTGCCTCCAGGCTCACTCAGGATGCTGGCTCAATTTATTTCCTTGTGGCTGTGGGACTCAGGGCCCAGCGGGCTGCTTACTGGTTGTTAGACAGAGACCCTTTGGGTCCTAGAGGCTGTTGAAATCCCTGCCATGTGGCTGTGCCCACTGGCTTCTCATACCATGGCTGTTTGTGTCTTCAAGGCCAGCTGGAGTGTCTGCTAGGACAGAGGCTTACATGCCATCAGGTAATGATGGCAGTGATATTCATTGGCCTTTGTCATATTCCACAGGTTAGAAGCAGCTCCTGGGTCCCCCTCACACTTGAGAGAAGGAGAGGACACAGGGCATGACACCAGGAATGGAAATCAGGGAGTGGCCCTGGAATCCTGTGTACCACGGACAGCTCCTGGGGGCTCTGAGGGGGAGGGGACGTGAGGATAGAGTTGGGAGACAAGCAGTCCTGTATTTGACAGTGGCTGCAATTACAAACCTCATTTGTGTGCCCACTGTGTTCCTCAGTTTCCTCATCTGTAGAGTGGGGAGGAACCTACCATTGTGGTCTGTTGCAGTGCTGGAGGGAGTATTCATGAAGTGAATGGGACTCCAATAATGGAGCAGTATTGTGTAGCCAAATGCTACCTCTCACTCAGAGCCTCTCATGGCTCCTGGATGAGGGTCCTGGTTTGGGGGTTCAGAAACAATGATTAGTCCACATGTGCATGCCAAGAGCTCACCATGACGGCAGCAAACACCACGGCAAAGGCCCACACCTCAGCAGCCTCATTGCCCTGTGCCTACTTCTCTGCCCTTCTTAGCTCCCTTGCCAGGATTCCAGATCTTATCTAACAGCTCTTAGCTTCTCTCATCATGCCCAGAAGTCCCCTGGAGAGGAGTAGAGCTTGGGGAAGCAGATCCCACTTCTAACTGTCTTCTCCTTCCTGCTTCTCCCAGAGTTGGGAAGCGATCCGAGCCTCTCAGTCAATGCCACCTCCCTGGTAGAGAACATGGATTCCGTGGCTGCCAATTGCCACACCAATGCCACCAACATCACGTGGTATGTGAATTATGGACCCATATCTGGCAGTGACCGGATGAGAATTTCCCCAGACGGCAAGAGCCTCGTCATCCTCAGGATTAGGCGTTCTGAGAGAACTCTTCAGTGTGCAATAGAGAGTTTCCCAGACATCTTCCAGAGGAGTGAAGTCATCTCTCTGACTGTGTCCTGTGAGTGGTCTGGGTTCCTGGGACTGGAGCCAGGGGTGGGCTGAGGGTCTTCTGGGGATAGGAATGGGTTAGCACACGTCGAGCTGGAGAGAGGGGACATACTGGGCCAGCCTGCAGTCAGCTTGATCTGGGTTGGAATCAGCTTGAGCTCTTGAGCCCTGTGGACTCGGGAGCTGTCCTCGCTGCTCAGTACCGTGGTACACTCGAGTTTGAAATGGGGACTCCAATCTCCATTTCTAAGATTAGAAATGGTCAGTGTGCCTTTGTGGAGGTCTGCTTTTGTGTAAAGAGGGGACTCTTACAACGATTGTTTCTTAAATTGATGTTCAATTTATTAAGTTTTCAAGCCCTCGAGCCTTCAAATTCTGCTCATTAATTTCTTTCTTTTCTCCTACATTTAGTATAGTCACCGTCACTCTGTCACTGAAATTGAACAGACTATGCGCCCTTAAACAGTTTTATTTAAATTTATGCATTCCATACATTCTTTTTAAATTATGCATTCCATACATTCTTTTTAAATTATGCATTCCATACATTCTTTTTTCTTTACAGCCCTTCAGCTGCCTACCTGGGCAAGTTCACAACCCAGCAAGACCCACACAAATTCTCAGACAGCTCTTGTAAATCTCACACACTGAACTTATAAATACATCAACACTTAGATCCTTTCCAGTGTTCCGGGACTGCTCACAGAGTTTAATAAACTCTTCTAATCTTTCAACTGAAAAACATAATCAAACATTTAAAATCACTTTTACATCTGGAACCCTCTAGTGGTCTGTCAGGTTTCCTAAAGCACAGGCTATGCGCCCATGGAAGCTTGGGTTGAGTGGTGAACAATTGCTGACCGCCACACAGCTGTTTACAGGTCAGGCTTGGAACCAAAACCCACGATCCAGAGGCTGCAGCTGCTCAGGCTGGTTGCTCCTGGCCCTGGGACTGGCTCGATCTTTCTGTGTTAGTTGGAGTCATAAAGTCCTATGCCTCTTCCTCTGAGCCTCATTTTTTCCCACCAATAAAATGGTTCAATAGTGGAACTAGTCACATGGGTTGTTCTGGGAATTCAACAAATGTGGGGACAGGCACAGGGCTTAGAACAGTGCCTGGCACACAGTAGGCCCATGTGGTTGCTTTTGCTCCACCAGTGTTTGTTGTTGTTGTTGTTTTGAGACAGAGTTTCACTCTTGTTGCCCAGGCTGGAGTGCAAGGTCGTGATCTTGGCTCACTGCAACCTCCGCCTCCCTGGTTCAAGTGAGTCTCCTGCCTCGGCCTCCTGAGTAGCTGGGATTACAGGCATGCGCCACTACTGACGGCTAATTTTGCATTTTTAGTAGAGATGGGGTTTCTCCAAGTTGGTCAGGCTGGTCTTGAACTCCTGACCTCAGGTGATCCACCCGCCTCGGCCTCCCAAAGTGCTGGGATTACAGAAGTGAGCCACTGCACCCAGCCTTACTCCACCAGTTTTCTTACAATGTGAAGGGAACCGTGGGGTGGCCCCTAGTAGTCCCTTCATTATGGAAGACGCTCCTCTGGTTATTATTGTTGACACAACTGCCTTGCCTGGCGTGGGTCTAGGGGTCAGCTTGAGGTGTGCTGTGGGGAACCCCCCAGCTGGGGAAGTTCTTCATGAGACGGGACCCCCGAAACGTCAGAACCACAGCCCTGGGCCTCCTGCCCTGTCTCTACAGATGGGCCCGACTATGTGCAGCTGAGGAGCAATCCATATGCCTTTAATGGCATCATGAAAGCTGAGATCGGCTCCCATGTGGAAATGGAGTGTGTCGCCTATTCTTTGCCGGCTCTCATGTACCGCTGGATCCACAACGGCTCCCTCCTGAACGTCTCAGATGCAACGGTGAATCTCTCAAGTCTGGCCTGGGAGCAGCTGGGCAGTTACCGATGCATCGTGGAGAACCCTGCGACACAGCTGACCTTCTATGTGGACATCAGGATCCAGGCCCCCCGTGAGTGCAGCAGCTCCCCCTCTCGGCTCATGCTCTGTACATCTCCCTGCCTCCATGCCCTGCTAGGCAGTGCCCACCCTCAGGAGTGTCACCTCCACCCTGCCATACCATGCTCACAACTTCTGGGTGAAATCTCCCCATCCTTTGAAGTCTGGGTTCAAAGCTGCCTCCTCTGTGAATCCTCTGGAGTCCTCAGATCAGAGCCAGGGTGGCTCCCAGGGGGATAAGAGTAGCTTATAGACATTGGCTGAGCACTTACTATGTGCTGCCTTTGTTCTAACCTGCGTGACCTTCACCAGCTCTCCATGGACTAAGTGCATGTGATTAGCATCACCTCCATTTTACAGGGGAGAAAACTGAGCCCCATGGAGTCTGAGTGTTTTATTCAAGGCTTCATCGCTCCATAACCCATGGAAGAGTGGCATTCAAGTTCAGGCGGGCTGAACCCACAGCCTATGCCCTCAACTGCTCCCCTCAGCTGCTCCAAGATGAGGAATTAAAAAGATGCAGGGATGGGATGGGTGGAGGGGAGTAGAGATTTGGCATGGCCATGGCGTCAGAAACTTGGCTTGGGAGTGAGTTTGTAAATGGGGAAAGCATCTTCTCAGCAAATCCTCTGCATCAGGGAGAGAGATTGACGTGCTCAGGGAGAGAGCAGAGGAGTGGGGCAGGTGAATGCCGGACTCTGCAGCACAAGGTTCTGGGTCCAGATCCCCACTCTGCTGCTGCCCATCTCCAGGAACCCGGGACAAACAGCTCCATCATTGTGACACTCAGTTTCCTCAACTGTAATGAAAGGATAAGAATCCCTGCATGAAAAGGGTGCCGTAAGAGTAAAATAAAACTGTGCAAGAAAGTCCAGGAGATGTTGCAGGATGTGGTCTGCAGACTTCAGCCACATCGCACGACTTCCTAAGCACCCGCTATGCACCAGACACAATGTGTGCATTCAGCCCTCCAAGTCATCTGTTCACGTTTTTCTCTTCCCCTGGACTCCGAGCTCCAGGAGGGCAGAAGCTGGGTGAGATTTTTGTTTGCCATTTGTCCTCAGCGCTTGGCACAGTGCCTAGCATATAGTTGCTGCTCAGTGAACATTTGTGTAATGAGTTAATGACCCTGTGTCACCCCCTTCCAGTCACTGTCTCTCTCCTTACGAGGGTTTATTCTTCTCTATTCACTTATGGCTGCCTGCAGTTGAGACCTCTCTTTGCTTCATTGTCCTCTGTCCACTTCCCAGCTCGAATGTCAGCCCCATGGGTGCAGGGAGTTTGTTTTGTTGGCTGCTGAATCCCTGGTACCGGGAAGAGTGCTTTGTTGGTAATAGATGTTGACAAATCTTTGAAGAACAGATGTGTGGTTGAGTGAAGAGATGAGTGAACACATGAACGGGTGAGTCGTGGTCCTGACCCCCGGTGTCCTCTTCCTCCAGGGATCTTACCTACAGTGTTCTCCATCTCGGAACCCATAGTGGTGCTCCTCATCGGGTGGACAGTGGCGGCTGGCGTCTACCTCTGTGGAGTCCTAATCCATGCTCTGATCAACTGCTACTCAAACAGGTTCCCTCATTGCTCTGGGTCAAGGGTGGGGTGTTGGTTGGGTGTTGGGCCTCAGGGGCCAGCCTTCCCTCCAGACAGGGAGGCAGAGCCAGAGGGGAAGGGATAAGCCTGGAACTGGGTTGTCAGGGATCATCTGGGGCAGATAGCTCAGCTTCCAGGACCTAAAGCTGATGGGAGCAAGGTAAGGTTTAGAGCCAGCCACGCTTCTAAACAGCTGTGGGGTTTCATCCAGCAATGTCCCTTCTCTTTAGAAGTTTCTTTGTGTTTACAAATGGATATTAAGGTTTATTAGAGGGACAGGTTAGAAAATGAGAAGTGTGCATGTCAATTCCTAGGACACAGATGTCCCTTGCTACAAAGTGAAGTTGGGGAAATAGGTATCAGCCGTCAACTATGCAGGGAGAAGAGATTGAGTGGTGGGATGGTAAGGGTCTGGGTTCAAACCCTAGCTCTGCTACCTGTAGGCTAGGTTACCTTGGGTAGGTCACTTCTCCTCTTAGCTCATCCTCAGCCCACCTGAAGAATGCAAGGAGCAACTCCTGCCTGAAGGGTGATGTGGGGGTTAGAGACACATCTTGGAGGATAAGGGGACTTGCAGTGTTCTCAGCATAGGGTAGACCAGAGTTTCTCAACTTCAGCACTATTAACATTGGGACCATCATTCTTTGATGAGGAAGGGGAGGCAGTAAGGCTGTTCTGTGCCTTGTAGGACATTTAGCAGCATCCCGGCCTTTACCAGTTAGACGGTAGTAGTAACTACCACCAACACCCCAGTTCAGAAAACTAAAAATGTCTCTAGACACTACAAAGATCACATGGAAGGCAACCCCAGGAACTCCACTGCATGGCAAGAGAACAGAGTTCAAAGAGGAAAGAGAATTCTCATATTCAGGGAACAGCAGAGAAAAGGGGATTGCAAAAGCAGACTGAGAGAGTGGCCATGACCTGGGGGAGGTTCAGGTCAATGGCAGAAACAGGAGCCTGGGAGGTCAGCAAAGTCTTAGAAATGCAGGGCTGTTGGCCAGTCTTCAAGGGAGGTCTCAAGATACAAGGTCTCAGAGAATTCAGCTGAGCAGGAGTGGGCACCTGCCTTAGAGCAAATCCTCCCTGGGGGCGGGACCCTCCTCGACCTGGAACCACATTTTTCAGAAGGGCTACGGAAGGTGCCAGGGTTTGGAGTGGGGCAGGGAACTCGTGTGGACAGGCCTCCGGGCTCCCTCCTTGTTCCCGTAAATGGACTCCATTTGCTTTTGTGGGCCCCTCCCCCATAAAAATATTAAAAACTATATTTTACCTCTCTGTTGATATAAATTATAATGTATAAATTACAGGGCGGCTTTTTATTTAGCTTTTTCTTCTGATTTTAGAAGAAACTGAAACATTTTTGTGGGTCCTAAAAGTATAGTGGGCTTTAGTGCCTCTGTGCATAATGATCCTGCTTCCACTCGAATTTCTTCAGACGAAAAGTTTCCAGGGGTTTCTATCCTGGTGTCCAAAGCCATTGATAGAGACCTCCAAGGTTTCATTCATTTGTTCCTCATTTGGTTTCTCAGTCGCCCCATATTTCACCAAGCTCCTGGGTTTATTCTTAGGCCTCTGATGAGCAAAAGATGAACAAGCTGCTCTCCCTGCTCCCAGTAATGTTACGGCTGCCATGATCTAGCCCCCTCCCTTCAGCAGTCACACCTGCTCCCCTTCTCCCTCCCCCAAAGATCATCCTGCAGTTACTCAGATTTTAACCGTGACTGGATCTGGATACCACCCAAAAGACACAGAAGTGGCATTTCCTAGAATAAATGGTGGGGCAAGGTGGAGCAGAGGAGACACACAGCCTCCATGTACGGGTTTTCACTAACATGGTATCTAAAGACTTTAGAAGATACATGTTAAATTATCTTAGTATTTAGATATTGAGCCTACTTATGATTATTACATGGTCCCTTCACGAAACAGTCTATAATGTTGACCATACAGTGAGATAGCAGGCATTCAAGCCTGTGTGTGCTTTACTTCCCGTGTGCAAAATGGGATTAATACTGGTTTCAACCTCACAGGGATATCTCCTATGGGGATAAAGTAAGCTCTTCTGCTAAATGCCTTGGAACAAGGGTTGGTACACAGTAACTACTTCATAAAATCTCAGATATTATTATTAATGCCATCATATTATTCAATGTGCAATTCCAAACTGATTGTGATAAGCTCAAGAAAGTTCAAGAGGGTTTCAAAGAGCGTATCTGAATCACCTCATCTTCCACCACCTGGAAGGATCCCCCTGGCCTGGCAGAGCAACCTCCTGACAGCCAAAAAACCTACACCAGGTCACTGTACCATTCCTCTCAAGGGCGCCATGGTCTCTATGGTCTGAGACCTCCAATCTGATATGAGAGCAGGGGTCTGGGAGTCAGAGAAGCCAGGTTTGGAATATTCGCCTCTGTTCTGTTCTGGCTGTGTGACCTGGGGCAAGTAACTTTACCTTTCTGGACCCTCATGTCTTCATCTAAAAGTGGGGTCAATGTATCTGTCTTGCTTGGCTGTTGGGAGGGCTAAAGGTAACCCTGTCATAAGCTACAAGTGCCTGGCATAGAATCAGTGTGAAATAAATTACTATTACTACCTTCATCGTCATTGTTACCGCTGGTAATTAGACCAGCAGTGCCCTCTCCTTCCTCAGCTTCACCCGGCCTCTTTTCCCCAAACAATGGTACCTTCCTCCAGTGCCCTTGGAAATCTTTAGAAGTATGGGTTGTTGAGAACTCTCAGTGCAGAGGTGAAGCCCTCAGACCATCTCCTCCACAGGGTCCCACGTGGGGAGGGATTGGGTTTGGGCGGGGTCTTGGTGGGGAGCTGGGCCCCTTCACCTCTCTACACCCAGGATTCTCCCGTGTTTCTTAGAGATCTGAGATGTGACTTCTTCCCTGATTTCTCCCCATAGGACAAATCGGGCCACTTGAGTGTCCCCCTCAGGCCTGAGGACAAGACCAGCGGGCAAACAGGTGAGGAGAGGGTGATGGAGAAGAGCTGGGGGTCCCCATAGGGTCAGCAAGGCTGGAAAGGGCCCAGGGTCTCTTTGGAGGTGACTGACAAGAGAGGGACTCAGCCAAGTCACACCAAGGTCTGGAGATGGATGCTCTGGTGGGACATCTACAGACCCGGCCTGGGACTGGGGGAAGACGTCATGAACAATGTGACCATTGGGCGCTCCATCTGCCAATCAGAGCTGGCCAATGGGGTGCAGGCCGGGGCGGGCCATGCGCAAAGCTGGGCTCTAATTCCACGCACTTCCTCCCTTCCTCCCTCAGCTCCTGTGCTTCCAGCTTTTCAGATATTGACCCACAGAATCAACAGCCTGCTGCAAACTTAAGGCCAAGGAGTCCCCACTCAGTGGTTGCTTCATTGAGTGCCGGGTGAGAGAAGAGACCTTGGAACCAGGCAGGGATTAAATTCCAGCTCTGCCCTGAGTAGCTGAGTAACCTGAACGCAGCCCCAGTGAGGTTTCTCCATCTGGAGGCACCGTGGAACCGTTAAGTCGGCGTGATGAGCACATCTGTCGGCTTAAATATTCACTTTTCTTTGGTGACATTTAAACTCCTCTCTTTTAGCTATTTTGAAATATTCAGTTAATCCAAATACATTATTCTGTTATTTGGAACAACATGGATGAACCTAGACGTTGTTATGTTGAGTGAAATAAGCCAGGAACAGAGAAACACAAATACCCTACAATCACACTATATTTGGAACCTAAAATAGTCGACCTCAGCGAAGTAGAGAAGAGAATGGTGGGCACCAGAGGCTGGGGCGGGGAGTGATTGATTGGATGGGGAAAGGGAGAGGTTGGCCATCAGGCAAGCATTTTCAATCAGACAGGAGGAAGAAGCTCTGATGTCCTGTTGCACAGCATGGAGGGCTGTTAATTCTACAGGAATCAGCCCAGGACTCCTTTGCTGGAGGGGTTGTGAATCCTCAAACTGGCCTGAGTTTCTGCAGTTTCTCACTTTAAAGGGTCTTGATCTCCAAGTACTCATTGCCAGCGGCCTCCTGTCTCTGTGGGTACTGAGGGCCTCACATTATGGAAACTGAGGGATGCATAGGGGATCTCTCCTGCCTCTGAGGAGGGGGCGGCCAGGGCTGAGGGAGCCTGGTGTGGGGGGCTGTCATCTGCCTGGGATTCAATCTGGGTCACTGAATGGAGAGAGAGAAGGGAGTCAGAGTAGAGCAATGGGGCCAGCAGGTGCCAGAGTCCAGGAAAGAGACCCAGGAGTTCCTTCCTCCATCCAACCCATGTACAGTTTGCTGAAATCTCTTTCATACCTTCCTCTAATATTTAGTACTCAATTATCACCTTATTTGGTGTTTACTAATCTGATTAACTTCCAACAACAACTCCATAATAAGATTTTTTTTTTCTTTTTTGAGATGGAGTCTCGCTCTCTTGCCCAGGCTGGAGTGCAGTGGTGCTATCTCAGCTCACCGTCTCCCAGGTTCAAGCGATTCTCCTGCCTCAGCCTCCTGAGCAGGAGAGACTACAGGCACGTGCCACCATACCTGGCTAATTTTTTGTGTTTTTAGTAGAGACTGGGTTTCACCATGTTAGCCAGGATGGTCTCAATCTCCTGACCTCGTGATCTGCCTACCTCAGCCTCTCAAAGTGCTGGGATTATAGGTGTGAGCCTCCGCACCCAGCCCATAGTAAGATATTATTACTGTTTCCATTTTACAAATTTGAAAACTGAGGTAGAAATGGTAAGTGCTCTGCACAAACTCCCTCTTACACCAGGACCCAATGCAGTCGGTTCCTTCTGAGCCCAAAGCCTGGCCTCCTGTTGAGGCCCACTGTGTGTGAGGCCCTGAGGCGGTTTTAGATGGACCATGGCGGACACGGAAGACGTGGGCGCTGGCCTCCTGCAGCTCACTCTTTAATTGAAGGAGGTAGCAATAAATGACTGTCATATCTATGTGTGAATTATGATAAGATAAGCAGAAAGAGGGCAAGTGAGAGAGAACTACAGGGCCTTGATACAGACGTGGCCCCTGCCCTTGGGAAGCTCTCAGTTTGGTGGTGTGGGGAAGACAAGTCAGTCAAAGAAATTGTATCCCTGTCACAGGAAGAATAATGGCCCCTCCGAAATGTCCATGCCTCAACCCCCTGGAACCTGTGGCTCTGTTACCTGACATGTCTAAAGGGATTTTACAGGTGGAATTTGGTTAAGGATATTGAGATGGGGAGATTCTCTTGGATTACTTGGGTGGGTCCAGTGGAATCACAGGGATCCTTACAAGTGAAAGGAAGAGGGTATAATAGAAAGATTGGAAGATGCCAGGCTGCTTGCTTTGCAGACAGAGGGAGGGATTGAGCCAAGGAATGCAGGCACCTCAAGAAGCTGGAAAAGGTGAGAAAGTGTACCACCCCCTGGATCTTCCAGAAGGAACTGACCCTGATGGCCAATGCCTCGATTTTAGCCCAGTGACACCCATTTTGGGCTTTTGACTGTCAAAACTTTAAGTTAATCTATGTATGTTGTTTGAAGCCAAGAAATGTGTGGTCATTTGTCACAGCAGCCACAGGAAACTAATACAGACTCACACAGCGGAGAGCGACAGAGGCTGCCTGGGAGGCTCCTCCTTCATCTCTGCCCTTCCCTGCTGCTCCCCTGCACTGCAGATGCTCCATGGAACTGTCAAACACACACACACACACACCACATCTCAGCACTGCTATTATCAAGGTCACCGCGACCTCCACTTGGCTGAGTCCAGACGTCCACCTTGCAGTCTTCTCCTTCCTGGACTTTGCAGCAGCAGAGGACCTAACTGCTCACCCTCCCTACACAGAAGCACTTCTTGACTCGACTACAGAACGTTGTTCTTTCTGGGTCCATTCACCTTCTTGGCAGCCCTTTCACCAGATGCGCCACATCTCCCTGACCCTAAATATCAGAGCTGCCCTGAGCTCTCCTTCTTTACTTTTGTTTTATGACCTTATCCACTCTGTAGACTTCACGCCATCAATAGACTGATGACTTCCAAATTTACACCCAGCCTACTCCCCTCTCCTGACTATAGTCCTTGATCCAATAGTGTACTTCAAACCCACACATTCTTGTCCAAATTCACACAAAATGCAACCTATTCTATCTAAACGTCTCCTTCCCCCCGCCCCGTATCTCTCTTTCTCTTTTTTTTTTTTTGAGAAAGAGTCTTGCTCTGTCACCCAGACTGGAGTGCAGTGGCTCACTTATAAGCAACTTCAGCAAAGTCTCAGGATACAAAATCAATGTGCAGAAATCACAAGCATTCCTATACACTGATAACAGACTTAAAGAGAGCCAAATCAAGAACGAACTGCCATTCACAATTGCTACAAAGAGAATAAAATACCTAGGAATACAACTAACAAAGGATGTAAAGGACCTCTTCAAGGAGAACTACAAACAACTGCTCAAGGAAATAAGAAAGGACACAAACAGATGGAAAAACTTTCCATGCTCATGGTTAGGAGAATAAAAAATGGCCATACTGACCAAAGTAATTTATAGATTCAACACTATCCCCATCAAGCTACCTATGACCCTCTTCACAGAACTGGTAAAAACCACCTTAAACTTCATATGGAACCAAAAAAGAGCCCACATAGCCAAGACAATTCTAAGCAAAAAGAACAAAGTTGGAGGCATCACACTACCTGACTTCAAACTATACTACAAGGCTACAGTAATCAGAACAGCATGGTACTGGTACCAAAACAGAGATAAAGACCAATGGAACAGAACAGAGGTCTCAGAGGCAATGCCACACCATCTGATCTTTGACAATCCTGACAAAAACAAGCAATGGGGAAAGGATTCGCTGTTTAATAAATGGTGTTGGAAAACTGGCTAGTCATGTGCAGAAAGCAGAAACTGAACCCCTTTCTGACACCTTACACTAAAATTAAGTCCAGATGGATTAAAGACTTAAACATAAGGCCTAACACCATAAAAATCCTAGAAGAAAACCTAGGCAAAACCTTTCAGGACATAGGCATAGGCTAGGAAAGACTTCATGACTAAAACACCAAAAGCATTGGCAACAAAAGTCAAAATAGACATATGGGATCTAATTAAACTCCAGAGCTTCTGTACAGCAAAAGAAACAATCATTAGAGTGAATCAGCAACCAACAGAATGGGAAAAAATTTTTGCAATCTACCCATCTGACAAAGGGCTAATATCCAGAATCTACAAAGAACTAAAACAGATTTACAAGAAAAAAAAAAAACATTCAAAAGTGGGTGAAGGACATGAATAGACACTTTTCAAAAGAAGACATTTATGAGGCCAGCAAACATATGAAAAAATGCTCATCATTCCTGATCATTAGAGAAATGCAAATCAAAACTGCATTAAGATACCATATCACACCAGTTAGAATGGCAATCGTTAAAAAATCTGGAGACAACAGATGCTGGAGATGATGTGGAGAAATAGGAACACTTTTACGCTGTTAGTGGGAGTGTAAATTAGTTCAACCATTGTGGAAAACAGTGTGGTGATTCCTCAAGGACCTAGAAATAGAAATTCCATTTGACCCAGCAATCCCATTACTGGTTTATAATACAATGATTTATAATCCAAAGGATTATAAAGACACATTCACATGTGTGTTCATTGTGGCACTGTTTATAATAGCAAAGACCTGGAACCAAGCCAAATGCCCATCAATGATAGACTGGACAAGGAAAATGTGGCACATATACACCATGGAATACTACGCAGCCATAAAAAACAATGAGTTCATGTCCGGAAACCATCATTCTCAGCAAACTGACACAAGAACAGAAAATCAAACACCGCATGTTCTCACTCATAGGTGGGTGTTGAACAGTGACAATACATGAACACAAGGAGGGGAGCATCACACCCTGAGGTCTGTTGTGGGGAATAGGGGAGGGACAGCGGGGGTGTAGGGAGGTTGGGAAGGGATAACATGGGGAGAAATGCCAGATATAGGTGACGGGGGGATGGAGGCAGCAAACCACATTGCCATATATATACCTATGCAACAATCCTGCATGTTTTGCACATGTATCACAGAACCTAAAGTACAATAAAATATATATATTTTTAAAAAAGAACAGGCGGTGAATATACAGACAATGGAGTATTAATTACCCTTTAAAAAGAAGGATATCCTGCGACACCTTACAACATGGGTGAACATTGAGGATATATGTTAAGTCAATCAACTAATCACAAGGTGAGAGATACTGTATGATTTCACTTATATGACGTATCTAGAGTAGTCAAATTCATAGGGAAAGAAAGTAAAATTGGTGGTTTCTGGGGCTGCAGGAGAGAGAGAAAGATAGGAAGGAAAGGGAGGAGTTGTTGTTTAACAAATATGGATTTTCAGCTGTGGCTCAAAGAAGCCCAGGTACAACTTGGGCCATTGCTTCAGAGGGTGCAAGCCATAAGACTTGGTGGCCTCTACGTGATGTTAAGCCTTCAGGTGTACAGACTGCATTGCAGATGTTAAGCATCTTCCCTGGCCTCTACTCACCATATGCCAGGAGCTCCCTCCCCTCCCCACTGTGAGAATTAAACACGTCTCTGACTGAGAATGCCCATGCAGGTCCAACCACCATTCTTCCTCATCTACAGGATGCCAGGGCCCGGGCTGACCCTCCTCTCCCTACCACAGTGCCCTCCCAAGCAGCATCCAGGGACTTTGTTAAAACACAAATCAGACCAATCCCTCTCTCGCTAAAACATTTCCATGGCTGCTCATCTTATGAAGAAGAAAATCCTAGCACTCCCCATCTACCAGGCTGCACAGGACAGAGCCCCTGCTGACCTCACCAGAGGCACTTCACCCCTCACTGTGGGTCTGCACTCTCTGAGCGGTGCGCACTGAGTTTCTCAGACATCCCAGGCTGTCCCTTCACCAGGTGCATGGCTCTTGCAAGTCCCTCCTGCAGGAATGCTCTCCCTAAGGCAGCCCTGTCTCCCTGTTTCAGCTCAGAGGCCGTCTCCTCAGAAACGCCTTCCTGATTCTATAAAGCACGCTACTCCCTCTCATCACGCCTTCTTCACTTTTCTGAGTTCCTGTGGTTTCTGTGGTCTCCTCACCACGTCCCCTTCTCCAGCGAGGCCAGAGCTCCTGTTGCTCCACCGGCTCCCAGCTTTTCCTGCCCCAGCCACCCTCCCAGCCTCGGTCAGGCAGGACTGGAGAGGCTGCCTGGGGCACCAGGACTCGTTTCTGGTCAGCCTCACGCTTGTCTTCTCGCCTGAGAAGGTTGGGGTTTTCCCTGAGCTTCTTCCCTCCAAAACCAGATCTCTAGTCCCCCAGCCGCCTCTCCTTCATTCTGCAGAAGGTGCGCGCCTACTCTTCATCCTTAATGCCACACAGACAGGCTTGGGAAGCCCCACCCAGGCTCCAGACCCCGGAACTGCACAAGGGCACAGGTGGGCTCTGGAAGGAAGGGCGGGGACGGTGAGAGGTGCAGGAGGGAGAGGCAGGGGGTCTGACAGGGGTCCTGACAGGATCCCACCCTGGGGGGTGCAGGTGTGACCTGAGGACCGAGTCCTGAGGAGGGAGGGGCGAGGGCCAGGGTCCCGGTGAGAATGGAGAGCCCAGGAGTGGCTGCAACTGAGATGCCAAGGGAAAGTTTTGTCAAGGAGAAGGGGGATCTAGATCTTCCATGACCAGCATCACTGTGTCCTTTGGGTTCCAGACCTGATCCCGGGTTCCTCCCGGTTCCTCCCACCCCAGCTGTGTAACAGTTCAGGACGGGGCCCGAGGCAGCACTCCACCCGCAGCGCAGGTGCCACCACCCAGCCCTAGGCACAGGAGTTTGCGCTGTCCATGGTGCTACAGAAGAGAAGCGCCCAGGGGAAGCCCAGGCTCTGGACACATTTGCAGACAGTACTCTCCAAAAAGCTATTTTTTGTTCATTGCCACACTGTTTACAATAGCAAAGACCTGGAAACAACCCAAATGCCCATCGATGACAGACTGGACAGGGAAAATGTAGCACATATACACCATGGAATATTATGCAGCCATCAAAAACGATGAGTTTGTGTCCTTTGTAGGGACATGGATGAACCTGGAAACCATCATTCTCAGCAAACTGACACAAGAGCAGAAAATCAAACACCACATGTTCTCACTCATAGGCGGGTGTTGAACAATGAGAACACGTGGACACAGGGAGGGGAGCACTACACACTGGGGTCTGTTGGGGGGAAATAGGGGAGGGACAGCAGGGGGAGGGGAGTTGGGGAGAGATAGCATGGGGAAAAGTGCTAGATGTGAGTGATGGGGAGGAAGGCAGCAGATCACACTGCCACCTGTGTGCTTATGCAACAATCTTGCATGTTCTTCACATGTACCCCAAAACCTAAAATGCAATAAAATTTAAAAAAAAAAGCTACTTTTAGCTGCACCTCAATAGAACCAAATCTCTTCCAGAGGAATCACATTAAAGCAAAAATGAAGTCACCATGGTCACCCCACTTTCCTCACGTAAAACCCACTCTCCCAAAAATATAAAGCCCTTCAATAGTACAGCATTATTCTCAAATGATTTCCACCCAGGCACCCTCAACATCAGCACGTTACAAGGCAAGCAGGAGACTACCTATTACCAGAGGAGAAACTTGGAATCACCCCAATTTTTAGTGAGGAAAAAGTTTGCAAGTGCAGCACTTTATTACCGGTTATAGTTATAATAAGTACTCATTGGTGTGTGAGTGTGATTGAACACTCTGTGAATTATTAGTTTTCCAAAGAAACATTCAGTTCTTTTTGTCAATGCCCAAGGCTGTCAGTGATCTGATGCCTGTTGGCTTCTCCAGCCCCATCTGTTCTTACTCCAGTGTTTTTCAAGTGTTCCTTTTAGAAAGAATAACACAGCCCTGACGTGCCACAGCTGGCCTGGCACCCACAGCCAGGCTTTGTTGAAACTCCAGTTGTTCATTGTTTCAGAGGACATCAGCCCCAGAGAAGGACACTCTGTTACCATGATGGTAAAGACACGAACAACAACACTCCACAGTCATGTCTCAACACAGAAATAAGCAAGAACATTGTCCAAATCACAAATGTATGCACAAATTTTTGTTTGAACATTCGTTTTAAATTTTCTGGGATACATGCCAAGGAATGTCATTGCTAGTTGACATGATAAGTCAATGTTTACTTTAACTTATCAAGAAACTGCCAAGTGGTTTTCTGCGGCTACAGAATTTGTTTCCACTCCCAGTGGCAGTGTATGAGGGCTCAAATTTCTCCACTTGCTGCTCTTGCAGCAGGCTCCTGACATCCCTCTTTCATGCTTTATCTAGTTTTTCATCTGTCCCCACATCTATTAAGACCACACATCTTGCTTCCTCATCCTGCCTCCTCCCAGTAGACATCTGGCTTATGGGCTGCCTTCCTGAAAACTCTCTGGCTTATGGTTACATGAAGCCACAGAGTTCACTTCCAGTTATCAGCATAGGATTCTCCTTGGCCAGATAATGTGTGTTTAGCTTGATCCTAAATGAGTTTTAACCTAACACCCTCATCTGTCCTCTCCTACCTGAGTCTGGACATCAACTACCCATTCATTCAACAGGTATTGGGCACTTTTGACCTGTCCCAGAAATGGCACCACATTGACCTGTCCCAGAAATGGCATTAATAGTAAAGAAAAATGACCACACCAAGAACACACCCTCTATTCAAGAAGACATGGGATGCCAGAGAACCAATCCTGCTAGTGACAGTGGAGCTATGGTTTCCAGGACGAGAGTAGACGAAGGGGTTTGCCTGCCGCTATAACAGGATCCAGTAAAGGAGCTGGCCCTAATAGGTGAAGATGCAAATTCCTCCCTCAACCCCTGAGGAGTCTGACTGGCACTTCTGGGGCTATTTTTTATTTGGGGCTCAGGATGTTAAAAAACTGTAGAGAGGCCGGGCGCGGTGGCTCACGCCTGTAATCCCAGCACTTTGGGAGGCCGAGGCGGGTGGATCACGAGGTCAAGAGATCGAGACCATCCTGGTCAACATGGTGAAACCCCGTCTCTACTAAAAATACAAAAATTCAGCTGGGCATGGTGGCGTGTGCCTGTAATCCCAGCTACTCGGGAGGCTGAGGCAGGAGAATTGCCTGAACCCAGGAGGCGGAGGTTGAAGTGAGCCGAGATCGCGCCATTGCACTCCAGCCTGGGTTAACAAGAGCAAAACTCCGACTCAAAAAAAAAGAAAAAAAAAAAAAACTGTAGAGAATATTAATTACCCACTCATAATATAGTTGGCATGCACTATTCCCATATGTGCAAATTAACTCTTCACTGTGAACATATGCAACTTGGCATTCCACACTCAACTGGGTAGGGGCAGACTACCAGTACCACGGAGTTGATTTTCCCAAGAGCACCCCTCACCCTATGCTGGTGGGTAACACCTGGTGTGGGGGTGAGTGAGAAAGATCCCAGTAGAATAGTCTTTCTCCTCCCCACTCCTTCCCCTTCCACATATGAAGGCCATTCTTTATTCAAGAGAGACATGAAATTGGAGCAGAAGTGTGCTGAGAAATATTTAGCAACTGGATTTCCAAAAATACATATTCATTATAAATTTTACTGACAAAAAGCATGTATAGCACATAACTTTTCAATAATAAGAAAATGTACTATGCTTTTTATTGTAAATTTCACAGTCAAGTGATTCTCACAGAATGCTTTCACTGATTTTTCTGAACTCTTGCAACTTTAGCTAACTTATAATGGCAACTGATGAACAGTACACTGTGTAGTTATAAACGCTGTTGATATTTTAATTTACATTAAGGAGAAAGATGAAACAAATAATGAGATGTATGGTGGGGTTTTATTCTTTTGTCAGTGACAGGAGTAAACTCTGCTGAATCAGATAAGAGGTTTGGCATATCTATACTAGTAGAACATTTTCTAAATTTTTGTGCTATTTACAATGTAATGACTGCAGACATTAACATCTTTTAAGTTGCATTATTAGCATTTTCTCCATCACTATATCAAGTGTAGACAATCAGTACAATGACCAATCAAGCCTTGATGGACAATATTTGCCAATTTCTGCAGTGCAAACACTTCTACCGTGACTGACTTCAAGTAACAAGTGTGACTTGTGCAAAAATATAATTTCTGATTATTTCCTTAGAAGATATTTTAAGCAGAAACTGGATCACCTTTTCAAGGGAAAGTAATATGTTTGTAAGACTATGATGCATATTTACAAACTGCTTTCAAAAATGGCTGTAACATGCCATGTGCAGTGGCTCACACCTGTAATCCTAGCACTTTGGGAGGACAAGATGGGAGGATTGCTTGAGGCCAGGAGTTTGGGAAAATGGCTGAAAGTGTCCCATTTCCAATCTTGAATGAGGGTAACCATTGCCTCTCTAACTTCAGGAATTATTAATTTTTCCAGTTTTGTTAATTGGCAGTTTGGATAGTCATTTTAGACACAAGAATAAGGGAGATCACAGCCCTGATTAAAATCTGTCAGTGACCTTCATTCCTCCAGCCAAAGCCCTCAGCCATTTCCCCACATAAACCCTAAGCAGACTAAGAATCTCACTTTTTTAGACTTGCCCAAAATTTGTCTTCGGGCCACACGCAGTTTCCAAGGGCTCCTCATCCTCTGCTTCTGAGGAAAGTGCAATATCAGAATACAAAGGAATGAGAATGATATTCTTAGAATCTTAATATTGGATCCACTTGAACAGATCAATAATTGAACTTTGGAGAATCTTCAATACATATCCTTAGCATCCAATTTCTTGTGATGCACATCACAACTGTTAATTTTATTTTGTTTTCTAATTTCTAACTTCTTTTTCCCAAATGTCTTAGAATAGGTTTGCTTAAAATAAGACATATGAAAGAAAAGATTTAGTCAGTGAGCAAGCACATATTCCTTAGCTATAAATGAAGGTGATAAACAGTTTCATTTCTGAATATAGAATGGTCTGTTAAATACTATATTTTTGGGGTGAAGTTTCTTTTAATGCTGTTGGTTGTTTACTTTCTTTGATTTCCAGGGAAAAAAAAAAAACTGGCACAATTGATATCAGAGATTTTGAGTGCAGACATTTTGTTGAAATCAACAAAATTATTTAACAAGGCATTCAGTCATGCAGGCAGTAGATTGGTTTGAAGTTGGCCAGGATGAGAGTTCTTGGCATGGTTGGCATGGTTTTAAAGTGGAGCATTTGAAATGCTGAAGTCCTCATAAGCTGCAATCAGTTGTCTTTGTTTTTTGAAGCAGTTTAATTTTTAAGCACTTTTAAGTTTCAAGAACCAGAATTGTTTTTCTTTTTCTTTTTTGACTTTATCTACATAAGATTTTTTTGTCTTTATTTTTTGAAGCACTTTAATTTAGAAGCACTTTATTCAAGTTTCAAGAGCCAGAATTTTTTTTCTTTTTTGACTTTTATCTTTACAAGATATATGAAGATTCAGAGTCAGAAGTTTTGTCTGCCTTCTTGAGAAACTGCCAACTCCAATCTTAAAAAACTCTTCTAGAATGTCATAATCAAATTTTAAAACTTCTGAAAATTAGAAAAGAATAGATGAAATAAAAAAGTAACCACAGAATGGAAAATGTTTGTAAAATGTATATCTCTCAAAGACTTATTTTTAGAATACATAAAAAATTCTCACAATACAATAATTTTAAAACCCAATGAAAAATGGGTGGAAAATTTGAAGAGGTGCTTCAGCAAAGAGGATAAATGAGTGATCATTCAGCATTTGAAAAAAATGCTTGATCTGGGAAATGCAAATTAAAATTACTATGAGATACCACTATGAGATACTCACTAAAACATATGAAATTAAAAAGACGAACAATACTAAGTATTGTTCAGGCAGTGAAGCAACTAGAACTACCATGCATATGATAAAAGATATCTATTAAAACCTTCACCAACTTTCATCCTAAAGAAGAAAAATTGAGGAGCATCCTCATTTGAACAGGAACAAGACAAGGATGCACACTGTCACCACTATTATCTGACGTTATTAGAGAGGTTATAGCCAATAAAGTAAAACCAGAAAGATAGGCCAGGAATGTAAAAATTAGAAACTGAGAAATGTTTCCAGTATTTGTAGATGATGTTCAAGTTCCCATAGATTTTAATATCATGATCCAATAATAGAGATGAGTCCCATAACTTTTGCTATATTCTGTTGGCTAGAAACAAATCTTAGGTTCTGTTTGCACTCAAAGGGAGGGATTTATACAAGGTGTGACTCAATAGGGGTCACCTTAGGGTATGCCTGCCCCACTAAGAGTATGAGGTGGCAGTTACCCCTCATCCTACACATAATACAGATGTCCCAGTGGAGGGGCTTCTTTACTTGCCTGAACATACACATGCTCAGCTATTGTACTTAAAGTCTTTTACCTCTATCTTAATTTTCACTCTCTGCATTTTCCTTTTTAAAAAATACAATGTACCAAAGCTCTAGGGTAAAACCTTTAATACAGCAAAAAATAGTCTCTGATTTATAAGGGGAGAAAATTTAAAAGTTCTAAATCCAGGGAATTTCTTAGTAACTTAAAACATCATACTTTCTCATACAGTGAAGGGAAGTGTTTTGTTGCTTTTACAATGTTTGTTTAGAGTAAATATATAATTGATTTTTAAAAATGAAAGCAGGTTTCATGCTTTGTGTAACAAACACTAATTGTGAAAACTGAACTATTCCTAGAACCATGTTCAAAAAAACGCTTCATTGGCTAAACAGTCTTATTTTATGATCTCAGTTGACTGAAAATGAGGTATAAAGTAATTAAAAGTAATACGATGGCTTGCAGAGATGGGGTGGCAGAAGCTCGGAACACAGAATGTAAAATCGGGAACACAGAATATAAAATAGGTAACTATAAAATGACACAAACACCTAAAGCAATATATTTAAATTATTATTTTTCAAAAAAAAAAAAATGGCCAGGCGCGGTGGCTCATGTCTGTAATCCCAGCACTCTGGGAGATTGAGGCGGGAGGATCACCTTAGGTCTGGAGTTCAAGACCAGCCTGACCAACACAGGTTTAGTAGAGAAACCCCGTCTCTACTAAAAATACAAAATTAGCTAGGCGTGGTGGCGCATGCCTGTAATCCCGGCTACTTGGGAGGCTAAGGCAGGAGAACTGCTTGAACCTGTGAGGCGACTGTTGCGGTGAGCTGAGATCCCGCCATTGCACACTCCAGCCTGGGCAATAAGAGCAAATCCCCGTCTCCAAAAAAAGAGAGAGAAGGTTCTTCACCTTCAGATCCTCACTTAGCCCCACCTCCCATTTCCCACTAATCAGCCAAGTTTTAAAAATTTTATGATTACCATTGCCCACTTTTTGGAATACATTTTTGTTTATTTAGTGGAAAATAAACCAGATAAACAATAAACCTCTGCTCAGTTGGGCTGGCTGACATTGTTCTCAGTAACTGTGTTTTTTTTTTTCCTTTAACTTGATTGTATTTTTTCATTCTCCTTTCTTTAAAAAGTGTCCCAAGAGCCCTAAATTCTCTCTTCAGGTGGTCTCTTGATAGGTAACTTCATCAATAGGCTCATACAGGTATAGAGAGCAATCGTGTAAGGATAACAAAGACAACATTTTTCAGAAAGATAACATTTTCAAAAGTGCTATTAAAGACAGTGAGTTGTTTAGTAATTCAAAACAAGTCTTTAGCGGGAAAAATATAGAGAAAAAGTGTTTTTCGGATACATAATGTCAGTTTCTTCTAGAAATAAATATACACAAGTATTGAATAGGTCCCCTGCCACTGTGGGACCCAAGACTTTTATCTGTAACATTCCATTTGCCCTTCTTGGCTGTACGTAATGGAAGTCCTTTGAAGATGGCGGCCTCCATATCCTAATCCATATGGGTGTGGCCATGCCGTTCTTCCGATGAAGTTTCTGAAGGAGAATGAACCACGGAATAAAAGTATACCATTATACGTCATGATAACTGTTGGCCCATTGTAGCTTCAAAAGTGTTACTGGGCATGCGCGCAGTTCAACATTGGCCACATTAATCCCAAGGGGACTCTAACCTAAATCGGAAGTGGCCTAGAGCGGCCATTTTGCTTCTGTTACCTGCATCTGTCTGTCGCTTAAGAGACGCTGAAGTGACTGGGAACATTAGCAGTAGGGGTTCTGTAGGGTCAGGGCGGAGAGGCCGGCTCGGGCCTGGGGTGAGTGAGGAGAGGCTTGTTGGGGGGGGGGGTGCGTGGTGAAGGGATTTCTCGGGTAAAGACGGGGCTGTGAGGTGAGTGACTGGCGTGTGTTGACTGATAGATTTCTGTGGTGGGTGATGGATGCCGTGGAGTAAGTAGGGTTTGCTGATTTTAGTTGGATAATTAGCCTGTTAATTATCCCTCTTTTCTTATTTTCTGCTTGTATATAAGTGTTTTTGTAACTTAAATTCTAAATGTACTTTAATATCGGATTTTATATTGGTCCACGAAACTGGCTGACTTGAGGTCAGTGAAGTGCGTCTTCAAGAGCGCCTTTGCAGATGGCACTGGATGACGTTCAGGGAAGGGATTCACTGTCCATGGGACTAGGGGAGTCAGTGATAGATTGCAAGCCAAGAGCTTCAGGGGTTGGAGGACTTTGAGGATCACACTGTAACACTCTCAGGGGACCAGTGATGGGTGACCTATAGGAATCAGTAGAGTGAGGTTGCCAGGGGTAGCCTACAGCAACCAGTTGACTAGAGGCCTAGGGAGTCAATGATGGGGATTTGTGAGGGTGACTGCATTGCTTTCTAGCAGTATCGGGGTCCTTCAGGGATAGATGAGTGGGACAGGGATTGGTGGGTGGGTCAGTGTTGGCTGCTTCTTGGGTCCCTTGGACATGATAAGGATCAGTAATTGACAGTTGAGCAGATGGATAATGGTTTCCTATCGGGGCATTTCATTTGGACCCTTGTGTTTGGGATTATTTGCCGTTTTGTGGAAACCAGAAAACTGTACTCCCTGGGAAACATTTCTTGGCTATCAGGGCAATAATGATTTCAGAAACCTAGGCCATGTCAGTGACTGGAAGGCATTTTGTAACTTTTTGGATGTCCTGTGGTCCACTCTTTGGGGATTTCTGAAAGTCAAGTGCTGTCAGAGATGGCATTCAGGTGTGGTGGGGGCAACTCATTGTGGACAGGCAAGAAATGGTGACTGAAGGCCCTGTTGCATGTCTGCAAATTGTCTGGGTCACGGTGGGGATTAACCCAGTGATTTTACGTTTTAGCTTTGTCAGAAGATATTGGGCTGTGTGGTGTACTATGGCTGGGGACTGAAAAGTCCAGAAGCTCAGAATAGGTACAGCTGACACAGCCACCACCCAGCCTGGGCTCTATGAAGGAAACAGGAGGAGGAAATGGTGTTTCTGGGAGCTGGCCACGTATGGGTACATGAGCTAGTGGGGACAGTGTACAGTTTAGAACAAGGCAGATATAGGGCTGATTCCCTGTTTTTCCATTTGCAGACTGATGACCCTTCAGGCAAATTACGTAACAGCACACAGCCTCATTATCCTCATCCCCAAAACGGGTATCATAATGCCCATTATATTTAGCTGACAGGGTTGTGTGAAATGAAATTGACAACTTGCTTATTTTTATTCATATTTACCACTTGCCAGGCAGGCACTGAGGACCTGACAAGCTTCATCTTGCATAAATTTCCCAACACCTGTGATAAATACCTGTATTCTCATTTTGGAAACTAAAACTAAATATTTTCATATTCTCACAGTGAAAAGGTAGCAAAGCTGCAATGAACTCATCATTTAGTCCAGACTCAGTCTTCATTTCTAACCCTAATAACTAGAGTTGGACTTTTCTAAACTTTGTCTACTACACTGTCTGACACAGTGACTTCAACTTCACTGCCCTCAAGAAATATCTGTGGAGTGAATGTTGAATGAGTGACCATGTAGTTAGCAAGGCTTCCTCTAGGCTGCAGAACCTCCAGGTCAGGCCACGTCATTGAGGCTGCAGGATCTCCCTTCACAGCCCAGCACACCTCTCTGGACTATCCCCAGTTGGAGAATCCAAACGCCTATCCAGCTTCTGGCTCCTAGGAAAAGTGGAGTTGAGTTGTCAGCAAGAGAGACCAAGTGTAGAAGCCCAGAGTGGAGATGCCTGCTGATGTGAATTTTTCTCAAAAGCCTCAGGTCTTGGGTCCAGAGGAGCAGGATGGATCTTGTGGGGTAAGTAGGAGCAGCCCTGGGGACAGTTCTCCAGAACATGAGGGCATACACAGGATGCAGCAGGCTCTGGGCTCCCTTTTCCTGAGTCAGTCTTGACTTTCCTGCCAAGCAAGGACCACAGAGGCCTGATGTTTCCACATTCTTAGGCTATCTGTGTTCCAGAGGAAACCATGAACTGGCTGATAAAAGAGGACAGTACAGTGTTGGCCTTGGGTCAAAAAAGAATAAACTGTGATCCCTGGTCTGATCAGAAACCCCAGACACAGAATGGAAGAGCTGACTCTTTCCTGCTAAGCACTGGCTCCACTCCATTGGGTCTTTGAAGAATTTCAAGTGGTTCCCACCAGATTCCTTGCTTGGTCTATGGGGATTGGCTCATTTCTCCTCTGTTCTCATAAGGTGCAGAAAAATCTCCTTCCTTTATAGTTTAAAGAGTCACAGGGAGGCAGAGCGAGAACAGGCTTTTCAGAACCATGTGGTTTTTCCTGTTTAAAAAGGTGAATAAAAAATGCTGGAAAATAGTGTTTCCAGATTGCCCACAGATAGAAATAGACAGGATTTGGTAACAAGAAATCAGAAGATGATATGTTTCAGCAACCTGTTAAAATCATCTCAACCTGCTAGAAACATTTGATAGTAGAAAGTGTGAAAAGAAGGGAACATTAACACAATAAATTGCACATATAAATCATTTTCAAAATTGTAAATACCCCAAATATTTAACATTTAAAAATCATTTTTAAAAGAAAATTTGAAACATACAAGTTTAGGCAGGGTACAGTGGCTCATGCCTGTAAACCCAGCACTTTGGGAGGCCGAGGCAGGCAGATCACTTGAGCACAGGAATTCGAGATCAGCCTGGGCAACAGGGCAAGACTCTTGTCTTTACAAAAATACAAAAACTGGCCAGGTGTGGTGGCATGCACCTCTAGTCCCAGCTACTCAGAAGGCTGACATGGGAGGATCACCTGAGCCTGGGGAGGTCGAGGCTGCAGTGAGCTGTGATGGTGACACTACACTCCAGCCTGGGCAACAGAGAGAGACCCTGTCTCAAAACAAAACAAGTTTAAAACATGAAATTGTCTAAGTCTTTGTGACAGCGGTGCAAATGTACATTTATTTGCATTGATGTTGGTCAACTTGCATGTCAGAATCTATCCCAGTCCCAGTCACATTGCCTTCTCTTTGTGGTGCATATTTCCCGCTGCTCTGGACAATACTGTATTTTTCTGTTATCTTTATCTTTTCTAATTTGATGGGAAAAAAAGATAGTACAGTGTTTTAATTTGCATTACTTTGTTAACAAACAGGATTTTTTCCCATCATTTTATTGGTCAGTTACTTGTCTTTAGTGAGTTACTTTTTCCTATCTTTTGATTTGTATTTTGGTTTGGCTTAGCCTCCGGATTTTTAAAGAGTTCTCACATAGTAATAACCTAAGGTCCTTGTTGCATATGTTTGTAAATACTTTTGTAACTTTTTCCTTTGAAAGGTTTCAGTTTTATTTGAAATAGAAAAGAGGATCAGGTGGTTTTATGAAGGCTGTCATCTTTTGAAAGAGCCGTCACTTGCTATATTTTTATACAAGTTCCAGCTCCTCCCAGGCATTCACTTTTTACATTTTTAGCTAATTCTTTTGGCAATTACCTCCTAATCTTTCAGTGACACATGCTTATATTGCTCCTTCTTGGATTGTTAATTAACATGTTAATTAATTAAGAAACAGATCATTAAAAGGTTTGCTTTTACCCACTTTCTCATACTTTCAACCCCAGGTGTGCATGGTGATGCACACCTGTAATCCCAGCTACTTAGGAGGCTAAGGCAGGAGAATAACTTGAACCCAGGAGGCAGAGGCTACTAGGAGCCAAGATCATGCCACTGTACTCCAGCACTCCAGCCTGGGCAACAGAGCAAGTCTCCATGTGGTCCCAACTCCCTGGGAGGCTGAGGCAGGAGGATCGCTTGAGTCTGAGAGGCAGAGGATGCAGTGAGCTGTGCTCATGCCACTGCAATCCAGCTTGGGCAATAGAGTGAGAGTCTGTCTCAAAAAAAAAAAAAAAAAAAAATTGAGTAAAAGTGTTTTTTAGCCCAACAGAAAAGTGAAGAAGAAAGTTGCTTGAGTAGGCTGGTAAACATGGAAAGATGCTCAGCTTCATTAGTCATCTGGGAAATGTCAGTTAACTACCATGCCCCCACCAAAATGCATACAGTTGCCAACACTGATAATACCAAATGTAGGTGAGGATACAGAGCAACCAGAAGGATTTCATGTGCTGATGGTGAGCAAGTACATTGGTACAGCCGATTTGGAAAATGATTTCCAGTCTTCTACTAAAGATGAACATGTCTTTGCTATGACCCAGAATTCCACCCCTGGGTATATGCCCAATATCTGTTCTGAACTGGTATTTAAATCTAGATCTGTGCTGTCCAGTGTGGTGGCCACTCACCACATGTAGCTATTGAGCCCTTGAACGCGGCTGGTTGACACTGAGATGTGCTTCAAGTATAAATATATGCTGACTTCTGAAAACTTAGTATAAAAACAGAATGTAAAGCATCTCGATGATTTTTAAAATATTGGTTACATTGTTACAGGCATCAGTGTTGTTTGAGGATGTGACCATGGACTTCAGCAGAGAGGAGTGGCAACAGTTGGACCCTGCCCAGAAACGCCTGTACCAGGATGTGATGCTGGAGCTCTATAGCCACCTCTTCTCAGTGGGTGAGCACAACTGACCTGGGAATCTTGGCTGGATGCTGTTGAGATTTTCTTCTTCCTAGTTGCAGTACGCAGTGAGATATCAAAGTATGTCATGACTTTTGCCTTGGCTTGTCCTGGATTGTTTGTTTCTTTTGGGCACCTTTTAGTATTATTTTGTGCCCCATGGAATATGTTGACTTTTCTAATGAGCCAATGTAAAGCTTCATTGAATGGCCTCTAAAACTGAAGAAGCCACACCTAAATCCAGTATCCTTTCTAATTAACAGGGTATCAGATTCCCAACCCAGATGTCATCTTCAGAAGGCTAAAAGAAAAGGAGCCTTGTATGGAGGAGGCTGAATTCTCACATCAGAGGTGTCAAGGTGAGTAACTTGTACCCAGGCAAATGCAGGTATCTTTACAGGAAACCATTACCAATCTACCATACTTTTCCATTCCCTCCATTCCACGAGTGGTGGCCCATAGGTTGCCTCCTACTCCCAGTTTCTACATCAAACACTGTAAATAGTCTATAAATTCTAAATGTCCTATAGCGGGTGCCTTAAGAATTTCCCAGAGGTGAATACTCACAAAGGGGATTGCCTGGTCATGGAGATAAGTATACTTGACTAAGTCAACCATATTGCTCTCCTGATGGGCTGCACCAGTTTACAGTCCCATGTGCTATGCACAAGGATTTGCATTTGCACATCTTGCTTGCTAACACTTGGCATTAATAAAATTGCTGAATTTATAGACCTACTGATGGGTCAAAGGGCTGTTTCATTGTTTAAGTGTTACTTTTCTAATAACTGAATGGTGGGGAGCCTCTCTTCATATCTGTTATCTGATTTAAGATACATTTAAGGTACAGCATTAGGATTTTTTTATATTTATATCTTATAAAATATAAATTTTATACATTTAAGATAGAGCATTAAGACTTTTATATTTATTTTATATTTTATATTTAGGATACAGAAATTACTGATTTTCTGAAAATAAGCAGAAGAGAATATTTCACACTATTTTTAAAGGATGCTTTAAATATCTGCTAAGTTCAAAAGAACAGAGATTGCATTTGGAGAGGACAATGGCATTAAATGTTAAAAGCATCAGCCTTTGCGCATCAATCATGTCTATTTCATGGAAGGCTACTCAAAAAGCAAGTGTATCAAAATGGGAAACATGGATAGCAAATGCTTGTGAAGTTCAGAAAAAATGATGTCAACCTAGAGGTGGAATGACATTGGGAATTTTAAGGACACAGTACTTATAACTGATCCACAAAGCCATTTAGAATTGAAACGAAGAAGCAGATGAAGCAAGATTAATGGGATCAGAAGACATGAGAGTGTGCTTGGATTTGAGAATAAACTGGATCTTTTTTTTTTTTTTTTTTTTCAATCAGCATTGTTAGACTGTGTTGAAGAGTTATGGAAAAGCTTTTCAGTACAGTTCTCATGGTTTACATTGAACATTTTGGGCAGTAATTTAAGTGTTATCAGGTTCAGCAAGATTTTTATGACATGAAGTGAGAAGTTAAAAATGTTTCAAATCTCTGCTTGGGGACACAGTGGAAGACTGCCAGAATAAATGACTACCCTTATGTGGGTAAAATTGCTATTTAAGAGTGAAAAATGAAATAGAAAACAAATAACCTGTTTTAATAAGTGGGAAAAGGATGTGAATAGACATTTCTTCAAAGATGATATACAAGTGGCCAATAATAGGAAAAACGGCTCAACATCACGATGCAAATCAAAGTCATTGTGTGATATCCCTTTACAATCATTAGAATGACTATTATTAAATAAACAGAATAACAAGTGTTGGCATGGATATAGAGATACTGGAATCCTTGTGTATTGCTAGTGGGAATGTAAAATGGCGTAATCCTATGGAAAATAGTATGGTGATTCCTCAGAAATTAAACATAAAATTACTATATGATCCAGGAACTCCACTTCTGGTTAGATACAAAAAAGAATTGAAAGCAAGGACCCAAACAGCTGTTTGTACACTCTTGTTCATAGCAGCAGTATTCACAATATCCAGAAAGTAGAACTGTCAATTGACCAATGAACTGGTAAGCAAAATAAGGTCTATACATACAATGAAATATTATTCAGCCTTAAAAAGGAAGGGAATTATGAAACATGCTGCAGTGTGGATGAATCTTATCCTCATGCTAAGTGAAATAAGCTTGACACAAAAAATCCAAATATATCATTCTACTTATATGAGGTAGCTTGAGCAGTCAATTCACAGAGACAGAATAAGATTGTGGCTGCCCAAGGATGAGGGACAGGGGAAAGGGAGAATTGTTTAATGGGTACAGCATTTCAGTTTTGCAAGATGTAAAAGTTTTGGAGATCTGTTGCACAATAGGGTGAATAAAGGTAGCACTACTGAACTGTAAAATACAAAATGGGTAAGATGGTCCATTTAATATTACACAGTTTTTGTTACAAGAAGAAGTTAACAATAAAGATTAAAACTGTCCTAATTTTTTTTTTTAAGAATGAAAGATGATTGAGTTTTCTGATATGATAAGCATCTGGGATACAGCTTAAGTGACTGAAAGAAAAAAGAAACTACATGTGACATCATACTTAGTATTAAAATCTGGTAGAAAAAAGTAATAGTAAAATTTAGTAACTATTATTTTTATTGAGAACCTAGTACGTTTTGTGCACTATACTAATAAAATGCACAAGATGATCAGAGACTCCTATTCTTGGGAAAAAAAACAAACTAAAAAAAGCATATTTGATAGCATAAAGCCGAAAGTTCTAACAAAGAACAATTAATTTCTATGGAAGAAGAGTGAAACAAATTCTGAGGAAGAGCTTGCTTGTCCAGTTTTTCATAATATCTTTCTGGGGATATGGGTGTATTCCTAAGTTCATGGAAAAAAAAATTGTAACTTCATGGAGAGTTGGGGCATAGTCATTCTTTCACTGGTTGGCCATGTCAAGATAGGTGAAGCTTTAATAGTTTTCAGGAGGATATACAGGGCTGATGGGCTTGGCATCGTTTCTTACAAGTAAGATAAAGCAGGGAGACTGGTGAGGATTTGTCTCTGCAAGTTAATGAACACCTATATGCTGCGCCCCATCCTTCAAGCCTTGGCTGTCCAGAGATGGTGCCTGCAACATTCTTGTCTGTTTTATTCACTACTTATTCTACTAGATCTGGGTGTCTAGACTGCTTTTGTATAAATGGCCCCAGGTTGTTCAAATCTAATCCCCACAGATTAGCGAAATGATCTTGGCCAGTTACATAACCATTATGTGCTTCCTTTTCTTTGTAAAACAGGAACACACACGATTGCTACCTCCTGAGGTCATTATGCAAATTAAATGAGTATGTATATGCCATGTAGCCATTGCCTGGCACGTGCTAAGTGCTATGTAGATAAGTGCTCAGCATATAATAAGGGTTCTATGTTTCTGCTCATTGTCAACATCATTAGCACCATTATTACACGACTCAGCAATTTCCTTGTGTTCATTGTCAATCAGCTTATACAATGTCTCCTCTTTCCTGTTCATTGTGTCTATTTCATCTTCTCTTTCTCCTTGCAGAAGGGGAGTTACAGGAGATTTCTAAGAAAGCGTCATTTCAAAAGGATATGGTAGGTGAGTCCACAACAAATGGTTCGTGGTATTCCGTTTTAGAAGAACTGAGGCTGGGTGCTGACCGTAGAAAGAGAGATGAGCAAAATCAAATTCAACCCATGAGTCACAGCGCTTTCTTCAACAAGAAAACATTAAACACAGAAAGCAATTGTGAATATAAGGATCGAGGGAAAATGGTTCACACAAAGCCCCACCTTGTTTCTTCACAAAAACAACCTAAGAAATGTTGCTTATTTACAAAAAGTTTGAAGCTGAACCTAGAAGTGAATGGTCAGAATGAAAACAATGACACAAAACAGCTTGATGACGTTGTTGGATGTGGTCAGCTATTCAGCCACAGCTCTTCCGATGCTTGCAATGCAGGAGAGACATTTTGCAAAGGTAATCAGTGTAGAAAAGTCTGTGGCTATAAACAGTCACTCACCCAACATCAGATTCATACTCAGAAGAAACGAGATGGATGTTCTGAATGTGGGAAGAACTTCATCCAGAAGTCACACCTCTTTGCCCAGCAGAGAATTCATAGTGTAGGAAATTTCCATGAATGTGGCAAATGTGGAAAAGCCTTCACCCCACAAGTAAAACTCAGTTTATATCTGACAGATCATACAGGTGATATACTCTATATATGCAAAGAATGTGGGAAGGTCTTTATTCAGCGATCAGAATTGGTTACGCACCAGAAAACTCACACTAGAAAGAAGCCCTATAAATGCCATAACTGTGGAAAAGCCTTTTTCCAGATGTTATCTCTCTTCAGACATCAGAGAACTCACAGTAGAGAAAAACTCTATGAATGCAGTGAATGTGGCAAAGGCTTCTCCCAAAACTCAACCCTCATTATACATCAGAAAATTCATACTGGTGAGAGACAGTATGCATACAGTGACTGTGGGAAAGCCTTTACCCAGAAGTCAACACTCAGCTTGTACCAGAGAATCCACTCAGGGCAGATGTCCTACATGTGTATTGAATGCAGGCAGGCCTTCATCCAGAAGGCACACCTGACTGTCCATCAAAGAAACCACACAGGAGAAAAACCTTATCAGTGCCACAACTGTGGGAAATCCTTCATTTCCAAGTCACAGCTTGATATACATCATCGAATTCATACAGGGGAGAAACCTTATGAATGCAGTGACTGTGGAAAAACCTTCACCCAAAAGTCACACCTGAATGTACACCAGAAAATTCATACTGGAGAAAGGCACCATGTATGTGGTGAATGTGGGAAAGCCTTCAATCAGAAGTCAATACTCGGCATGCATCAGAGAATTCACACGGGAGAGAAGCCTTACAAATGCAGCAAATGTGGGAAAGCCTTCACTTCTAAGTCGCAATTCAAAAAGCATCAACGAATCCACACAGGAGAGAAACCCTATGTGTGCACTGATTGTGGGAAGGCCTTCAATGGCAGGTCAAATTTCCATAAACATCAAATAACTCACACTAGAGAGAGACCTTTTGTCTGCTACAAATGTGGGAAGGCTGTTCTCCAGAAATCAGAGTTGATTACCCATCAAAGAACTCACATTGGAGAGAAACCTTATGAATGCCTTGACTGCGGGAAATTCTTCAGTAAGAAACCACAACTCAAGGTGCATCAGTGAATTCACACGGGAGAAAGACCTTACGTGTGTTCTGAATGTGGAAAGGCCTTCAACAACAGGTCAAATTTCAATAAACATCAAACAACTCATACCAGAGACAAATCTTACAAATTCAGTTATTCTGTGAAAGGCTTTACCAAGAAATGAATTCCTAGTTCATCAGCATATTCATCAATGAAATATACTCCCTAAGTTTCTTGAAGAAGAGAAAATCTCAGAATCAGTCTAATTGTATGTTATTGAATTCATGCTTCAGAAAAACTCTAGGAATGCACTGCATGTGTGAACACACGACAAAGTCACACTTTATGTGAGAGAAATTACTGAAAAAAGAATAAGCAGAAATGTCCTTCTTAATACTGGCCTCATTAAGGGTTATAAATTTTCATCCTGAGAAGAAACCCAGACTAATGCATTGAGAAAAGCCTTTCTGTAAAGAATGGTACAAGCAGGTTGTTACCAGATTACTTAAAGTTTGTGGGAAATTATATTAATGATAACCCTGTTTATTGTGGGATATCAATATTTCTACAGTGCCAACAGAGTAATAACAGGACAATATTATGTGTGTGTGCCTTATGTATATAAAAGCATATATATTGTATACAGGTTTAGTATCCCTTCTCCAAAATGCCTGGGATCAGAAGCATTTTGGATTTCAGATACTTATAGATTCTGGAATATTTGCATTATATTTATTGGTTGAGCATCCCTGATCCGAAAATCCAAGATGAAATGCTCCAATTAGCATTTCTTTTGAGCATCATGTGAGAGCTCAAAAAGCTTCAGATTTTGGGTTTTCAGATTAGGGATACCCAACCTGTATGTACGTATATTTATGTATCTGTGTCTGTATATATGCATATGCAGATATATGTGTATGGTCAGGTCAGCATATGTGTATATATGCATATGTGTATATGTATGCCCTCAGTGCAGTGGGGTTTGCCGCAGAATTCACTGCATAGCAGGTGTAGGTAGATTACAGTTATTTTTTAAAAGAATCTAATCTAATTGTTTTTATTAAAAAAATTCCTTATTGAATATTTATTTCATGAGATTGTTATTGATAATGATTAACTCCTTTATTATACATGCACATGAAAGTACATTTTTTTGGTAAATGCATAAATGAGATTCTATAATGTTTACTGATCTTTATATTATAGCTTTTCTCTTCTTTTAGGATTAGCTCAGCTTGGCCCTCCCTTTCCATCTCCATTATCTATGGTGAGCTTCTCCATAAATAATCAGTGCCAACCTTTAGTCTGTTTCAAGTCTCTGCATAATCAGTGCCAGCCATTAATCTGGTTCATATTTTTACACAGGCCCCTAAACATACACACCAGGAATCAACAAACTGTGGCCATTAGCCAAATATGGCCTACCAACTGTTTTTTTTTTTTTTTTTTTTTTTAATAAAATTTTACTGGAATACAGCCCATGTTCATTTGGACATGTATTCTCTGGGCTAATTTCATGCTCCACTGGCAGAACTGAGTAGTTTTGGTAGAGATCAGATGACCCCCAAGATTTACTCTCTGGCTCTTTACAGAAAATGTTTGCCAACACTTGATACAAACACGCACACATACACATATATTACTCTGCTCATAATTATATACCTGTGGAAGGACTCTTTCCTTGATTTATAAAACTCAGATTTCTTACATGTGTGTGCATGTTTTTTTTCATTCTGTAATCTATGATGGATTGCACACACATATTCCATGAGGTTGACCTGCCATAATTTATTTAGCCATTCCCAGTTTTGATTACTTATTTCCCCACACACACATACCTTTTCTTGCTAAAGAAAAGGGAGAGGGGACTGTTACCCAAATATTTCTGAGAAGCAGACCAGCATAATCTTTTAAGGGCACAGGCTCAGGAGCCAGGCTTCTGCATTTATTCCTGGGTCCACTCTCTACCCTCTGCATCTGCTCAGCAAGTTATTTGGTCTCATCTACAAAAGATGTCTCGTCTACAAAAGGGAGATTATGATAGTACCCAACCCCCACGCATTTGATGTGAGAAGTGTGTATGTGTTAAGCCCTTGGAACTGCATGGGCAGACCAACTGCTGATGAATTTTAGTGGGACCTTGTATCCCTGAGACTGCCTGGGTTCCCTTGTGCTGGGCGTGGGACTGCAGTGGCAGATTCCAGTCAGCTGAAGTCCTTTCCAGAAGGGGGAGAGTGTTAGAGATGGGCACCCATGGCTTTAGTCTCCATATCCCTTCAAGGTTGGCAGGGGCCTGCACAGCTAGTCAGGAACAGGCACAGACCTGAGCCTGTGCTGGGCTTTGGAGAGCAAATCTGTTCTGTGTCTAACTGGCCTCTCCCTGTCCAGGGGTGTAGTATCAGTCACCATGGCCCACCTCCCGAGAAAAGTGGAAGAGTCTCACCTGGGGAGTCCAGGCACAAGGACTGGCTGGCCACAGATGTGACTGGTTTGGGGTGGAAAGGCCTCAGAGGCCTCTCCATGGTGGTGAGGGGTATTACTTGGTGTGGGGGGAAACAGCGTACACCTGGGTCCTGGGAGTGGCACCCTATTCAGTTTCAGGGAGGAAGGTGGCAGGGCCCCAGGATAGGTGTTGTAAAAACTTGAGCCTACAGTATAGATACACTGGTTAGAGGTTCCAAAGACTCCTTGGGAGGTGCCTCCCTTCTCAGATCTGGGCTTCCCCTATTCCTAAGCATCACCTGGGGACCCCACTCTGGGATCCCCTCCGGCATATGGTAGTGTCGGAAGAGAAGGTGGGGCCAGGAGAGGAGCATCCTGCTTAGGTATACCCTTCCAGGGACATGGGAGGGCATGGAGGCCAAACATCTGTCTCTGACAGGGTCCCCATGCCACAGGCCAGCCCTCCAGTCCAGGGTAGCCCGTGTTCCCTGCAGTCCAGGGTGGCCCATACCTGCCTCATCATGTCAGGACCTGCAGCCCCTTCTGGGCTCCTTGGAGCAGGGCCTCCCACCTAGCAGCAATGTTGTCGTCATCATCATCCCAGCCCCAGTACCTGTTGGAAAATCCATTCATCTTCAGGTAGTGAATGGGGCACAGGGCAAACACCCCTCCAAGGTGGCCTGGATGGGGAAGACTACAGAGGCAGAAAGTCGGAAGCACAGCTTTCCTTGTAGGAGAGGGTCCTGGCCCTTTCCTGGCCAGGTTCTACAAGGTCTGTTTCTAGAAGGCCCTTTTCCACTTACCCTGTGATGACCTCTCCCCTGACCCCTGTGATGGTCCCATCTTTACCCTAGGATGTCCCCTTTTCTGACCCCAGGGTAGCCCTTCCATTGACCCTTGGGATGGCCCTCACCTGATTCTTAGGACATCCTCTCTTCTGAGTCATCTGGCAAGACCATCTTGTGACTGTGTTGATGGCCCCTTCTCCCCAGAACCCTAGAATAGCTCCTTCCTCACCCCCAGTCAGACCTCGCCCATGTTCCCCTCCTCTGAACCCCAAAACAACCTCTCAGTTCACCACTTTATTAAGTACATCTTCTGACTCTTCTGTCAATAACCACTCCCATCCCCACTTGACACCCATGTCTCAAAGGAAGTTTCTTCACCATCTATAAGGGTTTCTCCATGTCACATCACCCACTCCCTCCCTACCTCAGCCCTAGGGACCAAGGGATGGACCCTTGACTTTAACCTTACTGCACAGATAGGTAGGGTGAGACGCAAGGAAAGGCAAGGCCTGGCCGACAGTCCCCCACAGCAGGTCCCCTCCCTCCACCTACTTGGTAGTTGAACTTGTCAATGGCCACAGACATATGGGCAGGGAAGATGTCACAGGAGTAGAGGTTGTGGTCCTCTTCTAGGAGTAGGTTTACATCATGGAAGAAGACACAGTCCCAGTCCTCCTCCTGCATAGCCTCCTAGAACCCCACATTGCATAGCCTATCCTGGTCGAAGGCTGTGTTGTTTACCTGGGGTGGACACAGATGCTCAGAGCTGTCTTCACCATCAGGCAGCAGCGTTCCCCTACCTACTAGGCCAATCTTCTTTCGCTTTCTCAAGTGCCATTCCCCCACCTTGAATGCCTTTTCTTTCCCACTGTGTAATTGGAAAATCCAGACTTGTCTAGGATGATGCAATGCAAAAGTTACTCCCCTGAGAAACTTCTCTTGTATTTCCCACCCCCATCCAAGTCAAAGTCAGTAACTTCAGCATCTCGGCTTCCCTTCTCTGGCCATCTGCAGTGTTCTCGAGGATCATCACCTTCGAGGGGCCATCGAAGAGAGGCAGAGGTTAGAGATGATAAGGGATCACCTCTGTCTCTGTTTCGGCTCCTAGTAGATAGACTGGCTCAGAAGCCCAGGAATCCCCATGGGGTTTGCGTCTCCTCCTCCCCTTCATCTATCATCATTATTTTCATCATCAACACCATCATCACTATCCATCATTATAATCAACATTGCCATCATTATCACATCACTGCCTTCATCATCTTCAACACTGTCAACATAATCACCTCACCTCCACTATTGTTACCACCATCATCACCATTACTTTAATCATTATCATGACCACCTTCATTAACATCACTATATCATTACTAACATCACTACCACCTTGAGTATCACCATCAACATCACTACCATCATCACGTCACCAGCAGCACTACCACCATCATTCTCAAAATCATCACCATCACCATTCATAATCACCATAATTGCAATCACTTATTGAGCACCTACTATGTGCTACGCATTGGCCTGTCTTACATTGGTTAACATACAGCATTCCATTTGGTATGATTCTTTCCCATAATGTAACAACGGAGGTGTTATGATCATCTCCATGGTGAATGAAAACTGTGGCACGTAAGTGCTCCAAGTTCATACAGTTATACTGAATAACGGCATGCTGAATGACTGAATGAATGAATGATTCCACACTCAGACAACACAGCTAGTAATAGGCAAGGCCAGGATTTAAACAATCCCATAACTGACCCCAAATCCAGTGCTTTAAGTTGCCCCTTAGGTTTACCGTAAAATCTGGGCAGCCCTGGTCTCAAGGAGCCCCACACTCAGCAGGACTGAGCCTTTGCCTCAGACAGCCTTTTAAGCCAATCTCAGAGTTGGCAAGTCTAGACCAAACCTACAGCCCTTGGCTCCAACATCCTCTAATTCAAGTTCTTCTTGACTCACAAACTAAGCCCCCCAGACAATATCTAACCCAGACCACTATCACCTTAGAGAGTCCCAACTTCAGGCAGGGCGCAGTGGCTCACGCCTGTAATCCCAGCACTTTGGGAGGCCAGGGCAGGTGGATCATGAGGTCAGGAGTTCGAGACCAGCTTGGCCAATATGGTGAAACCCCCTCTCTACTAAAAATACAAAAATTAGTTGGGCGTGGTGGCATGCACCTGTAGCCCCAGCTACTTGGAACCCAGGAGGCAGAGGCTGCAGTAAGCCGAGATCTTGCCACTGCACTCCAGCCTGGGTGACTGAGCAAGACTCTGTCTCAAAAAAAAAAAAAAAAAAGAGTGCAAACTTCAGCCCTGCCATGCTGGGACCCTTCTGTCCTCTTACCTCTGCCCCTCCCAGTCCTGCCTGGCCTGGTTCACCACCTAGATGGTGTAGTACAGTTGCTGGCTCTGCAGGAACGTGTGCAGTGGGAAAGCAGGTACTTCAGGTGCTGGGCTTGCCCACAGTAGGGCACCACTACCGCTGTGTGGTGCTGTGCCCAGCAGTCAGGTGGCTGGTATTGGCCTCCCAGCTTCACCAGTGGGTTCTTCTCTACCACATTCTCCATTGTCAGGTTCTCTGGAATGATCACTTTCAAGAGGCCGTCTGAAGGGGCAGAGGCCTCGAGCGGTCAGAGACCTGCCTACCCCACAACTCAGTGGTACTGGGTTGAATATTGTCTCCTCAAAATTCTTGTTTACTTTAAAATGTGGCCTTATGTTTGGAAATAGGATCTTTGCAGATGTAATTTGTCTTCCCTGGGAGACCACATCACTCCTACCCTCCCCAGCTGGGAACCACTGACTGACATTATCTTTAGGATGTCTGGGGTTTTGAAACTCTTACCCTTGCTTGCTTTAAAGTAAAAATTAGGCCTGGCTCAGTAAAGGAAGCCACCCTTGATTATGAGGGTTAAATGAGATGAAAATATTAAGTGTTATTGTTTAGTAGAGTACTGTTCTAAACACTTTCCACTAATCTTCAAACTTTGAGGCAGATACTATTATTATCTCCATTTTACAGACGAAAAACCTGAGACGATGGGTGGAAAGTGCAGGGCACAGCGTCTGGCACAAGCCAATGGCATAATCGCTGTTGTTTTCACATGTCCTGGCTTGCAGCACTTGTAACCTCTGGGCTCCTGCAGCCCTTAACATCTGATACCTTCACATTAAGATTTATCATCCTTATCTCTGGACCAGGCTGGATACACCTGTGTCCCGGTGTATCTGGCCAGCCGGTCAAAGGGCCCGGCACATAGGTAATGGATCAACAAATGAATAAGTTCCAATTACCAAAGGTCAACGCTTGAGGTGGTCACAAGACACACAAGGTGTGTCTACCATCACCCTTCACTCTCAGTCTTCCTTATCAATGGCCTCACAAAGACTGCTCCGTTCCTTGGTTTTGGGAGCTTGCCTCACGGGTCTTACCTGCCCTCCATCCAGCAGGAGGGGGTGTTTGTGTCAGACCGACGATTGTGCATAACTGTTCACCGTGTCCACGTCCCGATAATTGGGCACGCGTGTTTATCTGAAACCGCTACCTTTCAGCTCCGTGCATGCACAGAGACCCCACCCCGCACGGCCTTGACCCTCCGCCTGGGCATGCGTATTCTCCCACGGCTGCAGGACGCGCGCAAAAGCCCACTCTGCATCCCTGAGATGCGGCCCAATCCTAGGAATGTGCTTTGCGCAAATCTTCCCTTTTCACACTCCTAATCCCTTTCTCCGCCCCCTTAGACAACTCTTGCCATATTCCCACAACAGGAAAAAAATCTGAAAAATAAATAAATAAATAAATAAAGTCCATCCCATCTTTACACTGAGCACAGCGAACCACCACAGGCCAAGAACGCCCGCGCCGCGCTGGTGCCTGCGCAGGCGCAGACGGGAAGCGGGCTGGACCGGCCTAGTGCACTCCTTCCTGGAGGCAGTGTCCCCAGCGTTAGGAGCAGCTATGCACAGCTGCCCCTGGTCTATTCCACGCAGGGGTGCTATCCAGGGAACTCCTCAAAGGCAGTGACGTTGCAATCCGGAATCCACATGTAACCCGCCTCCTCTGTCCCCTCCCGCAATGCCCACCGTGTACCTCCTGCCACGCTGCACGCGCCGCCCTCCGCCGTCCGTGCTCCGGCCAAGCGCTGTGCGGTGCCTGCTTCTGCTCAGCCTTTGAGGCCGAGGTGCTGCACACGGTGCTCGCGGGTCGCCTGCTGCCTCCCGGCGCGGTGGTGGCCGTGGGCGCCTCGGGCGGCAAGGACTCCACGGTGCTGGCGCACGTGCTGCGCGCGCTGGTGCCGCGCCTGGGCATCTCACTGCAGCTCGTGGCAGTCGACGAGGGCATCGGCGGCTACCGGGACGCGGCGCTGGCGGCCGTGCGTCGCCAGGCGGCGCGCTGGGAGCTGCCGCTCACCATCTTGGCCTACGAAGATCTCTTCAGGGGCCTGACGGACGCCGTGGCCCGCAGAACAGCAGGCTCCGACCGCAGCCGCTACTGCTGCACCTTCCGTGGGGAGCGGCAAGCGGCGCGCCGCGCGGGAGCCACTAACATCGCGATCAGTGAGAACAAGCGCGGCCGCAGATAGGTGCAGTGGAGGCAGTGGGGAGCATGCGCGGACGAGGGGCGGGCCCTGAAAGGGGACTGGGGCGCATGCTCCAGAAGCGGGAAAGGAGACCCTGGGCGTGGCTTAGCGGAAGGATCCCAGAAAGCAACTGGGAAATAAACGGTCATCCACCTACTTGGGGCCAGAGCCCACTGAAGGCTCCTGTGGGTGGTACGTGTTCCTCCCTAGGATGGAGCAGGGCAGACTTTTGGCCTCTGGGTCTCTGCCATCATCTTAGTACACACCTTGGCAAATAGAGGGGCTACCCTGTAGGAACTAAAGCCGGAGTACTCCGCTGTTGTTATTATTTTGAGACGGAGTCTCTCTGTGCCGCGCAGGCTGGAGTGCAGTGGCGCAATCGACTCACTGCAGCCTCCGTCCCCCAGGTTCAAGCGATTCTCCTGCCTCAGTCTCCTGAATAGCTGGGATTACAGGTGCCTGCCACCATGCCCGGCTAATTTTTGTATTTTTAGTAGAGGGAAATGACTTTCTTTGTATCTCCCATCACAGAGAGAGATGTGAAGAGGCGTCTCCCATCATAAGCCATACAGTCTGAAACGCTACGGTCTCTCTTAACTCCTTCTCTTAATAGGTTTCTCTTATTTTCTCCCAGTGATTACTTCAATAAGTACTTATAGTCCATTGACTACCAGATACAAGCAGTGTAGCCTAGAGCAAATTACCTAAGCTCCGTTTCATCCTTTGTAAAATGGGGATGTTAATGACATCTGGGTCCTCAAGTTGGGAATTGGATGAGTTTTATATATACAGCACTTAGACTAGAGGCTGAAAAACAGTAAACATTATGTAAATGTTGCTGTTATGATGATGCACAAGAGACCAAGACAGTCTGAAATACAGACTCCAATTCATTCTTCACCTGGTTATTCACTGAGCCTTTGGGTCTCAGTTCACTCAGGAAAGGTTTCCTTAATCCCCACCTTTTCCCCGTCACTAGGACCCCCTGATAGAAATTCACACATTCTGTGTAATTTTCCTTAGTAGCACTTGTCAGGTTATAATTACATAATTACAGACTCAAGTATAAGATAAGATGCAGAATAAGGATGGTTTCCATTTAAATTTTATGGTGACTGGTGTGTTACGTATTCACTAACTTTCTTCCTGGTCTTTCTTAAATCCGGTGATCTGTATTCCCAGTGGCACTTGTGTCAACAGCTCTCTTGAGAATCCTCATTAAATGGCCTTTTTTTCTCTTGTGTAGTCTGAAATACAGTTTTAACTGAGGCTGAAATGGGGTTTGCAGCGAAAACACTTTTGCTCCCTACGTGGAAGGACAGCTAGTGAAGGGCCTGCTATACAGTAGGCGGAGGGCAAATGAGGGGGCGCTCAAGGAGCTTATCTGTGTTCCCCTCAAGTCTCCTTTCCACCTGCAGTCTCCATCTGGCTGCTCTATGGTTCCCGGGAGGCTCTATGGTTCCCGGGAGTCTCCATGGCAGGGTTCCCCCCATCGTACCTCTTTCCCTCCCCCTGTCCCTCTCTCTCTTGAGTCCTGGAGCCCCATTGTGCCCTGGGTTTCCATGGTCCGCGCTCCTCTCCCGGTCTCTCTCTCTGGGTCCTGGCGGTCCCACTGTGCCCTGGGTCTCCATGGGTCTCCCTCCCAGTCTCCCTCTGGGTCCTCATGGACCCACGGTTCCCCGAGGGTCTCCCTGACCAGCAGCGCCCTCCGCGCCCCAGCTCACCCGCTCCCGTCTCTCCCCACCAGGTCACAACGCAGACGACATGGCGGAGACCGTGCTCATGAACTTCCTGCGGGGCGACGCGGGGCGGCTGGCCCGGGGCGGGGGCCTGGGCTCCCCGGGCGAGGGGGGCGCCCTGCCGCGCTGCCGCCCGCTGCAGTTCGCGTCGCAGAAGGAGGTGGTGCTGTACGCGCACTTCCGCCGCCTGGACTACTTCTCCGAGGAGTGCGTCTACGCGCCCGAGGCCTTCCGCGGCCACGCCCGGGACCTGCTCAAGCGCCTGGAGGCGGCGCGGCCGTCGGCGGTGCTGGACCTCGTGCACTCCGCCGAGCGCCTGGCGCTGGCCGCGTCCGCTCGGCCCCCGCGCCCCGGCGCCTGCTCCCGCTGCGGGGCTCTGGCCAGCCGCGCGCTCTGCCAGGCCTGCGCGCTCCTGGACGGCCTGAACCGCGGCCGGCCCCGCCTGGCCATCGGCAAGGGCCGCCGGGGGCTGGACGAGCAGGCGACGCCGGGGACGCCCGGGGATCCGGCCCAGACAAAAACAATCCGATGACATTGGAGGGCTACCAAGTTGGCCAGGATCCCAGAGAAAAGGGAAGCTCATTCTCCCTGAGGGTTCAAAAGGCTAAGGAGGCAAGCAGAAAGCAGAAGCTAGGACGGTGGGAACCTGAGCTGAGCTTTCGCAGTGTCACAGTTGGAGCTAGAGACAGAAGTCGCGGTGGCCAGGATAATCCCAGCGCTTTGGGAGGCCAACATAGGAGGATCACTTGAGCCTACGAGTTTGAGGCCAGCCTGAGCAACATACCAAGACCCTGTCTCTAAAAAAATGATAATAAAATTAAATACAAATAGATCATGAAGCCTGGGGCTACCAAGGTAGACAGGACTTGAGGGACCAAAATCCTGGAAGGAAGGGAAGATCATTGAGGTGAGCCCAACGTGCTTAGACTCTTCTCTCAGCAGTCTGATGGAACTGGGTAAACCAAATTTGATGTTCAGGATCTGATAAGGAGAGGTCCAGTAAACGCCCCAAACCTTTAGTTAGGACTCAAGAAAGGTTACAAATTAAAAGTAAAAGCAAAACCCATCTTCAAACTCACTCAGTCTGGGGCTGGATTAAAGGATCTGTCTCTATTCTACTTGCCAGAAAGCAAAAATAGGGTAGCCCTAGCCACATGAGCTGATTTACCTTTAAATTAATTAAAATTAAGGATTAAATCCTCAGTCACCTTAAATACCTTTCAAGTGCTCCACACTACCATGTTGAACAATGCAGAAAGAATGTTTCCATCATCAGAAAATTCCACTGTGCAGTGCTATTCTAGATTGTACTAGAATCCAGAGGAAGAAAGTTTCAGCGTTCCAGAAAATCTCTAGTTATTCAAACAAAATCCTGGAAATTCAATTAAAAATTAAAAAGTTTACAAGCATGCCAGGAGAGATGACAAAATGGTTGAATACCAAGAGGCTGGGCGTCAAGAGCACAGATGTGATTACAGGTGTTCTAGATATGAATTTTAGGTATGGACTTTAATTGTCATCATATGAAAATAGATGCTAAAATAGAGAAATTCACCATTGTATTTGATTACTTTTTTAAAAATTTCTCTCAGGTATGTCTTAGCAGCGTGAAGACGGATGATTACATTTTTAAAAGAACCATTAAAACTGAATGTGATGAATGATAATAAAGAACCAGGCAGAATGGAGTAACTAGTATCAGACTTACCCTCCTTTTATAAACAACTATAAAATAGCATAACGTATTAGGCAACTTTCCCTGCTTTGCTCCACATGCACGTCATCTTCCCAATTGCCAGCCCTGGGGATGACCAACACCAGCTTCAAGTCTACCACCACCTGCTTGGCTCCGTGTTTACAGAGGCAGTAGCTACATAGGCAACAGTTTTCCATAGAACTTTCTGTGACATCCCCCTTTGGGGTCCCATGGTAACAGTGGACATGCTTGGCTTTTCATATATCCCCGCAAGCCCACCCACACCTTGTCTTCAATTGAACTGCTTAATGATGCTCTCATGATCGTCCTGCCTTCTCCAAGGCGTCACTCCACAAAGACTTTCCAGGTCTACCACATTTGCGTTAAGTTCTAGGTCCTCTAGTGAGCCCCTTATTCTCATAAAACTCTTGGTGGCTGTTTCCCTGGCCACACTCTTGTCTGCTAGAGTGGTGAAAACCTATAGAGATAATTTTAAACCCTGAGTCACGTTATCTTTTTCAGGGCATATTTACTCTTGCTTGTGGTAAGCAGACGACTTCAGTTTGATCGGATATTGAGGACATTTGGTCTGGCTTTAATCCTTATGAGGTATCATCTAGTTCCAGCACCTCCTTACTCCGCAAGGTCCCCACCACAGCACTGCAGTGTTTACCAGGGCCCGTTTTCCTTGGCAAGCCCTCAGCCGTAACGTTTATCATTCTATCCCCATGAGACTCAAACGTTCTGCTCAGCTTCTCAGTGTCTGCTTGGAATCAGCAACCTATTTCAGGAAAAATGGTGTCGCCAAATAATTGGCTCATCTGTCTTGGCTTCCTACTTCTTTCAAACCTTTTATTTTCTCTCCATTGACACAAAACATTTTGAAAATTTTTATCAACTTTTTTAGGTCTTCAAAAAAAATTTTCCATGAGGAAAGTTTATTTGAAATGACCTGGCCAGCCACCATCAGAATCATGTCACCTAAACTAATCTCACCTGAGAATTCACCGAGCATTCTGCGTCTAGTGCCACTGCCTCTACAGTTCTGGGATGACATCCACTGAGGAGCTCCCCCGTGGGCCTTATTTTTCTTGGATCAGCAAAACTGCCCCCAACTCATGAGATACACCCCAGGATTGCTTTCTCTGTGTTCTCGGCAACACTGGGAATATTACCCAACAGGTGAGTCAGGAGTCCCCATGCCCTTGTTACTCTCGGCCCCACAAACTCCGTCCACCATATCCTTTTCTAGAGCCAGCTCCATATCTGTTGTACTTACAGAGAGCTTAGGTGTTCCTGTGTCCCACTCTGGGCACCTCTCATGCTTGGGGGCCAGTTGTGAGTTTGGAGGTCTTGAAGAAGGTAGATTTGTCATTGCCTTCTTCTTTAAAATTTAGACTCTGTTATGTTTGGTACTGGAGCATCCAGGTAAGGATGGCCCCTTTCCAGAGCCAATAGCCATGAACTGAATCTGAGTCTATCTGGGGATCCTGGAGTGAGGCAGGTGCAAGGTGCAAGCTCTTCTGATCATCAACCACAGTAAGTGTGGGTGGGTGGGTGGTGGGAGGTGTGTCTCAGGGTAACCCATTGCCAGTAACAGTTGTTGGGTGTCCTATATCCTCAGCAGTCTCTGGCATGGGGAAGTCAGATCCTCCTTGTACCCAGACTCCAGGATACCTAGGATGTGAATGTCAGGTATCTGGGTCAGCACTGGGTTGGGGGAGAGGGAGGACCTGGAGCACAGAGGAGGGTATGGTACCAGCAGTGGCCTCTGCATCAGGCCCTGAGCTGGCCCCTCTGCTCTCAGCTTAGGGTCCTTCATGCCTTCCCAACCCAACCCTTTGGATGAGGGTCCTACTCTACCCTTCACATTCAGAGGTTATGTTTTCTATTTGTGGCACTATCTCACAAGAAGCCTTCTCCTCATGAGGGAAAAATGTCCTGCTCCCCTCCTTCTTGGCATCTCTGTTGCTCAGTGAAGAGTTGGTCTAGAGGTCCCCAAGGAGGTAGAATCAGCCTGTAGTTTGTGACACCTCTTCTGCAGCTTTTGACCTGGTCTGTTTGTGGAAATAGGAGGATCATGGAAATTTTGACCCCTTCCGCAAACCAAAAGACAGGCTATTCTAGAGTAAGCACAAAAATTTCAAGATGGAAGTCAAAGCATGAGGACAGAGGTGCTTTGTCCTGTACCACATCTTCAGATCTCAGATCTGCAGATTCTATCCTGCATATTTCTCCAAGCTGTACCCCAAAATGAAGACCAAGGACCTCCTGTGAAGTCACATTTCCTGCAGTCCTCTTACTCCTGCACATGCACAGCAGGGGCAACTGCAGCATCTTGGGATTGGAGAGGGGTGAGTCTGGGACGACTCCTGACAGCACCTGATAAGTCTGTTCTGTCTGGAGATCAAGGCAGCGACAGAAAGAGGACAGCTAGAGACTTTTCTAGAGACTTTTCCTGGATTGAGTTGCTCCAAGTTCCTCTATTAGGAGTCCTCTTCTCTCAAACAACTACTAGGGAAGTGAAGGGTGACCTCCTTTCACCCCAGGCCTACTGATAACCTGTTCAGTGGACCCTGCCATCTCATTCCTCACTCAGATGTTGCTTCCTCAAGGCGTCCATTCCTACCCCTCCTCAGAGCATGAGTGGGACATGCCCCCACTCTTCTGTTCACTTAGAGCTCTTGGAGACCTCTCTTAGAGCAGAAGAGTCCAGGAGCCCTGAAACTGAATCTTCCTCTGCCCCTCCACCCCCAGTCCTGATCACACTCATAAGAAGGGATGGCTGAACTGAAACTCACCTGCAAGGTCAGAGACTGTGACTCAGAACTGAGGCCCTGGCTCCAGCATCAGACCCGGATGTGATGTCTGGGGTTTTTCTGGTGTCAATTTGAGTTTAGAAAGTTACTGAATTTTTGTATCTCTCCCCGCTTATTCTCAGGTTTCTGATAAGCCCTTAACTCACAACTTCAGAGTGAGTTTTGACTTCTCAACAGTTCCTTCAGCCCCGTAGGCCTCCCATGGTCACAGTATTTATCAGATCTCTTCTTAACACACATCCATTTAACTCCGACATTGCTTTGTCTGTTCTGCCCTTCACGACAACCTTCTCCATCCTGTGGTCCACTGAGGCCCCAGGATCCTTTTCCCAGTATAAATACTTACCATTCATGTAGAATGAAAACTTATAATTTGTTTCTGCGACCCCTCAGCTCCAAATATAACTTCACAACCAGCCTTCTGATAGATACTTCATTCCTTCATTTGAGCTGATTCAGGATTTGCACAGAGTCAGGTATGAAAAAGGATCACGTATCATGTTCTGTTGTTCAGAATACCATGACAGGACAAATAAGGGATTCAAAGCAAGGGCAAATTATCAACCCACTGGAAAAGGAAGGGAGGAAGAGATGGAGCCTGCCACAGAGAAGGTTTCCTGGAAGGAGTGAGGGCAGAGTCAGTCCAGAGAGGCAAGGATCCCAGTGGCCTGTGAGAAATGCACTCTCTCGCTAAAGCTAAGTCTTCTCTTCCCTAAAATGAGGGGGCCTTCATAGGAAGACTGCAGAGGAGCTTGGATGCCCTCTGACCAGCACCTCTGCCCTGCAGAACAGAATGTCACCAACCCTGCTCTCCAACCTCCTTACCTCTGCATTTGAGACAGGCCAGCGTTCTACCCCCAGGGGGCGCTCCATCCACCATGGCCGATTTGGGGAACAACTAGCCCTGGGTTGGCTCTGTCCATGGTTCTGCACTGTAACTGTGCTGAGTTCAGGAAACTCCCAATTCTGCCGTGGACACAAATTCACAGGCGCAAGGTTCTGAGCTGTAGGCCAGCAGGGCACCTAAGTCTGAGAGGCTTCGAAAAGGCTGGGTCCCTTTCGGGAAAAAGAGGTTAGGGAAAAGGACTTACTGCTGTGCTTTTCCTCTCACTCCGCTAGTTGACCTAAGGATCATTCCTTTGAATCACGGTGCTGGCCTGGCTAAGGGACAAAGAAGAACAAGGTATTTTTCTGAGGTTCCAGATTATGCTGATGTTGCTGGTTCATGGACCACGCTTTAAATAGCAAGTCCGTGCCTGGATCTCCTCTCGGATAAGGGTTTAGGAAAGAGATGGACATTCACTGAATCTCCCCAAGTTCCAGACTCAGGGCTGTGCTTTTCTATATATGCTGCATTTAATCTTCATAACCAACCTAAGAGAGGTTTGGTTAATAATTCTCATTTGACAGAGGGGAAAACAGAGACTGGATGTATAATTGACTTCACGGGTCTCACATTATTGATGCATATACATACATACATATATATAGATATATATATACATACACATATACACACCACACACACACACACACACACACACACACACACACACACACACACACATATATATATATAGAGAGAGAGAGAGAGAGAAAGTCTCATTCTGTCGCCCGTGCTGCACTGCAGTGTTGTGATCTCACTCACTGCAGTCTCAACCTCCAGGGCACAAGGGATCCTCCCATCTTCTGAGAGCTGGGACCACAGGCACCTGCCACCATGCCCAACTAATTTTTGTTTATTTTTTGTAGAGGTGGGATCTCACTATGTTGCCCAGGCTGTTCTTAACTCCTGGGCTCAAGTGATCCTCCCACCTCAGCCTTCCAAGCAGCGAGGACCATACGCATGTGCCTCCATGCTCACTAACTTTTTTTTTCTTTTGGTAGAGACAGGGTCTCACTATGTTGCCAGGCTGGTCTCAAACACCTTGTCTCAGGTGATCCTTCTGCCTCACTTCTCAAAGTGTTGGGATTACAGGCATGAGCCACCAAGCCTGGTGATAGTTTCAGTTTTGATGTTGTCAAATCTATCAAGATTTTTGGTAAGAAGGATGATTTTATTAACTTTTTGTCATAATCTTCCAAAGAAAATTATTTTTTCTTCAAAAATTTTAAGAAAAGATGACTATCAGAACATCAGACATTTCCTAGTCTGCAATATTTTTCTATATTTGTGTTACCAAAAATACACTTACCATTCACATTATGTAATCATCTCTTATGCTGAGAAATAGAACATGTGGGCACCCCGGAAACCTTAGAACCCCTCCATTTCCCACCCTCCCCAACCTTCCTTTTGAGTTACCACATTACTGATCTTTGGGATTACCTTTTTTTCCCTGCCTTTGCCCATAAGCATAATACCTGTGTATATATTCTTAAGCAAGAATAATTGCTTCAAGCATTCATACAAATGGAACAATATAGTAATGTGTATTTTGTATGGCCAAATAGGACTGCACTAGCTTTCCTTTTATTAATGTTGGCATAATATACTTTCACTTTTGGCATTCTCCATCTTGTACTTTACATGTATTGTAAAGATTATATACTTGGAATCCATCCAAGTGGACTCTGTTTTTAACTGAAGCATTTATCTAATCATATTTAACATAAATATCCCATGTTATATTTTATTTTCCCTGTGTGTCCTTTCCTAAGGAGTCTTTGAGGAGTTCTGCCAAGGGGATTGACACCAACATACTGCTGCCCTGTTTTCTGTGCCTGGTCATCCCCAGCCTTGAGAGAACTTCCTGTTTAAGGAAGAGAGACCAGCAAGCACTGAGGACCCACCCAGTGCCAGGACCCGTGTTGACTGATTTCCAGTGCTGATTTCTTTAATGGTCACAACAACCTTTGAGGTAAGATGCATGATCTCTGATTTACAGAGTGGGAAACTGAGGCACAGAGGGATGCAGTGAATTGCCTGATGACAGTGCCAGGGCCCAGGTTTGAGCCCACCTCTCTAATTCCATCATCTATCTTCTTTCTGCTCTGTTTGGAGCACGTACACATCAGTTAATGTTAGCATTGTCACAAGGGCTCTTGGTGCTTCAGCAAGTGGTCCCTGACTTCTCCTTTCTCCCAGACAGGCTGTGGTTCCGCTGGCCAGGACTGAACTCTGGGTGAGTCTTCACTTGCTTATCTTGATCTCTGAGTACTCTGTGGTGCTTGGAGCCTCCTGGTCCATAGGCTCCCTCAAGTTCATCTCGGAAAAGCTGAGGGAGGCATAATGGAGCTCCTGTTGTTCCCCCAAAGGAGGGGCATCCTCAGCAGGAGATGCTTGGTCTCCGGGGCTGTCTGGACAAGGCTTCTTCCTGGAACCCTGAGTAAAGGGGAAGGAAAAGTGGGAATAAAGAGGCAGGCATAGTATAATGCATTTTTATATTTTTATGTTACCTTGGGATTTATTTTGACCATAAGTTGGACTTTCTCATGCCAGAAGCAGGGCTTAGTCACATGGACATAATTTCCCGTCTCTACCTCCTCCCAGTTGCCCAAGGTGGTTAATCCAGATGTCTGCCTTATACAACCACCTCCTATGACCATCTCCCTGTGGGGCATACAGATGCAACCTACTCAACTCACTAGTGTCCTGACTCCTGTGTCCCTCATGGGCTGCACAGATACCTGGTGGTGACCACCTGTCAGTCACAGTGTGGCTCTGCAGAGCTCCTTCCTGCCAGCTCTAAACCCCCAATTAGAACTACCTGTGGGAAGCCTGCTTGGGTGATCCCCTGGACTCTAATTAAGGCTTTGGCTTATCTCTCTCTCTCTCTTTCTCTCTCTCTCTCTCTCCTTCCCTACCCACTGGATGAGCACTTGTGTCCTTGTCAGTTCCCTCCTTTCCATTTGCCCCTCAAGGCTTGCTATGGCATCTTCTCTCTGGGACCTGTGAGTAATAAACTGCTTCTGTTATTCTATGTGTGTTGTTGTGTTGTCTCTTCTGTGTCCCACCCGACTGACATACCTGAACCTAACTTCTCTTCTGGTCAAGGCTCTCCTAGAGAATAAGCGTCTTGGTAGGAATAAACTGGACACAGGTCATATGAGAGCCACAAGGGCATCTGTGGGTAACCCCCCATCTGGGCATCAAGGAAGGAGAACGGGGGATCTGCTTAGCTCGCCTTCCTCGGTGCCCAGATGGAGGGTTACCTACAGGCATCTACCAGGATAGCAAGGGACAACCTGGTCACAGCCTGGGCACTTAGGCAGCAGGCTGTGTGCCAGGGTAAAGGAGTATTCTGTGAAAGTCACACTGTGAACGTCATGGCCAAATCCCTGGGGTTCCTATTCAAGGCAGGGCTAGAGTTTATGACCACTCCCAGAGAGAGACCTCAACACCAAATTTGAGGAAAATATAGCAAATGGTTCCCACGGGGAAGTTGGGCTGATGTGACATTTATCAATTCATCCTTTGATAATCCACTCCTCCTAGCAAGCCATGGGCTGCCTAGGTCAGGGTCTATGTCTAATTTCTCACACTGTACGTGCCCAGGACCTGGCACAGGGCACGCAGGGCTGGGTTCAAATCCTGGCCCCACCTCTCCATTTGCATTTCCTGTGAATTCAACTATTCACTCATTCTTTCAAAATTTTGTGAAACTGTGATTGATTAGTTCTTATTGAGGACTTACCACATTGAATCATCACAAAAAAACCATAAGAGTATGAAAGATATTCTAATTATCCCCACCTTACACAAAAAGAAACTGAGGTGGAGAGAGGTTAAGTAGCTTACCCAGAGTTATTCATCTAACACATGGTGAGGCCAGGAGTCCAACCCAGCCCTGTCTCCCCTGTTTCAGGTCCTGGGCACGTACAGTGTGAGAAATCAGACATAGACCCTGACCTAGGCAGCCTATGGCCTGCTAGGAGGAGTGGATTATAGATGAAGCAAATGTCTACCAGCAGCATACATTACAAGGTATCTTACGTGCAAACCAGAAGAGAGGCAGCAATTCTGATCCTGGAACCGGGTCCCACAAAACAGATACAAAATGGAGCAGATCCTAAGTCCCCCAACAAAGATGGTGCCCAGACACGAATAAGTAATTTCTTCCCTCTCCCACCTTCATTCACATCCCTATTCATCATGCTATGGAAAAGCATCTTGAAAGTAACAAGTCTTCAAATGGTAACTCAGAAATTTTCTGTTTGAGACATAGTCTCACTCTGTCATCCAGGCTGGAGTGCAGTTGTTTGATCTTGTCTCACCGCAACCTCCCATCCCTGGTTCAAGCAGTCCTCTCACCGCAACTTCCTGAGTAGCTGAGACCACAGGCACACCACCACTCCCAGCTAATTTTTGTTTTGTTTTGTTTTCTTTTAATTTTTGTAGAGATGGGGTTTTGACATGTTACCCAGGTTTGTCTCAAGCTCCTGGGCTAACTGACTGGCCCACCTTGGCCTTCCAATGTGCTGGGATTACAGGCGTGAGCTACCATATCCAGCCATAAAGTTTTTTAAAAGGACTTCAGAGTTAGGGAAAAAATGGCATCATTGTGTCAGAAAAAATAGACTTTCTGGAGAGAGCTGCCTATATTAGGTGCAAGAAAGATGAAATAAAATGAAAACGTGGCTATCCACACCAGCATTATGCAGCCCAAGGAAGAAATAAAGACATATGTCTATCATAAGTTTGCGGTATTGAAATAAAAAGGGTTACATTGACAATTGAAAGACAGGGCACAGCTCAGATTAATAAATAGGATAATGCAGTATGTTCCTCCTGTCACGCAATAACTCTTTGCCTAGTGCTTGCTATGGGATAGATGCTGTTCTTGTAAATGAGGACAAAAAGTGAACTGAAACCACCCAAATACCTCCCCTTCATGCAGTTCCCTGTTGGAAGGAAAAGTAATATAAGTGAGCTCCCTGTGAGCTTGTCACTTTACTAAACACTCCTTGTAACAATCTGAGACAGATGCTAGCATATTAATTGCCCTATTTCCATAAGAGACAACAAAACAAAAAACCAAGGAGGTTCATTAGCTTCTCCAAGGTCTTGTGTTTGTATTATTTGTTTCTGGAAGATAGAAATAGAAAACTTTGGCTGAGCATGGTGGCTCATACCTGTAATCCCAGCACTTTCGGAGGCCAAGGTGGGCAGATCACTTGAGGTCAGGAGTTGGAAACCAGCTTGGCCAACATGGCAAAACCCTGGCTCTAAAAACATATAAAAATTAGCCAGGCGTGATGATATGTGCCTGTAATCCTAGCTACTCGGGAGGCTGAGGCACGAGAATCACTTGAACTCAGGAGGCAGAGGTTGCAGTGAGTTGAGATTGTGCTACTGCATTCTATCCTAAGCAATAGAGTGAGACTGTCTGAAAAAAAAAACAAAACCCTACTTTAACATTTAGATAATAATAATTTTCAAGTAAGATAAAAAAGAAATAGAAAATAAATATTTGAAAAAAATAGCGGAAACGCAATTTGCAGAGTTAAAGAAAGATGAATCACCTCAGCTAAAAAAGGGCCCTACTACTTCAAGATGAAAGATGCAGGGAGTCCCATGCATAGATACAGGATAGTGAATCTTAAGAATATCAGAACCAAAGAGAAAATTATAAAAGTTTCCAGGGAAAACTAGTGGATCACCTACAAATACGTGAGATCCAGAATGACGTAAGATGTCTTAACAGCAATACTAGATGAAAGAAACAGTCGGGTGGAGTTAAAGCATCAAAGAAAAATCACTTTAATTCTAGAATTTATATCCTGCCAAATAAAATTCAAATATAAAGGCATAAAATAAATTTTCAGGGATTTAAGTCTTCAGAAGCCTTGAGGAACCCAGATTGAAAACCCACTGGGAGGAAGAATTCAAATAAAAAGAGACAAAGAGAAAGAAAAACAGGAAATCTGTGATAAGTGTGGGAGAGAAAGGTGTCAAAATATCTCAGCAAAATGTGTAGGTGTGTATTTTTTTTAAGAAGATTCATTCTGTACAGGCCACAGATCAAGTCTCAACAAATTTTAAAAACAGGTATCATAAAACCAGGTATTCTGACTAGAAAGCATCTACTTAGAATTTAATTATGAAGGATGTTTAAAATCTTCATACCTGTGGAATTTTTAATTTCAAATAATTTAAGATTCAAAGAAGAAATCACAATTTTTTTAACAATATCCATAACTGAATGCTATTTAAATAGTAAATATCAAAATTTGTGGAATGGAATGAAAATTACGTTCTTGAAGAAATTTATCCCTAACTACTTTTTATAGAGAATGAAAAGATATACACTAACAAACTAAATATCCGGCTTAAATATTTATTAAAATCATCAGAATAAACCAAAACAAGTAGAAGGAAAATGCTGAGAAAATGAGAGTAAAAATCAATAAAATAGAAAACAAAGACACGGTGAGAAAATTCTACAATCCCAAAAGTTGGTTCCTTGAAACTGATAATAAAATAGGGAAAGCAATTAAAAAGATTCAGCTAGAAAAAAAGAAAGAAGTCACACATAACTGATGTCAGGAATATTTTTAAAACTGGAAGTAAGGCCGGGCGCGGTGGCTCAAGCCTGTAATCCCAGCACTTTGGGAGGCTGAGGCGGGTGGATCATGAGGTCAAGAGATCGAGACCATCCTGGTCAACATGGTGAAACCCCGTCTCTACTAAAAATACAAAAAATTAGCTGGGCATGGTGGTGCGTGCCTGTAATCCCAGCTACTCAGGAGGCTGAGGCAGGAGAATTGCCTGAACCCAGGAGGCGGAGGTTGCGGTGAGCCGAGATCGCGGCATTGCACTCCAGCCTGGGTAACAAGAGTGAAACTCCGTCTCAAAAAAAAAAAAAAACAAAAAACAAAAAAAACCAGGAAGTAATCTTGGCAAAAACAAATAATATAAAGACAAGAGAATGCCACTCATATCCTTTTGTCAAAAAATATATATAAAACTCAGGTGAAATGAACAGGTCTCTAGAATAAAGCTCGCTGAAGAATACATAAAATGATTAAATGAGGAAACTTGCACATAGCAACACCACCAGGCCCAGGTACTTTGATAAGTGACATCAATCATTCAGGAAACAAGTCATTTCAATTTTATACACACCCTTCCAGATAATAGAAAAAGAGACTAATCTCCAATTTCTTGATATTTTCTTGACGCCCAAACAAAAGAAACAGGAGGAACAAGGAAAATGGCAGGTATATTTGACCCATGCATATAGATGCAAAAGTGCTAAGCAAAAGATCATCAAACTGAACCTATTGGGGTATTAAAAAAACATGCCTTGAACAATATGGGTTTCTCCCAGGAATACAAGCGTAGTTTCAGATTAGAAAATCTTAATTGTCATTCCCCATGGTTACAGATTAAGGAGAAGAAAATCCTATCAGTAGATGAATTCAAAAAATACAATAGAAATTTATGATAAAAACTTATTTAGTGATAGAAAGGAACTTCTTTAACCTGATGAAAGTTAACAAAAACCCAGTTAAGTGGCAGGATATGGAGTGCATTTCCTTCAAAATCAGCAGTAGCAAAAGACGCCCAGGGTCACCGTATCTATTCAACTTTCACTACAATCTCACCCAGCATATTGAAACAAGAAAAAGGAAGGAAGTGCTTAGGGACAAAGGGAAGAAATAGGCTATTATTTTACAGATGATACAATTATCTAATTTGAAATCCCAAAGGATTCCAAATAATACCCAAGACCAATTTGTGATTTTGTTTTCTTTTTGTAGAGATGGGAGGGGGTTTCATGATGTTACCCCCTGGCCTCGAACTCCTGGCCTCAAGAGATCCTCCTGCCTCAGCCTCCCAAAGTTCTGGGATTATGGGCATGTGCCACCAAGCCTGGCCTAATTTGTGATTTTTTTTTTAATTGAAAAAGAAATTTATTTAAAATACTTCAATTTCCTTCTTTCTTTTTTTTAAAACAAGTTGAAATATCTTCAAGATATTAATTGTGGTCTCTTTTTTTTATATACAAGTTATTTGAGTTATTTGAACTAATAAGGGAGCATAGCAAGTTGGAAAGATATGAAATCAATTAAAAATGTAATTGAGTTTCATTTGCTGCATTTGCCAAGAGAATTAAGACAATTCTCTAAATCCAGCCAGCTGATACCCCAGAGGAGGTGGGTGTCACTACCAAGAGATGCGCAGTTATAGTGAAGTGTGAAGCCCCTAGAGGAACCCAGCCGATAAATTCAACCCCATCAATGAAGGAAAGAAAAAGGAGAAGTTCTGTGTTGCCTAATGGTGTGGAAATGAAAAGTAACTGTTTATCATTCAAACCCTCTGTAGACTGCCCCAAGCCTGAGGTGTTACATGGACTTCCGCTGCCAGATGAGGTTAGGTTTGCATGTCCTCACTTCCTCACGAAAGTGATTATTCAGGACAGTGGGTCGTTTGTTGAAATCTGAAATCTCTTAGAAGAAAAATGCATCTGCAGAGTATACAGGAGGACAGGTATTTCTTGCTCAGTACCTGAAGCCCAAAAGGATGAGTTGATTCTTGAAGAAAATAGCATTACATTTGCATCAAATCCAGCTGCTTTGATTCAGCAAAAGCCATGACACTTAAAGATAGGAATATCACTAATTTTTCAGATGGTATCTATATTACTGAAAAATAAGAGATCAGCAGGCTTATAAATAATATCTAAGAATTCTCCAGCTACCAAAGCAAGAAGATTCTAAAGGACACATGCAAAACCAACTTGTGATATTTTTTAATTACAAAAAAATCAACCCCATCTATTTTTAAATGAAGTACATTCTGATAGGGAATCAGAAAATGCACTTTAAAAAAGATAGCATTTACAAGAGCCACAAAAACTGGTATTTAGGAAGAAAAATTACAAAAGATGTCTAAGGCCTATGTGAAGAAACACTACATATCTCTTAAAGGGCCAGGCTCATGCCTATAATCTCAGCACTTTGGGAGACAGGTGTGCAGATCCAGCCTGGCCAACATGGTGAAATCCAGTCTCTACTAAAAATACAAAAATTAGCCGGGCATGGTGGTATGCACCTGTAATCCTAGATACTCAGGAGGCTGAGGCAGGAGAATTGCATGAATCCGGGAGGCAGAGGTTGCAGTGAGCCAAGATGGCACCACTGCACTCCAGCCTGGTGACAGAGCAAGACTTCATCTCATCAAAAAAAAAAAAAAAAAAAACCCACTTAAGATTTAAAGGGAGAGATCTACTATTACTGTTGTGGATAAGAAGGCATGAATTTGCAAACAAATAAATTCTTTCCAGATTGAGCTATAGAGTCAATGTATTTTTTGGAATTTGACAACCTGATTCTAACATTTAAGTGTAAAAAAAAAAAAAAAAAAAAAAAAAGGACCAAGAATAGTCAAGATACTATTGAAGGAGATTAAGGAAGGGGTTTTGCGGTACTCAATGTCAGAACTTATTTTTGAATTTATAGACAGTGGTGACTCAGAGACCGTAAAATTGACTATTGGCACAGAGTAGAGGCCACAGAAAGAGACCACAGATATGTATAGAATTGTAAAACATGGCAGAATTGGTATGGAGCTCAATGGAGAAGGGAGAAGGACTGGTCAGAAATGAAGGAGAAACATACATGGATCAACACTACACACCACGTGCAAAAATCAACCCTAGGTACACTGAGTACTTAAACATCAAAAGAAAAGCACACTGTCTATGTCCATCAGTTCAATTTTTTTTAACTTTTAGATCCCACAGATGGATGAAAACATGCAATGTTTTTCTTTCTGTGCCTGGCTTATTTCACTTAACATAATGATCTCCAGTTCTACCCATGTTGTTGCAAATGACTGGATCTCATTCCTTTTTATGGCTGAATAGTACTCCATGATATATAGACATCACATTTTCTTTATCCATTCATCTATTGATGGACACTTAGGTTGCTTCTGGATTGTTTGCAACTCAGTGGATCAATGCTTGAAGGGCTGGGTACCCCATTCTTCATCATGTGTTTATTTCACACTGCATGCCTGTATTAAGACAGCTCATGTACCCCATAACTATATATACCTAATATGTACCCACAACATTAAAAATAAAAAAAAATTAAAAAGAAAAGCATAAAACTTATAGTAGAAACTATACTTGAATATCTTTCTAATCTTAGGATGGGAGAAAATTTTTTAAAATGAGACCCAAAAGGTACTCAATAGAAAAGAAGGGAATTGTGAATATGATTATATTACAACTAAGAACTCGTGTTCATTGAAGATCCCTTTAAGAAGTAAAGACAAGGCTGGGCATGGTGGCTCACACCTATAATGTCAGAACTTTGGGAGGCCGAAGTAGGAGGATCACCTGAGATCAGGAGTTTGAGGCCAGCCTGGCAAATATGGTGAAACCCCGTCTCTACTAAAAATACAAAAATTAGCTGGGCGTGGTGGTGGGTGCCTGTAATCCCAGCGACTTGGGAGACTAAGGCAGGAGAATCGCTTGAACCTGGGAGGCGGAGGTTGCTGTGAACTGAGATCGCCCCACTGCACTCCAGCCTGGGTGCCAGAGTGAGACTTTGTCTAAAAAAAAAAAAAAAAAAAAAGAAGAAGTGAAGACAAGCTCCACATTGGGAGAAGATATTTATAACACATATAATGAGAAAAATAGTGTAAAAATGTATAAAGCCCTCCAACAAATTCAATAAGAAAAAGGCAAACACCCAACAGGAAAATGGAACCCAGATGTGACCAGGCATTTGACAGAGGATGTGTGCTTATGCCAACAAACACAGAGAGAGATATTTCATCTTCATTGCTAACCAAGGAAATGCAAATCAATACCATAGGGAGATAATTTAAATAACCCCCAAAATTGAGAAAACTGAGAACAGCAAGTGCTGGAGAGATTGCAGATCAACAAGATCTCCTAGGCATAGATGAGAGTATAAATAAATGGATACAATGGCCTTGGAAAGCCATTTTTTTATGACCTTGTAAAGAAGCCCATTCACATGCCCGGTGACTCGGCAACCCAATCTTTAGGTAGTGCTAAAGAAAAGCTCTTGCGTGTTGATACAATGAGACAGGAATAAGAATGTTCAGAACAGCTCAAATGGAAACAACTCAAATATGTATCATCAGTCTGTGCTTAGGTAATAGATAAAATCATCAAATAAAATATTATAGGTGGTCACACCTGTAATCCCAGCACTTTAGGAGGACAAGGCAGGTGGATCATTTGAGGTCAGGAGTTTGAGAGCAGCCTGGTCAACGTGGAGAAAACCCATCTCTACCAAAAATACAAAAATGAGCCTTGCACGGTGGTACATGCCTTAATCCCAGCTACTCAGAAGATTGAGGCAGAATTGCTTGAACCCAGGAGGCAGAGGCTGCAATGAGCTGAGATTGCACCACTGCACTCCAGCCTGGGTGATGGAGTCAGACTCCATCTCAAAAATTATATATATTATAAGCAGAAAAAGTCAACACAACTGCAACTTCTATTGGCTGAATCATAATACAACACTGAGTCTACAAAGCAAGTCTGATAAGTGTGCATGGAACACGATACCCTCTGTAGATTCATAAGCAATTAAAACTAAATAGTGGTATATGTTAGCTCTACATATATGTGACAACACTAGGAAGACAAGATTCACAACAGCAGTTACTGGGAATGGATCAGGGAGGAGCACAGGTGGATGTAAGTTGTCATCAGCGTGTTAGGTCTTAGGTTGGATGGTGGGTTCGCATTTATCATATTATGAACAAAAATGAAGAAGTACAAGTAAATGATGCTCGTTCTAATGATAGCAGCTTGGTCATGAACTAAGCATTTTGGATAATTCCATTTGGGACAGCACTAGACCAACTTTATAAAAGAGGAGAGGAGACGTGCTGGATAGAAACTGCATGAGAAAAAACTGCAGGGGCTGAAGAAGCCCCAGCCCCTGTCCTTCAAGAATTCCACAGATATGATGAGGGGGTGGAGACAGGTAAAGGCAGTGGTGATGTGGGACGGGGACAGGGATGCGTGCAGGGCTGTAAACAGGGAAGAGAAGGGGCAGATGTCAACGGGAATGGAAACAACTAGGTTTTCCCAGAGTGGCAGATACTGAGATTAGAGCTGGGAGGATTGGATGAGGCAGTCTGGTGGAAATGGGGAAGGAAGAGTGGAAGAAACTGTACTTGCAAGGGCTCAAAGTTGTAAGACAGCAAGTGTGTACGGAGACAGGAGGCCAGCGTGGCCAGGCCAAAGGGCAGAATCAGAGATTGGGAAACAGGCTGAAGTGGCCCCTGTGGGACAAGGAACATGGCCCTGATTCTCTAAGCAACGGGAACAAACAACAACATTGAGGCTTCAGACTGGCTGAGAAGTAATAGTTTTGGGGAGATGGTTCTGGCAGCCTGACGTTTAGAATGAGAGATGGAGGCAGGGAGGAGGTGAGGTGGGTTCCGAGGTCAGTAGAGGGGGGGTGGGAAGATGAGCAGAGGACAGGTTAGTTTTAGTAATAAAGTTGGTGGTCAGGCGTGGTAATTCATGCCTGTTATCCCAGCACTTTGGGAGGCAGAGGCAGGTGGATCACCTGAGGTCAGGAGTTCAAGACCTGCCTGACTAACACGGCAAAACCCCATCTCTACTAAAAATACAAAATTAGTTGGTCGTGGTGGTGCACATCTGTAATTCCAGCTACTTGGGAGGCTGAGGCAGGAGAATCTCTTGAACCTCGGAGGTGGAGGTTGTAGTGAGCCAAGATCGCACCATTGTACTCCAGCCTGGGTAACGAGAGTGAAACTCCATTTTGAAAAAAAGGAAAGAAGGTTGGATGGGACATAACGATTTCCTCGTCCCGGGATATGAAAGGGGAGAACAAGAGAGAAGAGAACTCCCAGGTGACGAGGGAGGAGTGGGTTTGGTGGGATGCTGAGGAGCTCAGCCCAGACTTTCTGAGTGGACGTGAACATGAGAGGATCCCCAAACCACTCACCCAGGCGACAGTACCCATAACGGGGTCTTCGTCACTTATTCTCTCTGATCTCCCAGCTTCATGCTTCCTGCGGGCTTTCATTCTAAGGAAAGAAACCAACACAGTGCAGCTGGGACCACTGAGGCACGGGTTAGCAGGCTGCCCCATCCCCCATTAAGATGGTGAAAATGACCATGGAAAAGTGTCTGTTCATATCCTTCACCCACTTTTTGATGGAATTTTTTTTTTCTTGTAAATTTAAGTTCTTTGTAGATTCTGGATATTAGCCCTTTGTCAGATGGGTAGATAGCAAAACCTTTTCCCCATTCCATTGGTTGCCGGTTCACTCTAATGATAGTTTCTTTTGCTGTGCAGAAGCTCTTAAGTTTAATTACGTCCCATTTATAACATTAGGGGAAATACCTAATGTAGGTGACAGGGGTATGGAGGCAGCAAACCACCATGGCATGTGTATACCTATGTAACAATCCTGCACAATCTGCACATGTACCCCAGAACTTGAAGTATAATAAAAAAGAAAGAGAGAAAAAG
>NW_022437084.1:954270-998066 GCF_009761245.1 Sapajus apella | reverse complement strand
AAAGCAAGAAAAGGACAACAGAGGCATCCAGGTCCCGGAACTGAACTTGGAGACATTCCTCACGTGGGAGTGAGGGTTCCGTCCTCTTAGATGACCAGGGATTTGGTCAGGGTGGCCATGGACTGAATTTCCATCCTAAATACCCCCCTTACACACAAAAGCATATGCAGGAATGGTCATAGCAGTGTTATGCATTGTAGCCAAGAAGAAAGGCAACCCAAATGCCCATCAATGGCTGAATGGACAAATCAAATGTATTCCATTTATACAATGGAATATTATTTGGAAACAAAAAGAAATAAAGTAGCAATACATGCTACAACATGGGTGAACCTTGGAAGCACCACGCTGAGTGAAAGAAGCCAGCCATAAAGGACCCCATATCGCATGATTCCATTCACGTGAAATACAACTGCAACTTCAGGACAGACAAATCCAGAGAGACCGAGAATAGGTTAGGGCTGGGGGAACGACAGCTAAGGGGTGCAAGGTTTCTTTATATCTTTGTGTTTCACTTTAGGCTAATGAAAAAGTTCTAAAATTGATTTTGGTGACGGATGCGCAACTCTGTCAATGTACTTAAAGCCATTGACTCGTACACTAAGCGTATGAATCGTACAAAATGTGTATCTCAATAAAGCTACTGGAAAAAAAAGAAAGAAGGAAGACCTCTCTGGATCTACTCAGTTCTGCTTTCTGTTTTGTTTTGTTTTATTTTTAAGACAGGGTCTCTTGCTCTGTGGCCCAGGCTGGAGCGCAGTGGCACAATTCCAGCTCACTGAAGCCTCAACATCTAGGATCAACCAATTCTCCTGCCTCAGCCTCCAGAGCATCTGGGCCTATAAGCACACATCACCACCTATGGCCTCAGCTCTGCATTTCTGAGATTCAGTCTCTCCTACTCCCCACCAACACCACCCTGTACCTTACCTGGGATCCAGACTTACATTAAAAAGAAGAGGAGGCACAGACAGAGAGAGAACAGGGCCATGACACCAGCACCTCCAAGGGCTGCAGGAACCACCTGTGCCCCGAGGTTCGATCTCCCTGCAGAAAAGAGGGTCATGCAATAACTCGCTCCTAGGACTCAGACTCTTGTCCTCCCACCTTCTGGGCAACTTGCTCCAGGCCCCTACTCAGCCAGGAGATGAAGAACCCGGTTCTCCCAGCACCAGTCCAGCCTCTCTCTCTCACTTCCATCACTCTGGGACCCATGCCCCTCCCCTGAGGCCCCTGCCCTCTGCAATACACCCCCTGACCTGGCAGCAGCAGGACGAAGCCACTCTGGGACCCGTAGATGTTCTGGGCCTTGCAGCTGACTTTCAGGCTGGAGTCGAACCGCCCGTGGAGGATCAGGGAGCTGTTGGCCCAGGGCCTGGCCGAGCTGGAGTTGACCTTGAAGGAGGCCTGGCTGCTGTTCCCCTCCAGCAGCTCCTCCCCGAGCCACCAGTGCACAGAAGGGGCCGGCTGGGCTCGGAAGGAGCAGCTGCAGTGTAGACCATCAGCCTCCCAGGAGCAGGAGGGGCCCAGCAGCTGTGGGGAATCTGTGGGGAGGGAGGACAGGACTCAGCAGGGAGCCTCTTACTTCTCTAACACCATGCAGTTCCTGCTCCAGCTGCCCCCACACTCACAGAAAACTGAGAGATTCAGAAAAATTTGCAAGGAGCCCAGCGGGTGCTGAGCATGGCAGGTGAAGCCTCCTTCCTCTGCAGACCCTACTTGAGGAAGCTCCAAGATCCCAGTATTGGAGATGGGGGTGGCGTTCGGGGCAGGGGAGCCCTGGAACCAGCTCAGGTGTGCAGGGGGGTTGCTGTCAGCATCACAGAGAAGCCGCAGAGCCTGACCCTCCAGGACCGGAAGGAACGAGGTGTTTTGCAGGATTTCTAGAGCTTTGGGGAGACAGAGGGGGAGAAAGAGAGATGGGGCCAGGGAGGCCAACAGTCCCTGTCCTTCCCTCCTTCCCAGAATCCAGGACTTCCCTCTCCTCCCCTGACCCATGCTGGTTCCATCCTGATTCAAAGACTGGGCCTTTGCACACTCAGGAAACGGATCAAAAGTGTCTGGGTCTCATGTCTCCAGAGGAGGCTCAACATCTCACTGGTACATGCCTGGACTGAGGTGGAGAAAGGACAAACCCCCCCGTGGCATTGGGAAATACATTCTGCTAATGTAGCAGGAATTAAGACTAAGGATGCTGGAGTTTCCTGAAGGGTGAGACGAAAAGAACCACAGAGCTGGGCCGACTGGGATGAGGGGGCATAGATTGATCCTTGGTGACTGTGGGAAGAACCAGACCACAGGAGGGTGGGAGACGGGAGGGGTCGAAAGTCTGTTCACAGCTTTGAGCAGTGTGCATGAGTGTGCACCTGTGTGCGTGCGCGTGTGTATGTGCATGTGTGTGTATGTGCATGTATATGTGTGTGTGTGGTGTATGCACGTGTGTGGCGTATGAGCATGTGTGTGTGTGTGGTGTATGAGCATGTGTGTGTGTATATGTGCATGTATGTGGCATATGTGCGTGTGTGTGCGCAGTGTATGAGTATGTGTGTGCATGTGGTATATGTGCATGTGTGTGTGTGTGTGGTGTATGAGCATATGTGCATGTCTGGTATATGTGCATGTGTGTGGTGTGTGTGCATGTGTGCGTGTGTGGTGTATGAGCATGTGTGCGTGTGTGCCTGCACATGGAGCTCACAGAAGTTGGAAGCCAGAGAGTGGTAATTCTCATTCTTGCTCTTCCCAAATCTGATTCCATTCAAGCTCTGATTCTCTACCTCTGCTGAGAGACGGACCCAGAGTCAGGTCCCAGCTTCAGAGAGGAGAGGGTCTTTCCTACCTATGCCATTCCTGAAGATGATGATGTTCTGTGGAGCATCTGGGATAAAAAGACATAAACTTGGCTTCAGCATTGAGGAGTGAGATGGGCATGGGCTGCAGGGGCACCCAAAGAGGGGCCACAGAAACCAGCAAGTGGGGAAGGTTGTTCCTGCCCGCCCCCCAGATCCCAAGGCTCAGATCCACACACAAGGTTTCTCAAGTTATTGTTTTGTCTTTCTCTCTCTCTCTTCCTTACACACACACACCCCCCTCACTCCCACTGCCCTTGAGGACCAAGCTGTGTCCCCGCCACCACTCACAGGAGACATTGAGCTGGACAGTTCTCTGCGTGGTCACCTCAGCTCGGGTCACCTCAGCTCCTCGGAGTTTCACCTGACAGGTGAGGTTGGTGCCATGGTCCTTGGGCCTCGGAGTGAAGGTGAGAACTGGGAAGCTGGTGGTCTTGGGGTGCTGGGGACTGAGGGCATCACCCGTCCAGGAGAATGTGAGAGGTCGTCCCGCTTCACAGGATCCTGGAAGGCTGCAGTTCAGCCTTGTGGGGCGGCCAGACTCCAGAGGCTCCAGAAAGTGGACGTCAGGTTTCTCTGTCAGGGCTGAGGAGGAGACAGGGAGATGCCTGGGCCCCAGGGCGTGGGGACACACAGTGTGACCCTGACAGTGGCGAGGCCTCAGGCCCCGAGCTGCCCTAAGTCCTGCACATCCTCCAACCGCCCCTGCCCAAGTCCCGTCCCTGTTCTCATTCGGGGTCTCCACGCCCCAGGGTCCTCTTCTAGGGTCCCTCCATACCTGTCACCTCCAAGTTCAGCTTATTCTCTTTGTAGTTATATTTTAAATTTCTTCTCTCCATGCGGAAGAAATAGCKTCCCGTGTCCTCCATTCTGGCATCTTCTATTTTCAGGGAGCAGACATTCTTCTGGACATCCCCAAGGAGGTGGAATCGGCCCCGGGTCTCTTGCTTCGTAGTTCTGTCTGGGTTGTTTGTGGCCACAGGCTCACCTTGGTTTACGTCCTCCCCATCCTGGAACCAGTAGACGTAGAGTGGATCATAGTAATAGTAATGCCAGGAGCCCGTCGGGTAAGAGAAGGAGCAGTTCACCAGGACGCACAGCCCCTCCTGCACCGTCACCGACTTCTGCACTCGCAGCTCATACGTTGCCCTCTGCTGCAGGGACCCTGGGGGGACACAGAGGCTCAGCTGCAACTCCAGCCCCCTTCCCACCCCGTGCCTGTTCCTCCTCCCTCAGCTTACTCACCCCCCCCACAGCAGGGCCAGCAGCAGCAGGGGCAGCATGTCTGCCTCTGCCAGGGCCCCAACTGGGTCCCAGGCCCCTCTGTCAGGGAAGGAATCACCCCAAATGTCCAAATGTGGGGTGGGGCTGAGAAAGCCCCAACAGGAAGCCGATGGGTGAGTGAGAGCTGTGGTCATTCCCGGAAAGGGAACTTGAGCACCACGTGCTGTCGGGTGAGGCAGGGGCTGGGAAACCATCCTCCTCCCACCCCCACTGGGCACTGCAGGTGAAGATACTGAGGTCCCCTAGAGGGGCTTGTCCAGACTTATAAGTCTAGACTCCTGAGTTCCCCAGGTCCCATAGCTAGAGCACTTTCCTTGTGCACCATTGTCTACACAGGAAGGAGAACACCACCTGGCTAGCTCTGTGGGAGTCAGGGCCTCTGGACCCTCAGAGAGATGGGAGAATAAATTCTTTATGACATGGTAGGAGCTGTGGTAAGGGAAGCACAGGCTGGGGGTTTCAGGTGGGGAAGACTTTCCTCTTTCCAGAGGGAAGTCAAGTTCTCAGGGACAAACACATCAGGTGGACATGACCGGGTCCTTAGCAGTCAAGAGAGATGTGGTTCCCACCACACCTTGGATTTGGGTCCTTGATCTCACCATTGTCCTTGTCCTAGGCAGCGTCAGACTCTAGCCCTGGTGCTGACAGCCAGGTGAGGCATGTGAGCCAGGCATTTGAAATTTAGAAGTTGAGGACATGGAATGCCAAGTGTGAACCCAGATCCCTCACCTACCAGCTGTTGGACTTTACAAAAGTTACCTACCCTCTCTGTGCCTCTGTTTGCTCAGCTGAAAAATACAGACCATACTAGAATTGCTGTGTGGGGATTCAGTGAGGTCTCCTATGTAAAGTGCTTAGGACAGTGCCTGGCCCTGAGAATTCACCCATTCAATGGATGCTTCATGGGCCCCTGTGGTGCACCAGGCCCCCTGTTTTAGGAGCTGGAGATACAGCAAAGGATACCGTCTTCAATTGAGAAGGTAAGTCAAAAATCCTAGTGGGGACTCCTCTGGGCACGCTGCCCAGGGTACCCATGCTCCACGAAGAGCAGTAAAATAAATAAATAATAATAATAACAATCCTAGTGGGAAGACAGACATTTAATATGAAATTAAAATACACAGTCTGCTGAAGAATGATATAGTCTAAGAAAAAAATAAAAACAGGAACACAGAAGAGGAATCATTGGGCCTGATAAAATTTTTTACAACATGGCTTGGGGGGCACTTGGAAGAGACGACATTTGAGCAAAGATGCAAAGGGCATGTGGGGATGAGTCCACTGGTATCTGGGCAAAGGCGGGTGCATTCCAAGGGAATGGTACGTTTAAAAGTCCCAAGGTAGAAACACACGTGGTGTGCTTGGAAAACCGCCATATGGAGCATGGAGGTGTGATCAGTGGGGAACGGGGGAGGAAGGAAGGTCTGGGAGGTGTCCTGGGTCTGATCATGAAGAGATGTGGGAGCTGTCAAAAGAACTTCACTTTTCTCTTGTCCAGCTAGGCTCGGGAGGGTGTCAAAGAAAGGAAGAAGAAGAAGAAGAAGGAGGAGGAGGTTCCTGCTGGGCCAGAAACCCTTAAGAAAAAGGTGAGGAATTTCACAGAGCTGAAGATCGTGCACCTGAGAAGGAAGTTTGCCCAAAAGATGCGTCGAAAAACAAGGAGGAAGCTTATCTCAGAAAAGCTAAGCACTATCCCAGGGAATACAGGCAGATGCACAGACCTGAAATTTGAATGTGTGGATGGCAAGAAAAGCTGGCAGGTTCTATGCACCTGCAGAACCCAAATTGGCCTTTGTCATCAGCATCAGAGGTGTCAATGGTGTGAGCCCAAAGGTCCAAAAGGTGTTGCAGCTTCTTCTCCTTCGTCAAATCTCCAATAGAACCTTTGTGAAGCTCAACGAAGGATCAATTAACATGCTCTGAGGAGTGCAGAACCACGTAACACGTGGGGGCCCCAAACCTGAAGTCAGTTTTGAACTACATGAACTACTCTACAAGTGTGGTTATGACAAAATCAATCAGAAGCAAGTTGCTTTGACAGATAAGGCTTTGAATGTTTGATAAATATGTAAATATAGCATCATCCGCATGGAGGATCTGATTCATGAGATCTGTACTGCCGGAAAATGCTTTGAAGACGCAAATAACTTTCTGTGGCCCTTCAAATTATCCTCTCCACAAGGAAGAATAAGGAAAGAGACCACCCATTTTGGAGAAGGTGGAGATGCTGGCAACAGGGAGGATCAGACCAACAGGCTTCTTAGAAGAATAAACTATCTACCGCGATTATTTTTCTAATCTGGTCAGTTAATAAGCAGTACCCACTTTCAAACTGAAAACAAAACTTGACTTCTGCTGAGTGTATCCGCCAGGGTTCTCCAGAGAAACAGAACCAGTGGGGGGGGGGGTGTTGTTGTGGGGGCTGAGTGGGTGTGGGTGTATTTATTATAAGAAATTGGCTCACACAATTATAGAAGCAGACAAGTCCCAAGATCCTCAGTCAGCAAGCTGGAGACCTGGGAGAGCTGAAAGTGTAGCTCCGGTCCACAAGCTTCCAGGCTGGAGATCTAGGAAGAGCCACAGTTTCAGCTCAAGTCCAAAGGCAGGAGGACACTCGGGTCCAGGCTTGCAGGTAGTGAGGCAAAAGGAGTTGTTGCCCTTCCTCACAGGAGGGCCAGCCTCTTTGCTCTAGCCAGGCCTTCAACTGACTGGTCAAGGCTCACCCATCCCGAGGAGGACAATCTGATTTACTTAAAGTCTACTGATTTGTTTATTAAAAAAAATTTTTTTTGAGATGGCATTTCACTCTTGTTACCCAGGCTGGAGTGCAATGGCGCGATCTCGGCTCACCGCAACTTCTGCCTCCCGGGTTCAAGTGATTCTCCTGCCTCAGCCTCCCAAGTAGCTGGGACTACGGGCACATGTCACCATGCCCAGCTAATGCTTTGTATTTTTAGTCGAGATGAGGTTTCACAGTGTTAGCCAGGATGGTCTCAATCTCTTGACCTCGTGATCCGCCTGCCTCAGCCTCCCAAAGTGCATTACAGGTGTAGGCCACTGTACCCAGCCAAGTCTACTGATTTAAATGTTAATCTCATCCCAAAACACCCTCACAGGAAAACACTCAGAATAGTATTTGAGCAAATGCCAGGGCACTCTATGGCCCTGTCAAGTGGAGACTTAAAATTAACCATCACACTGAGCAAATTGTGATGACAGGGGTTGAACGGAGAAGGGGCAGGATTTTGTTTGTTTTTACCTGATCCCTCTGCTTGCTTTCCTGAGACTAGACTCTGCTGAACTGTTGCAATGCCTGGGATGTGAGAGGAGGGTGCTCAGGTCTGCGAGGACACAGCAGAGGTGGTGAGAAGAGGGGGAGTTAACAGTATTTGTGAACAGATCAGACGCACATGGGAAGAGAGGGAAAAGGGCCACACATAATGCCAGTGTTGTCCACCCGAGCAGTTGCAGGCTTGAAGCTGCCATTGCCAGAAGAGGAAAAGACTTGAAGAATTGGGAGCTCCGCTTGGGGCGTATGGGGTTAGATGAGCTTATTAGACATACAAGTGGAGGGAAAAGGAAAGGGTGAGATCTGTGGGTCTGGAATTCAGGAAAAAGTTCTGGCTGGAGAGAAAAGTGGAGTCTTTCATGTTCAAAGAGTGTCTGCAGCTGTGAGCCTGAGTGATATCACAAAGGGCATGAGAGTATGTATGTATGCATGTACGTATGTATGTACTTGTGTGTATGTATGTACGTATGTATGTACGTGTGTGTACGTGTTTGTGTACTTGTGTGTGTGTACATATGTACATACATACATACATATGTATTTAAGACAGGGTCTAGCTGTCACCCAGGCTGGAGTGCATGGTGCAGTCATAGCTCACTGCAGCCTCAATTTCCCAGGCTCAAGTGAGACTCACCTCAGCCACTTGAGTAGCTAGGACTACAAGTGCACACCACCATGCCTGGCTAATTTTTTTTAAGTAAAGATGAAGGTTCCACTATGTGACCCAGGCTAATCTTGAACTCCTAGCCTCCAGTGATCCCCCTGCCTCAGCCTCCCAAAGTGCTGGGGTTATGGCTGTGAGCCACCATGCCCGGCCGGGGCATGAGTTTAAGTGAAAAATGGACAGAGACCATCTCCAGGGCTTCTATGATCTGGATATCAGACTCACTTTCCCACTGAAAATAACTAAAAATACAGGGAAGATAATTAATGCAGATCTTCTTAAAACCATGGACGTGCCAACAAGAGAGAAGAATTTTCAGTCAGAACTGTAAGAGATGGCAGGATCCAAGAGACGGACCCAGAGCACCAAAGTCACACATGCCCTTCAGGAATTTTGAATGTGGGGAACTTGAATGTGGGGTTTCCTGGACCTGAGGATCAGAGTCAGACTACCCACCAGGTGGAGGGGAAGGTACAGGGGTCGTGGTCACACTCTCTTTCTGCACACTCCCAGGCTCTGTCCAGGGGAATGAAGCTCAAGTGCAGCCTCCCACCCTCTGGCTGCTGCCCCAGTCAATGGAGGAGAGGCCAGAAGCACCTCTAGGCTGGAGGAGACCCTGCCTAAGACCCTGCCCTGGAATCACCTCATTCTCAAAAAAAAAAAAAAAAGGCATTTTCTCCTGGATCCAGCACAGCACATTCTAGACTTCCTGTCCCACCTGAAATGAATGGCGAGAAGCTGAGAATCACTTGTGAAGGCTGTAACCCGGACACAGGTCCCCTAAAAGACTGATATTTAATCACGGCATGTTTGATAATGAATTGCAAAACTATACAGACCCTAATTCCTAGAACCTGTGAATGTGACCTTCCGTGGCAAAAGAGACTTTGATGGTTTAATTAAGGATCTGAAGATGCGGAGATCAATTTGAATTACCTAAGTGGAACTTAAATGTAACTGCTGGGGTCCCTAAAAGACAGGCAGAGGGAGATTTGATACAAAAGAGGAGAAGACCAAATGATGATGGAAGCAGAGATCAGAGTGACGGAGGAAGGGGCCGCAGCCACGGCGTACACGAGGCCTCCAGAAGCTGAAAAGGGCAAGAAAAATGATTCTCCCCTGAAGGCTCCAGAAGGAAGCAGCGCTACCAACCCCTCAGTATTAGCCCAGCAAAACTGATTTGGCACTTTTGACCTCCAGAATGAAATACATTTGTGGGGTTTTTGTTTGCTTGGTTGGTTGTTTTTCTTGAGACGGAGTCTCACTCTGTTGCCCAGGCTGGAGTGCAGTGGTGCCATCTCGGCTCACTGCAACCTCTACCTCCCAGGTTCAAGTGATTCTCTTGCCTCAGCCTCCCAAGTAACTAGGACTACAGGTGTGTGCCACCACGCCTGGCTCATCTTTGTATTTTTAGTAGAAGCAGGGTTTCACCATGTGGGTCAGGCCGGTCTTGAACTCCTGACCTCAAATGATTCGCTCTCCTTGGCCTCCCAAGGTGAGCCACCACGCCCAGCCACATGTGTGTTGTTTAATTACAGGCATGAGTCACCACGCCTGGCCACGTTTGTGTGGTTTAAAGCTACTAACTGTGTAGTAATTTATTGATGCCATAGGAAACAAATACATAAGATTATAGAATTCTTTCCTTTGCCCACACCAGCAAGGTTCTAATAAAATAACAGTGGATTACAGATGCAAAGGGATGCACAATACAGATTTTATCTGAGGAATAATTCTTAGGGACATCCAAAGTCAACACAGGAAACAAAGATGCTAGAGGAACCTGAAGTCAGGCGCCCACAGCCCCAGAAAATAATCAAAAGTCCAACTCCTCACCAGGTTAACATAAAACCTTCCACTAAAGGCCTCTTCCCCTCTCCTTTTCCTCCATGCATCACACCTGGATTTCAATAAAATAACTGCAAGGCAACCAGAAGCAGTGGCTCACGTAATCCCAGCACTTTGGGGGGCGAAGGTGGGCAGATTGCGTGAGCTCACGAATTCCAGACTAGCTGGGCCAACACCGTGAAACCCCATCTCTATTAAAAATATAAAAATCAGCTGAGCGTGGTGGCAGGCACCTATAATCCCAGCTACTCGGGAGGCTGAGGCAGGAGAGTCACTTGAACCCAGGAGGTGGAGGTTCCAGTGAGCCAAGATCAAGCTAATGCACTCCAGCCTGGAAGACAGAGCAAGACCCTGTCTTAAAAAAAAAAAAAAAAAAAAAAAAAAGGAAGTGCTAGAAATCAAAGACACTAACAGAAATGAAGAATGTCTGGTCTGTGTGGCTGACAGCAAACAGCTCTTCATACTCTGCCATAACAAGATTGTTACCATTGCAGCGACTACGTGACTTAGCTGAGGCCCCATCTTGCTTTTGTTGCCCAAGGCAATGCCTATGTGACATAGCTAAATTTCTTTATTTTGTTTTGTTGTTTTTGTTTTGAGACAAGGTCTCACTCTGTTGTCTAGGCTGGAGTATAATGGTACAAACATAGCTCACTATAGCCTCGACCTCCTGGGCCCAAGTGATTCTTCCACCTCGGCCTCCCAGGCAGGTGGGACCACAGGTGCATGCCACCACACTTGGCTAATTTATTCAAATTTTGTGTAGAGATGGGGTCTTGCCATGTTGCCCGGGCTGGTCCAAACTCCTGGCCTCAAGCAGTCCTCCCACCTCGGCCTCCCAAAATGCTGAGATTTTAGGTATGAGCCACTGTGTGAAGCCCATAGCCAAATCTTCACTCAGCTTTAATTCTGCTTATTTTTAGGAAACAGATGTCTTTGGTCTGAGGTTCCTTCTTAAGCAAATTACTCGACCTCTGAAGAAACTCTAGCTTCATTATGTTCCAGTTTTATGCTAAATGGCACGCCCACTGCTAACCATGACAGTTAACCATCACCATGACAACGACCTAAAGAGACCAAAAAAGAGGTGGTCCCTTGATTCCAAGAAAGTCTTCATCCCTTCCCAAGACAAAACACGAACATTCCTCCCCTTGCCCTTAAAGTCCAGCCCCTTCATGAAAGATACCCTATATCTGTAACTTCCCAGTTCTCAGCAACTGAGAAGTTGGTTCGTAAGCCCAGCTCCCATTTCCCCAATCCTGCAGCTGTTGAGTGTAGCCTGCACTGCTTCATACTCACTGTCAGTTTCACATATTGGCTTCATGACTCGGAACAGGAGACAGTCCGCTTTCTAGGGTAACCAGGACCCACAATAACAAGATGGGCCTAGGAAGGAAAAGCCCTGAGCACTTCCAGGCCTCAGCACCTGGGCTGCTGATTTGGGAAATAATTTCTTTAAATTATCAAATGTTCTGGCCAGGCGCGGTGGCTCACGCCTGTACTTCCAGCACTTTGGAGGCCGAGGTGGGTGGATCTCTTGAGGTCAGGAGTTTGAGACCAGTCTGACCAACATGGTGAAACCCTGCCTCTACTAAAAATACAAAAATTAGCCAGGCGTGGTGGTGCGTGCCTGGAGCCCCAGCTACACCTGGAGGCTGAGGCAGGATGATCGCCTGAACCTGGGAGGTGCAGGTTGCAGTCAGCCGAGATCATGCCACTGCACTCCAGCCTGGCGACAGAGTGAGGCTCCATTTCAAAAAATAAAATAAAAATTTTAAAAGATTATCAAATGTCCTAATTCATCAGGATGGTATAGCTCACCATTATTTGGGACTTCAATTCCTCTCAACAACATTCTCTAGCTTTCAGTGTAGAGGTCTTGGAACCATTAAAGATACCGTATCTTAAATTAAATTTTCTGATAGTTGCTACCAGACATATAGAAATGATTTCTGTGTGCTGACTTTGGATGCAGCTTCTCTGCTAAATTCTCATAGTAATATCGAATTAGAAGATAGTTTGGATTTTCGGGGTACGTTACCTTGTCATTGAAAACCATGATGTTTTATTTCTTCCTTCCCAATCACCGTGCCTTATTCTTCCTGCTTCATTGCACCTTCTAGGAGTTTTATTATGTTGCACGAAAGTGGTAATAATAGACATCCCTGTTTTTGTTGACCTTAGGGAAAAAGTCTTTCATTTTCACTATTCAGCATAACTGGAAGTCCATGCAACATAAATACAGTAACTTCAGTGCCATTTACCAATAAAACTCTAGTTCATAGTTGTATTCATGAAATGTATATACAGTGTTTAATTTTTTTTTTTTTTTAAAGAAACAGTCTCGCTCTGTTGCCCAGGCTGCAATGCAGTGGCATAATCACAGCTCGCTGCAGCCTGGACTCAAGCGATCCTCCTGCCTGAGCTTCCCAAAGTGATGGAATTACAGGTGTGAGCCACCACGGTACTCAGCCGTTTAAAAAATATTTTTAATTCATGGGTCGCAGTTTAAAATGTGGAGCTCTCTCCCAGTAATCTGAATGCCTAACTTGACATACCTATCTTGCATGCCCTCCGGACAGCAATCAGCCTGAGGAAGCAGGAGCTGCCCCTCGTAACTATGCTGCATTCCCCACCAAGTGCTAGGGTCTCCCCTGTGCTGAGGCCAAAACAAGTGTACTGACAAAGCTTTGTCAACATCTTACCCCATTGTTTATCTTTTTGTTGTTGTTGTCATTTGAGGTCTTGCTCTGTCCCCCAGGCTGGAGTGCGATGGCACGATCATAGCTCACTGCAGCCTCCCACTCCTGGGTTCAAGCGATCCTCCCCCCTCAGCCTCTTGAGTAGTAAGGACCACTGGTATGTGCCACCATGCCCAGTTAATTTTTTTTTTGTAGAAGTGGGGCCTCACTGTATTGCCCAGGTGGGTCTCAAACTCCTGGGCCCAACTGATCCTCCACCTCAGCCTCCTAAAGCCCTGGGATTACAGGTGTGAGCCACCATAATCACTACAGGGTGAGCCAGGATTAATCAATCCTGTAATCCATTACAGGATTACAGGTGTGAGCCACCAAACCATTGCAGGGTAAACCCACCCCCATTGTTTACCCCAGGCCTACTGATTTACTATAACTGCCCTTCTCTTGTAGAGACTTGATTGTGTAACTCCTGGGACAATAGATGCACTGAGTCATTAAATAAAAATTCCTCTAGCTGAAATCTCTTGAACCTGGGAGGCGGAGGTTGCAGTGAGCCGAGATCGTGCCATTGCACTCCAGCCTGGGCCACAGAGCGAGACCCTGTCTCAAAATATATATATATATATATATATATATGTATTCCTCTAGCCAGACTGGGTGCTGTGGCTCAAGCTTGTACTCCCAGCACTTTGAGAGGCTGAGGCTGCAGGATCGTTTGAGCCTAGAAATTCAAGACCAGCCTTGGCAATATAGTGAGACCCCCCTGTCTCAAGAAAAAAACAACTCCTCTAACCACGTGTTTCCTCTTAACTTGGTTTCTCACGTGGATCCCGCTCCAGCGGAGTCGGGGAGCCAATTGTTGTCCAATTGTGCCCCCTGCTGGACAAGGTTCGCTTGTTCAGCGGTAACTCATGGAGAGAGTGAGAGTCCCAGTGGAGATGCTCCTTCTGCCAACAGTTTTTTGACAAATAATAAAGTAGAAAAACAACATAGCATAAAAATAATTGACAAAAGTATTTTAATTAATTGTATGAAACAAAAAAGGTGGTAGATTAGCAGCTTCCCACTTGTAAGAAAATTAAACTTTCTGATAAAATTATAATAAGCAATGCCAAGAGGACAGAATAAAAACAAAGTGAGAAAAATCTAGCAGAAATAATTAAGGAGAAAATGATGAGAATGAAAAAATAAAATTGAATTAGAGGCCTGAGATATAATACTTGGCACACGGAAAACAAAAGTCAGTGGTTCAGAGTCCAGGTTCAGGAAAATCACACAGGATGAAGGGGAAAGGACCAAAGAATGAAGTAACGAAGAGGAAAGTTCTTCGAAGTAACGCAGATTATCAGGAGAATTCTTCATTTAACTTCTTGCTAATAACTTGGACACTTGGGATAAATTGATGATTTTTCAGGAACATGTAAATTACAAAAATATTCTCGACGAGAGACATCCTAAATCGGTTGGCAACTTTGATACACGCAGACAGAATCATATTAAATGATTTCAAACTATCAACACACAATTCTGATACAACGTAAATGAAAGCGAAAAATAAAGAGCTTCACAATTTGTGCAGAGCCAGCATCACATAACATAGAAACCTAGCAAGGTAATACAGAGAAGGAAAAGTATATAGACAAATCTCCCTATGAATATTGGCAGGAAAATTCCAAATATTTGGAATTTAGAGATAGAAACCGAGTGTGAGGGCACAACTTATAGTTCCGCCTATTCAGGAGGCTAAGGCGAGAGCATCGCTTCAGCCCAGCAGTTGTAGGCTGCAGTGAGCTATGCTGGGGCCACTGCACTCCAGCCTGGGTGACACAGCAGGACCACATGTCCTTCTGAGGTCTTGGAAGCTGAAACACACACACACACACACACACACACACACACACACACTCATATTTCTTTAAAAATAAGAAAGAAATCTTTATTTTTACATAATTATTTTTACAAACCATTACATAATGGCAAAAGGATCAAAGTAACAACAGGATTCAATGATCATAAATATATATGCACCTAATATAGGTGCACCCAGATACATAAGACAAGCTCTTAATGACTTATAAAGAGACTAAGACTCCCACACAATAATAATGGGAGACTTCAACATTAATATTAGATAGATCAATGAGACAGAAAATTAACAAGGATATCCAGGACTTGAACTCAGATCCAGAACAAGTAAACTAATAAACATTTATAGAACTCTCCAGTTTAAACACACAAAATACACACTCTTATCAGTACCACATCACACCTACTCACAGGTTTAAATGAAATATTGGTTGGCTGCTCGTTTGTTATTTTCTTCCCTCATTTTTATTTTTTATTTTTTTTCCTGTTTCCATCATTAAGCATAAAAGAGGTTTTCAATACCCATTTTTAGACTGCATTCTACCCCGGGCAATAAGGCAACACTTCCGTTCTCTCTCCCTCTTCCTCTTTCTTCCTCTCCTTCATTTTTTTAATTCTTTTTCTTTCTTTCTCTTTCTTTCAAAAAAGAAGGAAAGAAAGACGCTATGATCAAATGGATATTATCTATGAATAATGATATGATTACATACTAGAAAATCTATTAAAATAAATGATATATAGATTAAAAGAGACTATGATATTTTATCAGATGCTGAAAGGGCATCTCGTAAAATATAGATACCTTTTCCCAAAAAATTCCCTTATATAGGATTATTTGCCTAATCTAGGATTATATTTACCTACCTGACTACCTAACCAATAAAGCTAAAAGCAAGCTAAATGCTTCTCTGTAAAACATTACATTGCCCCCCACCCGAGGACATAGTCCTAGGATCACTTCTCTTTGCCATCTTCACTCATTCCCAAAGCAATCTCATCCAGTCCAAAGGCTTTAAATACTATCAAATACTGATAGGTACCAAATATACATCTTCGTGCTAGTCTTCAGTTTGGAGCTGCAGATTCATACATTTAATTGCCTGTTTGGATATGTCCTCTGTGTCTCGAATTTATCATGTCCAAGCCTTACTCTAGACGCCCACTCCAAGCCTGCTCTTCCCACATTCTTCCTCATCTTCATAAATGTTAACTCCATTTTCTAGCTGCTCAGGCCAAGGATCTTGGAGTCTTCCTTATCACCCCTCCTTCTTTTACACCCCACATCCAGTCAGAAATCCTCTCAGTTCTACATTCAAAATATATCCAGAGGATGGGCACAGTGGCTTATGCCTGTAATGCCAGCATTTTGGGAAGCCAAAGTAGGTGGATCACTTGAGGCCAGAGTTCGAGACCAGCCTAAACAACATGGTAAGACTCCATCTCGGGCCGGGCGCGGTGGCTCAAGCCTGTAATCCCAGCACTTTGGGAGGCCGAGGCGGGTGGATCACGAGGTCAAGAGATCGAGACCATCCTGGTCAACATGGTGAAACCCCGTCTCTACTAAAAATACAAAAAATTAGCTGGGCATGGTGGCACGTGCCTGCAATCCCAGCTACTCAGGAGGCTGAGGCAGGAGAATTGCCTGAACCCGGGAGGCGGAGGTTGCGGTGAGCCGAGATCGCGCCATTGCACTCCAGCCTGGGTAACAAGAGCGAAACTCCGTCAAAAAAAAAAAAAAAAAAAAGACTCCATCTCAAAAAATATATATATACACACACGTATATTTATATATATAATCCAAATATATATATATATATTCAAAACTACTTCTCTTCCTCCACCTATTCTCCTCTTCTGCCTCCTCATTCTTCTTTTTTCTCTTTTTTCTTTCTTTTTCTTTTGAAATGGAGTCTTGTTCTGTTGCCCAGGCTGGAATGCAGTGGCACGATCTCGGCTAACTACAACCTCTGCCTCCCGGGTTCAAGCAATTCTCCTGCCTCAGTCTCCTGAGTAGCTGGGATTACAGGCATGCGTCACCACGCCCAGCTAATTTTGTATTTTTAGTAGAGACAGGGTTTCACCATGTTGGCCAGGCTAGTCTTGAACTCCTGACTTCATGATCCACCCACCGTAATCTCTCAAAGTGCTGGGATTACAGGCATGAGCCACCGTGTCCGGCCACATTCTTCTTTTCTTCTTCTCCTCCTCCACTCTCCTCCTCCCCTTTTTTCTTTTTGTCCTTCTTCTCCTTCTCCTGTTTCTTCAATTCATCCTCTTCCTCTTCTTCTTTCCCCTCCTCTTCCTTTGTCTTCCTCACTACTTCTTTTCCTTTTCTGATCAGTAGAGCCCTGAAGTCAACAGGTATGGCAGAGAAGACAGAGCTGTGCAGAGGTGATGTGAAATGGGGAGCTCCAAGCAGAGTGAGGAGGGTGTCCATCCAGGGATGTCAGAGGGGAGCGTCAGAACCTGAAGAAGGAGGGCGCTTTTGCACACAGGGATGGGCCCTCATAGGTGTAAGAGCTTGAGCTGCGCGAGTGGAGTTCTTTGCCAGAGGGCATCCCAGCAGTGGGAAGCAGGACCAAGCAGGATGAGGAGCCGGTCATGCTGGAGAGGAGCAGTGGCTGAGACGAGGGACTTGTTACACTCAGGGGATTGATTGAACAAATGAGGAAATATATTATGATTAATGGGAAATGGGATGTTTCCCATCAGAGAAGGGACTTACACATACGGGAAGGCAGAAAACGACAAAGACCCATGTAGTACTGGATTGCAACTGGAGGCAAAGGAGTGAATTCATGGATTTCAATGTTTCATGAGTGAACTAACACATGAATGCAAATGAGAGACCGCTTCCAACAAAGTCAGGATCAAGACAATGGCACCCAACTATCACAGTGATTATTTAACATTCTAACAGTGGGGTTCTTGGTTGCAAAGGAAACCAATTTGGGTTAACTTAGGCAACAAAAAGGAATTCATTCATAGGACCTTGGACAGCTGACAGATTGGATGAAAAGACTAAAGTACCAAGTTCAGAAAGTGGGTCAGAACCCAAGGAATCAATGAAAGAAGAACCATGTCCAAGTTTCCCTAGGGACAGCCTAGTTCAGTGGCATCAAAATGAGCACTGAACCCTTCTTTATGTCTTTATAAAGTCTCAGTGTAAGTTTAGTCAGATACCTGCATGCTAGCCACTAGGTTTCCAGGAAAGCATGTATCTAGCTTTTAGGTCCTTAGTGGTGAGAACCTCCTATCATGACTCACACAGTGATGGAACCCCCTAATAGAGAAATGTAATTCAGCTGCGCACTGCAAACAATGCTCCGAGGGTGCTAGCCAAATGCAATTACAAAAAAGAGCCATAAAAACGGTATTAACACTGGAAGGGATATATCTTAATTACTGCAATTACCATGATTATATATCTGGGAAATTCAAAATTAACTGGGAAAAGAATTAAGGCAAGGAAGGGAGGGAGGGAAAGGAAGGAAGCGAAGGAGGGAGTGAGGGAGGGAGGGAGGAAGGAGAGAGAGAAAGAAAGAGGGAGGGAAGGAGGAAGGGTGGGAGAGAGAGTGAACAAAAGAAAAAGAAGGAAAGAAGGAAGGAAGGAAGGAAGAGAAAGAAAGAAAGAAAGAGAAAGAAAGAAAGAGAGAGAGAGAAAGAAAGAAAGAAAGAAAGGAAGAAAGAGAAAAGGCAAACAGACAATGTGGCTGTGATGGTAACTTTCTCAGCCAAGACAAGAAACCCAAAAGCTGTGGAGAAAAACAGTGGTCATAAGTGACTATGTGGATATAAAAAACTTCTGTGTGGTAAAATATACCAAAAACAAATCAGTGGACAAGGGGTCCGGGATGGTAAATTTTTCAATACATGTGGCAGATAAAAGTCAAGATCTACATTCCAGCAAGAAGTCTTACAAATTGAATTTTTTTTTAAAGACAAACATTCCAATAGAAAATGAGCAAAGAATGTAATTAGAGAATTCACAGAAAAGCAAATCCAAAAAGCCAAACATGAAACAACTGCTCAAATTAACCAGCAGTTTGAAAAGTTCTTATCTGAGTCAAAATAAAATGTCACCTTACACCTATGAACTGGAAAAATTGTAACACCCTTAAGCTGGCATGGGTGTGAGGAAATGTGACCACCTTTAAGCTGGTGTGAGTGTGAGGAAAGGGATGCCCTTACCTGTAGAAGCAATCTGGCATTGTCCATTAGCTGTACTCACACACATTCACTTCACCTCAAAATCCCCCTCCTGAGAAGCCCCATTGAAACAAAAGCAGCAGTACAGAAGGTAAACACACAAGGAGGTTAATTGTTGCAATATTCATGGTGGCAAAACTGGAAATAAAGTTAATGCCTATCGATCTGATAATGGCTGAGTAACTTTGGTTTGCCAACACCACTGAGTACAGGATAAAAGTTTAAAAATCACACAAATTGAACAAAGAAGCAGCTAGGCAAAATCAATTTCCCTTAAGCCAGACATGAAAGGGATTTGCAAAAAATGTAAAACAACGTCAGTCTTTACATTGATTTTTGTTTTTGATAATGTAGGTATTTTTCATGAAATATATTAATTGTGTTAACAATGAACATATCACATGCACGGGGCCAGGTGTGGTGGTTCATGCCTGTAATTCCAGCACTTTGGGAGGCTGAGGTGGGCAGACTTCTTGGGCTCAGGAGTTGAAGACAGGCCTGGGCAACATAGTGAAACCCCATCTCCACAAAAAGTAAAAAAACGTAGCCAGGTGTAATGGCACACACCTGATGTCCCAGCTACTAGGGAGGCTGAGGTAGGAAAACCACTTGAGCCCAGGAGGTAGGGCTTGCAATGAGCCAAGATCTTGCCACTGTACTCCAGCCTAGGCGACAGGGTGAGACTCTGTCTCAATATATATATATATGGGTTTATCATTGCCATTTAAAATAAATGATATTTTGAAAATAATTCTCATTGAATAAGGACTATAAGGGAACTATAAATGTAATTAGAAGAAAATTAGACAACTCAATAGAAAAATTCACCAATGATCTGAGTTGATATCTTAGTCAATTCAGGCTGCTGTAAGAAAGTAGCACAAATAAACAAAATACCACTTCGAGAGATTCATTTCTCACAATTCTGGAGGGTGGGAAGTCCAAGATCAAGGCACTGGCAGAGCAGGTGTCTGGTGAGGGCCCACTTCCTGCTTTGTAGAAATGAGGACTTTTGGCTGTGTCCTCACCTGCTGAAGGGGAACTCTGGGGCCTTTTTCATACGGGCACCAATCCCATTCATGAGGGCTTTGCTCTCATTACCTCATCACCTCCCAAAGGCCTTATCTCAGAATATCATCACATTGGTGATTCAATCTCAACATATGAGTATAGACAGACACACACATTCATAGCAGTAAACTTCACAAAAAGAAAATCCAAATGACCATGAATTATATAAAAGAATTCTGAATAAATTATTATTTTAAAAATGTATGGTGAAATTAGCAGTATTGCGCCAATATTAATTTCCTGGCTTTGAACATTATGCTGTGGTTATGTAAGAGAATAACATTAGGAGAGTTCAGTGAAGGATTTGCAGGAATTCTCTGTACCGTTTTCACAACTTTTCAAAACACTAAAATTAGCTCAGCATAAACAGTTAAAAATGTGGAGGAGTCAAATTTTAACATTTTACATTAGAATATGAGAACAATGATTTCTCGGTACTTTTAGCTGTTGATTTTTTCTCTTTTCACCTTACTGCACAGTTCTGGTACTAAATAGATGCTCACTTTGCCGGCAAAAGTTCCTGTGTTAGTGATATTGCCAAGTTATTAAAGCTTCCTTCCTCACGAATAGAAACTAACACAAAGAAAGGATTACTTCCTCTTTGAGAAGCTTTGGTCAAAGTTGATGATGCAATTTAATTAAAACAATACCACAAACTGCATATTCATTTACTGCTTGAAAAGCTACTTTCTAGATCCTTTTGTAGTTCGTTAAGTGCGAGGACTGGGTTTTCAGGCTCATGTATAAGATGTGCCTCCCTCATTCCTTGTTACAACATGGGCACATTACTCATCAGAACAGGAAAAAAAAAAGCGAGTTTCTGAATAGTTTCAGAAGTAGATGTTAACATTCATTTTAAGGTAGTCATATAGGTCAAAAAATGAAACATACACAATATTTCAGAATCTCCTGCACATGGCTTCCCCAGTAACAACCCATGCCTCCCTCCAAAGTCAACAGCGTTCTAACTTTTTTTAAATTTTGCCCTCACTTTTCTTTTTATGGCTATTAGTTATATAGTTTTCCTTTATCTATTTTTAAGATTACATATTTACATGTATGGAACAAGATTCTATGTGTTCACTTGATTTTGCAAATTTTTATAATGTCACATTATGGATGAGCGTATTCTATGTACTCATGTAGCTGTATTTCATTTTCATCTTTTTCATTGCTGAATAGTATTCCATTATGTGAATATACCACGCTTCATTGATCCACTTGCCTTATAAGCGGGAGCTAAATGATGAGAACACATAGAGAGGAACAACACACACTGGGGCCTATTGGAGGGTGGAGGGTGGGAGGAGGGAGAGGATCAGGAAAAATAACTAATGAGTACTAGGCTTAATACCTGGGTGATGAAGTAATCTGTACAACAAACCTCCAGGACACAAGCTTACCTGTACAACAAACCTGCACGTGTACCCCAAACTTAAAATAAAAGCTTAAAAAAAAGTATATTCAATGGTTGAGATTTAACACAATTAATAGTTTTACTGTTTCATCAAGTGCAATCTCAAATAAGCTGGAATTTTCTTACCTGTGAGTGTGAGGTGATAAAGACTGCAACTTCCAGCACAATTTAATGCTACTACCTGGCTTCCTGCGAAGGCTGCAGACTTTCCATGTACCATTGCCTTTGCAGCAGCAACGTAATGTCAACACAGTGAAAAAAGCAAATAACATCTTTGTATTATTACTCAAATGGTTTTGACCTTGAAGATGCCCCCTGAAACAATCTTGGGATCTCCTAGAACCCTGTCTTTAGAGTATGCATCTTAGTGGAATTTCTGTAGGTATGCGTGTATGTCTGTGTACAGATGCTCCTTAACTTATGGTGGAGTTTCATCCCGATAAATCTGACATAAACTGAAAATGTCATAAGCCACAAGTAATTTTTTACTTAACAATATTTTCCATTTATGATTGGATTATATTAAGTGTGTACTCGGTATACTGAGTACTAAATGTGTATGGCTTTTGCACTATCATAAAGATGAAAAATTCTAAGTTGAACCATCATAGTCAGGGATGGTCTGTGAGTGTGTGTATATATGTCCTACTTCAGTAGATAAAGCTAAATAATTTTCCAAAATAATTGCATGAACTTACACTCCCCAAAGTGTACAATATGAGAGTTACTATTACCCCACATTCTTGCCAAACCCTTAGTACTTTCCATTTTTAGCAATCTGATGAATCTGTAGTGCTACCCACTATGATATTGATTGGTTTCTACTTCTAAAGAGGTCAAGGACCTTTTCTTATACAATTGGAGTTCATTGGATTTTCTTCTTGTAAAATCACTTTTGAAGTCATTGCTCAATTTTGCCATTGGATCGCCTGATTTTTTTTTTTCTAACTGGATTTGTATCTTCCTCAGTTGATGAGAATTGTTTTGGATGAAGATAGAATTTCATCAGACTCATTTCTCCCTTCACTGGGATAGTCATAGTATGTTTTTTCTTGTATTTGTGCTTGGGATCAATACACTAAGTGAGTTTCTAATGTTGAACCGCCCTTGCATTGCTGACATAAACACACAGGCTATGATGCATTATCATTTTTATGTCTAGTTCTATTTAATTTGCAAGTTTGGCTAAATATTTGTGCCGCTATATGCCTAATTCAGATTTGCCCATACTTTCATTTGTTCATATTGTTGAGTTTGAGTATGAATTTTATAATTAGCCAAGTAAATAAGCAAGAGTTTGAATAGGAATAGAATCCTTTCTTCCTTAAGTTTTGGTACAGTTTGCTGGTAGACCTAAAGTTTAGCCATCTTGACCTAAAGTTTGCTTTGTGGGATGATTTTTACTACTGAGTCTTCTGAATAGTTTTAGAACTATTCAGGTTTTCTACTTATTTTCTGAGGCTGTTATACTAAATTAAATATTTTTATTCATTTATCCATTTAATCTAAGTGTCAAAGTATGTGAAATTGTTCAAAATATTATCTTATTTTCTCAATGTCTGCAACGTCAGTGGTTATGTCCTTTTTTTTTCTGACGTTAGTTATGTACGTCTTCTCCGTTTTCATTGTTGCTACACTCCCCAGAGGCTTATCAATTTTATTACTTTTTCACTGAACAAGTTAGGGCTTTGTTGATTCTATTGTATGCATTTCAAAACATGTATTATTTTCTACTTATTTTACTATTTTCTTATGTCTACTTTCCTGATTTTTTTTTAATCTCTTGAGAAGAAAGACTGAATTCAGTTTATCTTATTTCAATTCCAGTAATGTGATTATCAGCTATTCATATCTATCTTACTCCATTTAGTCCTCCGAAAAAAGCAATACCTGATGATGGATCATTTACACAGAAAAGACATTTATTTGGCTCACAGTGCTGCAGGCTGTATATGAAGCAGGAAACCAGCATCTGGTTCTGGTGAGGCCTCAGGCAGCTTCTACTCATGGAAGGAGGTAAAGGGGAGCCCCATGTGCAGAGATTACATGAGGAGAGAGGAAGCAAGAGATAGAGACAGTGGAGGTGCCAGGTTCTTTTTTAACAACAGCTCTTGTAAGAACTAATCGAGCAAGAACTCACTCACTACCATGAGGACAGCACCAAGCCATTCATGAGGGACCCACTCCCATAACCCGAACATCTCCATTAGGTTCCATCTCCAACACTGGGGATAAAATTTTAACTTAAGATTTGGAGTGGTCAAATAGCCAAATATCTCTCTAAATATTTTCTAATTTCCAACCTGACTGCTGACCCATGGATTGCTTAGAAGTGACTTCTTAATTTTCAAGTTTTCAAGAGTTCAATAATATTTTTCTTTCAGATCTCCATCTTGACAGCAAAGTGATTAGAAAATATAATTTTTGTGATATGAATCTCTTAAGCTGTGTTGAGATGTTTCTTAATGGCTCAGTCTCTGATCAAGTTTTATAAACATTCTGTGTGTGCTTTAATAATGAATGTATTGTTGCTGTTGAGAGCATAGTTATGACTTTTGCTTAAGTCAATTTGTTAATGATGTTAATGATGTTGTGTAGATTTTCGATATCCTCCCTGACTTTTTTCATCTAATTTACTCATTAATGAAAGAGATATGTTAAAAATCTCCCACTCTCATTATGAATTTGTACTTTTTCTGTAGTTCTGACAACTTTGGATTTATATATTTTGAGGTTGCCTTATTTAGTGTATACTAATTCTGTTTTTTAAATATTCTGACGAAACTGTTATCATTGTGATATGATCTTCATTACTGGTAAGTATTTTGCCTAAACACTTTACCTAGATAAAGTTTATTTTAGCTGATGTGAATATATCTACCCGGGTTTCTTTTGGTGAGTACTTGCTGCATCATATACCCATTTTCATCTTTTTTTCTCTGATATTCTTGTACCATTATGTTTTAGATGTGCTTGTAAATAGCATAAAGCTGGATATCTTTTTGGCCCAGTTTAGCAAACTGATTTTAACTGAAGCCTTACATTACATTTAATGCAATTACCAATACATTTAGTTTTGAGTCTACCGTTTTTGTGCCTTTTTGTGTTCTGCCTTGTTTGGTTTTGTATCGTTTTTCCTTTTTTTGCCTTTTCATTGGTTCCTTTTTTCTTCTTTCTGGCCTATGTTTGGACTGCTGGAGTAATTTTTATTCTTCTTAATCCCTTTATTTTCCACTAGCTTAGAAGTTTTACTCTCTATTGCTAGTTTTACTATTCTTTCAAAATGATAAAATACACAGTTAATAAAATCTAAAGACAGTGAACTTTAAAGCTTCCACAACTTAAGATAGGACATTAGAACCCTTTACTCAATTTGCACATCTCCAATACAACTACTATTTTCTTATTTTATATGTGTCTTATATTTACGCCTCCCACTTATTTTTGTTGTGTTATGGTTACTCAAATTATTACCAACGGCGAAATAACAGAGAGTGCAGGTGGAGGGCAAAGCGTTGGGAGATTAAGTGGCACGCAGTCACCTTGTGAGAAAGGTTATTATGAAGGCTGTGTGGCAGACAGGCTGCCTCTGACCAACTCGAAGACCAAACAAAAAAGGAGAAGATCAACGAGTCCTTGCATGATGCATGTTAGAAACATCCGAAAGCATCCATGGCTACCTTAAAAGAATCACTTATTTTTGTTACCTGCCAGGTAAATGCACAACCCCTCCAGGTCCCACACATTGAACAAGAAAATAATTTTAAGGCCAATAAAGTACAATGGTTGGCCTCATTACCCAGAAGCAGGTGATTTGATATATGAATGGATGACTTACGGAAGGCAAGTCACAGTGCCATCTGGAGGTGAACATTTGGTGAGGTCAGGTGAGGTGCTATTGAACAGTATTTGCCTTAAACCAGCACCAATATACAGTGCCATTTCTCCCAGAGCCAGAAAACACAGTGTAAAAACCAGGAAGTGGAGGGAGGACTGGCCCCTCTACCTATTCCATCTAATCACACATATATGCAATTTTTGCCTCCTAAACTTGCAACCTCGGAGTGGGTGGGTTTGAGAATCTCAGTGTCTCAAGGAGAAACACTTCCACTCAAGGACCCAGTTATGGTTTCAACTGGGAGCAGAGAATGCCTTTTGGCCATTTTGGGCAATTCATGATGCTAAACCATCAGGCAGAGAAGGAGGTACTTTTACTAAGCTAGTAAAGGTATCAATTGATCCAATTATTGGGAGAAAAATGTGTCGTTGCTATATAGTGCTATCAAGAAGAATCAGGAGTGGAACCCTGACTATTCAGTGGGGAACCTCTTCATACTCTAAGTCCAGAATAATGGTCAATGGATAACTCCAGCAATGCAATACAGAGGAAGCATTAATGATTTGGATCCTTTGGGTCAGCCCACCAGGTAAAAAATTCCAAGGAACCAAAGTGCTGGAAGAAGGTAAGAGGGACATAAAATGGTTATCAATTTAGGCTTTATGACCAGCCGTAGAAGCATGAACTGCAGCTGTTATGTTTTGTGGTAATTAATCGTTTCTTTCCCGCCTCAATTTCATCCTGATATCTTACATGAAGAGCACTTTTCATGGCTGTTGTTATAATTTCAGTTTCAGAAGTATAACTGGAATGACCTCCCTCTGCAGTGACAGGAGAACTAATACTGGGTGTCTCTGTGTTAAAGATGTGAGCTTATTCATCCAAACAAAAGAACATAATGGTGCTCATCGGCAAGAGGGATGACCTGTGCCTCTCCAGAACCATTATTCACTCATCTCTGCTCATTTCCGTGCACTGGGAGGCTGACCTCTCAGGACCGCATCATCAGCTTCTCCTTGCTAGTGGGAGGCACTGGCCAGAGAGTGAAGGGTGGGAGAAAAGATGTCAGGGTTTTTATTCCTCCTGTTCCCTCCCCACAGTTCTGGCAGTGGCTGCATCCCCCTGTGCCACCAATCCTACAAGGCAGCCCATCCTCCAAGGATACTGCCCTTGACCCACCAGGTCTAGGTTGGTACCAGCTTCCCACGGCTGCTTGTCCTTGGATGCTGTCCTATCCCTTTTTAGACCTCTTTGTTTTTTGTTTGTTTTGTTTTCATTTTTTTAATTGCACTTTAAGATCTGGGGTACATGTGCAATCACGTTTGTTACATAGGTATACTGGTGCCATGTGGTGGTTTGCCGCATTCATTGCCCCTTCATCTACATTAGGTATTTCTCCTAATGCTATCCCTCTCCAATGCCCCCACTCCCTGCTATTCCTCCCCTAGACCCCGACCATCCAGGCCCCGGTGTGTGATGTTCCCTTCCCTGTGTCCATGTATTCTCATTGTTCAACACCCACTTATGAGTGAGAACACGTGGCGTTTGGTTTTCTGTTCTTGTGTCAGTTTGCTGAGAATGATGGTTTCCAGTTTCATGCATGGACTTCTTACTCCTGTCTACATCTCTGTTTAGTGCCTTCATTAGCCTACGTTTATTTATTTCTTTGGAGACGGAGTCTGGCTCTGTCGCCCAGGCTAAAATGCAGTGACACGATCTCAGCTTACTGCAACCTCCACCTCCCGGGATCAAACGATTCTCCTGCCTCAGCTGGGACTACAGGCATGTGCCACCGGGCCTTTTTGTATTTTTAGTACATGTTGGCCAGGCTGGTCTAGAACTCCTGATCTCAGGTGATCCACCTGCCTTGGTCTCCCAAAATGCTGGAATTACAGACATGAGCCACCATGTCCAGCCAAGTCTGTGTTTAACTGGGCTCTTGAATGAGTCGCCAGTTTCCTGCTCAAATCCCAATGGATACACCCATATATTTATCGCCTGCTTCCTCCTCGTACCTCAGACCATCCACCTGGGTACATTTGCATTCTACGATCAAAGTGCCTTCCCTGAAAGGAGCCTTTCAGTTTGCTTTTGCCATATGCCATAGTACCACTTTGGTGCCCCTTTTACTTTTGTTCCCTCATCTCAGGAGACTGCTGAAAACTACAGCTCATTTTTACAGTCAGAGTAAGCCTATGCTCATCAGTCAACAGCAGGTGTGAATGCTCTGGTTACTTCTTGGAGTTCTCACTTTCTAAGTTTTAGCTAGGAAATCCCTCACTAGACGGTCCTTCTGTTATTTCATAAAGGCGGTTGTGAGTATTTTATCCCACGCTTTGAACTACTTTCAGCAGAGGAGTTGATCCACATAGCCTGGCCTGCCATTCCCCAAAGCGAGAAAGTTCTGTTCTCTCTTATTTTTTTTTTTTTCTCTAAGATTTTTGCCTTTGCTTGCTATTTCACACAGGCTCTTGGGAAGAATCTCTCCTTAAATCTTGGATGAGAAATATGACAATAGAGAAAGACAATTCACTTTCAAGATATCAAACTACTATTAATATAACAAACAAAAAAGTATTAATATTAACCATCTATTATTACATAGGGAATTATCCCAAAACTGAGCATCTTAAAACAACACACGCTATCTTACAGTTTCGGTGGGTCAGGAATCTGAGCACAGCTTAGCTTGGTACTTGGCTTATAGTTTTTCACTACTGGGCTGAAATCAAGGTATTGGCTCAGGGTCTTCATTCTCCTCTGAAGGCTCTACTGGGGAACGACCCACTTCCAAGTTTATTCATTGGCTTTCAGCAACATGCAGTTCCTCATAGGGTATTGGAATGACAGCCTCAGTTCCTTTCTAGCTGTTGGCAGGGGCTTCCCTCAGTTCCTTGTCTCATGGGTCTCTCAAAAGTGGCAGCTCACAACATAGCCACTTACTTTATTAATATATGAAAATCAGAAAGGCATGCAGAGAGTGTGCTAGCAAGACAGAAGTCACACAGTTTTTTGTAATCTAATATTGGAAATGACATTCCATTGCTTTTGCCATACACCATTGGTTATAAGTAAGTCACTAAGTTGAGCCCATACTTGAGGGGAGAAGGTTACATAAAGACAGGAATATCAGGAAGTAGAGATCATTGGAAGCTATTTTGAAAGGCTGACAATCCCACAAAAATAATTTCTGAATTTCCATCTGTATCTCGGCATTCAATAGCCATGCACCTATTTCTGCGCATTGACAGGGGCAAAACATTTACAGCATGTATCAATACTTCAGCTCTCAAAGCTCCTTCGTTTGGTTATTTCTTCAGTAGGTTCATCAAATAAACCACATTTTTTCAAGCAACCCTCAGTTATCAGTACGTCCTTCTAAGTGGATATTGTAATCTTCCGAGTACAGTATCGCCTTTTTGTTTAAGTATCTCTTAGAGCATGGAGGAGCTGCTCTGTCATCCTGTTTAAAAACCTCATAGGAATGCAATTCCAAGATCTCTTGTATGTCATGAGTTTGATTTTGGCTGAAGAATTATGAAAGTGTGGCCCAACCATCTTTCTGCTTATGGATGGCAATTCTATTATCTGATACCGAGCTCTAATTATTCCTGGTCACACAATTGAAGGTGTGAGGAAATAGTATACTTCTAATTTCTAATTCACTCATAGCCTTTGCCATTTTTGTTCCATTATCAACAACTGATTTTTTTCATATGACTACATTCCATAAGTTATATTCCACTATGTTATTATCTATGTGTAAGACCAAGAAATCTCTCTACCACCAAGTAGAAATATGGTGAAATTCATCATAAATCAAGTAGAAGATACCTGATTGTTTCTCTATGTCCAAATATTCAATTATAAGATATAGAAGTAGTACATAAAATAATTTTGTGCACAGCTTAATATAATTTGGAATAACTTTTCAAAACATATTTTCTAGAAAGAACTTTTAAAATCATAGTTTTAGTAAATTTTGAAAATCCATCTTCTACTTCAAAAAAATGGTTGACAGTGTTATGCAATCAATTCTACAGCTTTAAGATTTCACCTTCACTAACTCAAAACTATAAAGAATCTTTTTAAAGTATGCTTATAAAATCTGCTGTTTTGAAGTTTGATTAGTGAGAACAAAATGTGTTTGGGTAATCTCATTTCGATCACTTTTCTATTTTTTTTTTTTTTTCATGCTCTTTGGACCCATCATGATGTCTGGATCAAAGATGATTTAGCACAGAAGTTGTTACACATGATTTTAGAAAGTTTTATCTCCACTTCAATAAATTTAAGTAAGCAAAATTGTCGATCTTTTTGAAATTCATCCTCACAAATGGGAGCAATTTTCAGATAACACTTTTTCTAAAAAGGATACATGGCCTAAATGTAAATAAATAACTAAAAAACATCAAAGAGAGTCAATAAAGTTTATCTTTGTTAATAATATGAGTGATAGAATACCAAACAGCTCTACAAAGAAGGCTGCCTATCACAAAAATTATCTCTGGATTTTCATGGAATCTAATCTTTGCTGTTCTGACTCATGTTGTGATTGATATTTTTACAATCAGTTGCCAGTTCAAAGAGGAGACAATATTCTTTCAAATGGCATTTAACTAAAGCACCCTTAATCTTCATACCAACACTCAGTCTGTTTCCTGAGTTGTATAATTATGTGGAAGTTCTCAGTAATTTTTTGGGGGCCTCAAAGGTATGGTGTAATGGATAGAGTGCACCCCCAGGACTGAAGCACTGGTTCATCCCAGCTGCTTGGAATGTTGATGGCAGACAGCTGGCAGCCAAGTTCTTCCTAGTAAGGATTGTCTTCGGAGTAAGAGAGCTGCCTCACCCTTATTCTGAAGTCACAACTCCTTCCTAGGTCAGCTCACATCCAATGATTGCTCTATTAGATTAGCATAAACAGGGGGCCATGAGCCAAAGATTTTCTCCATGCTTTGAGTTCCTTACCTAATAAACCGCAACCTTAGAATGTAAACAAATCAAAATCTAACTTAGTAGTATACTTTTTGTAACAAATAGCAAGGTTTCAGCCAGTCATATACAGCCAAGCTTCAACCAATCACAGGCAGGTAACTGATCATATCCGTGCCCAAATAAAGCAAATGCCTAGCTGTAGCCAATCAGATGATTTATCTACCTTGCTTCTGTGTTCAGCTTGTAAAAGCTCACTGCTCTTCTGGGTCTGAGTGTTGCCCTACTCATGAATTGTTCTCTACTCAAATAAACTCTGCTAAATTTAATTTGAAGTTTTTCTTTTAACAGGTCTGTCAGTGGTATAAAGGCCCAGTCCCCTTTCCCCAATGCAGGACATCTCTGTGGAGCCGTCTAGCTGCAGAGCTTCCTGTAGGATTGGCTGGGGCTTTTGTTATGACTGCATAGTAGTTCAACTTCTCTCACTGCCTAATCCTACTTTCTCACTCCCCTACAAGTGTGAATCCTGAGAGTACCCTCAATTAATTTCCTGAACTCTAACCTCTGTTTCACAGTTTCCTGAAGAATCATTTGTACCTTATAGGCAGATGGTGATTAATAATAATCACCATTATTTATTTCAGCCTCTGACTCCTGTAATTATATAATTACACACATATTTATACTTTGACTGATAAAAATTTAACTTTGAACACACACACAATTTTCACTCCAAGCTTAGAATGCCTTTTTTTTTTTTTTGAGATGGAGTCTTGCTCTGTTGCCCAGGCTGGAGTTCAGTGGCATGATCTCAGCTCACTGCAACTTCTGCTTCCTGGGTTCAAGCAATTCTCCTTCCTCAGCCTCCCAAGTAGCTGTGATTACAGGTGCACACCACCACGCTCGGCTAATTTTGTATTTTTAGTAGAGACAGGGTTTCACCATTTTGGTCAGGATGGTCTCAAACTCCTGACCTCGTGATCCGCCCACCTCAGCCTCACAAAGTGCTGGGATTACAGGCGTGAGCCACCACGCCTGGCCATTAGAATGCTTAAATTTGAAAGTGACTATTAAAATTTTAAGATTAGATAGGAACATGATCTGTTCATATTCCTAATGTCATTGCACTAGTTAGAGATGGTGGTAACCCAATCTATCATGTATTTATTTTGACCACGCAAGTTCAGAGATGCCAGAAATGACCTTCAAATTCGCATACAGTGGTTCAAACTCCAAAAGACTGAGGTGAGATCAAAGTCAAACAGAAAAATTCAAATATTGAGGCTGAAGCTGAATTTTAATGCAACCCAAGTGTGTGTGTAGTATGTTTACTTAAGCATGAAGTAAAGAATGGCAAGATATGCAGATAAACATGGATACTGGTTTATCTAGAGCTGTCATAACAAAGTATTCTAAACCGAGCAGCTTAAAGTGACAGAAACCGTCTGGGTGTGGTGTCTCATGCCTGTAATCCCAGCACTTTGGGAGACTGACGGCGGGCAGATCACTTGAGGACAGGCGTTCCAGACCAGCCTAGCCAACATGGTGAGATCCCGTCTCTACTATAAATACAAAAATTAGCTGGGCGTGGTGGCAGATGCCTGTAGTCCCAGCTACTTAGGAGCCTGACACAAGAGAATCAATTGAGCCCTGGGGGCGTGGAGACTTCATTGAGCCAAGATCATGTCACTGCACTCCAGCCTGAGTGACAGAGGGAGACTCCATCTCAAAACAAACAAAAACAGAAATGTATTCTCTCACAGATGTGGAGGCTAGAAGTTGGAAATCAAGGTATCAGCAGGACCATGCCTCCTCTGTAGGTTCCTTCATTTCTTGTTCTAGTTTCTGGTGGTTGCCAGCCATCCTTGGTGTTTTTTGGCTCGCATCTCTGCCTCCATCATCACATGGTCTTCTTCCCAAGTACCTTCTCTGCATCTTCAAACATCTCTCTCTTTACCAGGTTACCAGTTACTGGATTTAGGGCCCACTCTAATCTGGTAGGCCTTCATTTTAACTTCATTACATCTATAAAGGCCCTCAAAGAAGGTCACATTCACAGGTACTGGGGATTTGGACTTTAACATATTTTTGGGGAGGGGGACGCAATGTAACTCACAACAGATACGACATATAACTTTGGGAGGAGAAGCACCTGGTGAATGGATAGGAAGAGAGGAGTCAATTAAGGTCAGCAAAGAAAACAGAAATGATGATGGGAAAGAATGCAAAAAAAATCTTCATAAGGATGAATTGCCCTGTTAATATAAAATTCTGTACATGTGTATGAAGAAATTAGAATAAAGAGCCAGCTCTGTGTTAATTTGTAGGGATAACATATGATAATTCTTTTATATGGCTTGCCGTGTGCCAGGCACTGTTATAAGCCCTTCCTATCCATTAGCTCCTTTAATCCTTATGTCTCAACCCATGACATAGGTGCTAGTATTACTACACCCATTTTACTGATGACAAAACTGAGACATAGCTAGTAAAATGGCTGAGCCAGGATTCAAATCTGGGCGGTCTGGCCTCAGAATCTGTGCTCTTAATTACCTTGCTATATATAGTATCATTCTGTTCCTCAAAAACTAAAACAATATACGCATGTACACAGATAAACATGGATACTATACTGGTTTTCTAGAGCTGTCATAATAAAGTATCATAAACTGAGCAGCTTAAAATGACAGAAACTGTCCAGGCGCAGTGTCTCATGCCCGTAATCCCAGCACTTTGGGAGACTGAGGGCTGGCAGATCACTTGAGGCCGGGCATTCGAGACCAGCCTAGTCAACATGGTGAGATCCCATCTCTACTATAAATATATGTATTTATATTTTAGAAGACATAAAATTAAAGTATCAAGATCAAAAATAAAATCTTGGATTCCAATCAGCTCTGTCCGGGCTCACAGATGAATGAATGGCAGATATTCTGGTTGGCCTATATTGTGTCATATACCCAGATGCCCAGACTAAGTTTTTTGGGGGGAGTAGGAGGGGCATTAGTGCTTGGACATTCTTGTCAGAGTCACATGGAGTGGGTTACTCAAAGGAAAGAGAGGATCTTTTACCGGAGGTAGGAGAAGGAGATGGCAGCTGATGGGCTTTCAAAAACTATAACTAGTTCCGTCTCCTTGAACCTCAGTGTAACCTTACCTACCTTTTGCTTAGATGTAAACAGCAGAGCAGCTGAAGGTCCTTCACTCATCAAAGGGAAGGTATGGCCCAAGGCAAAGAGAAACACTGCAGGGAAACCCTCCCAAAAACATCACACCCATTTTCCCAAGCCCTTTGTTCAGAATATAATGAATTGTGGGAATAAGATCTGTGTTTCCCCACTTCCCCCCAAGACCCAACAAAAACGGGGACCCTGTCTCCACTTCCTACAAGTCCACCAGGGACAAGTTACCATTTGCGGTTATTTAATGGTGTAACGGGGAAATCTGTTGCATTTAATTCAGGAGTGTCCAAGCTTTTGGCTTCCCTGGGCCACATTGGAAGAAGAATTGTCCTGGGCTGCACAAAAAATACATTAACACTAATGATAGCTGATGAGCTAAAAAAATAAAAATAAAAATAAATTGTAAAAAACCCTGATAATCTTTTAAGAAAGTTTACAAATGTGTGTTGGGCCACATTCAAAGCCATCCTGGGCCACATGAGGCCCATGGGCTGTGGGTTGGACAAACTTGATTTAGATCATCTCGTGATTTTAGCCTCTGCCAGTGTGGGGATTATCCCACCTGTAGGGATTATGTGGTGCTCTAGGATTATGTTGGGTTTGGGGGTGAACCCCCAACATGGAAGGATTCTCTGGTGGTGCTATGAGATTATGTTGGTTTTAGGGTTGATCCCTCACATGGAAGGATTCTCTGCTACGCTGATGTTCCTCATGACCTGGTCCCGCCTGTTCTATAGTATTAATGTGTGAGTCCTTGACTCAGACCTGGTTCAAGGTAGGTAAAGATGTCTTCCTGTCTAGCAGTTCCTGTTTCAGGAACTTGGGATGACCTTGTGAAGGGCAGGAAGTTTCTCTTTTCCTTTGGAATGCTGGCCCAAGAAGTAATAACAGTGCAACTTGAGTGTCAGCAGTTGATGAGAATGGTGGCCCTGCGTCTAAGAAGTACGAGAATTGCCGGGCGCGGTGGCTCAAGCCTGTAATCCCAGCACTTTGGGAGGCCGAGGCGGGTGGATCACGAGGTCAGGAGATCAAGAACATCCTTGTCAACATGGTGAAACCCCGTCTCTACTAAAACTACAAAAAATTAGCTGGGCATGGTGGTGCGTGCCTGTAATCCCAGCTACTCAGGAGGCTGAGGCAGGAGAATTGCCTGAACCCAGGAGGCGGAGGTTGCGGTGAGCCGAGATCGCGCCATTGCACTCCAGCCTGGGTAACAAGAGCGAAACTCCGCCTCAAAAAAAAAAAAAAAAAAAAAGAAGTATGAGAATTACAATATCGGGTAGCAGAGACTGACAAGGATGGTGGTACAGGTTGAGCATCCCTTATCCAAAATACTTGAGACAGAAAGAGTTTCAAGTTTCATTTCTTTTTTGTATTTTGTAATATTTTCATATATATAAAATCATATATATATTTTGAAATCATTCATATATATATTTTCATATATATAAAATATTTTCATATAAGTAAAATTTTCATATATTTGGGGGATGAGACCCAAGTCCAAACACAGAAGTCATTGTTTTCACTTCATTTATATATGCCTTCCACACATAGCCTGAAGATAATTTTATATAATATTTTCGTGCATGAAACAAAATTTTTTGTTTGTTTGTCTGAAGACAGGATCTCACTGTGTCACCCAGGCTGGAGTGCAGTGGCACCGTCACAGCTCACTGCAGCCTTGACCTCCTGGCTCAAGCAATCCTGCCACCTCAGCCTCCCTAGTAGCTGGGACAACAGGCATGCATCACCATGCCTGGCTAAGTTTAGAACTTTTTATTGTAGAGATGGGACCACACTATGTTCCTCAAGCTGGTCTCAAATTCTGGGCTCAAGTGATCCTCCTGCCTCAGCCTCCCAAAGGGCTGGATTACAGGTATGAGCCATTGTCCCCAGCCCCATGAAACAAAGTTTTGACTGCAATCCACCGCATGAGATCAAGTGATGGACTGAAATTTTTCACTTCTGGCATCATGTTGGTGGTCAAAAAGTTTTTGATTTTGGAGATTCAGATTGGCATTTCAGAGTCCAGATTTTTGGATTAGGGGTGCTCAACCTGTACTTGTGTGCCAATGTCTGATGAGAATGGTGGCCCCCTGTCTCAGGGAATGAAGGGAATGATGGATCCTGAGTCCTGGATATTTGTGGAAATTGCAATAGCTGAGTCTTATGTGCTGAGAGATTTAAAGCCCTGCATTTCAAAGAATGAAGGAATCAGTGGTCTCTATGACTTGCTAACTGATAAAAACAGAAAAGAGACCTTATGTTTCAGGAAGTAATGGGAATGACGGTCGCTCTTCCTGGGGGCTTAAACAAGTCCCAGCCTAATCCACAGGCCATTTATTATTCACTCATCCCTTCATTCATTCAGTGAGCAAACATTTTCCTGAGCCCCTGCTCTGAGCCATGCCTGGGTGGAGTGATATTGAGGACACAGAGATGAGTCAGACCCAGAGCATGCCCTCAGTAAATTCCCAAAGACAGACCCAGACACAGAAAATCACAACACAACAGGATCAGGGCCAGGACAAGGACTGTGATGCAGTTACTGTCCTAATCTGTCTACAGGGCATCCAAGGTGAACTCAGAGTGACAGTAACTCCAGATCCCAAGTGAAAGTGAGGGGTCTGACAAAGTTTTCTTCTTAGTCGTACAAGAATTTGCGTGCATGACAAGTTTAAATGTACCGAGTGTCAATCCTTAGAAATAGCACATTTTCAGCCGGGTGCCATGGCTCACACCTGTAATCCCAGCACTTTGGGAGGCCGAGGCAGGTGGATCACCTGCAGGTCAAGAGTTTGAGACCAGCCTGGCCAACGTGATGAAACCCCGTCTCTACTAAAAATACAAAAATTAACAGGGTGTGGTGGAAGGCACCTGTAATCCCAGCTACTCAGGAGGCTGAGGCAGGAGAATCACTTGAACCCAGGAGGTGGAGGTTGCAGTGAGCCGAGATTGTGCCATTGGACTCCAGCCTGGGGGACAAGAGCAAGACTTCATTTCACACACACACACACACACACACACACACACACACACACACACACAAAGGAATAGCATATTTTCCCAGAGCCAGCCTACCCCAAAGAAGGAGCCAGAGAGGCCTGGGTTTGAATCTCTGGCTCTATCCCATACTCTGTGAGCTTGGGCAACTCCCTATTCAGAACCACATCCTATTCAGTATTCCATTCTTACAACTGGGATAATAATCATTTCTAATAAGAAGGTTCCTGTGTAATCAGTCATATAATGTATAACAAATACTCAGTCCAGGAACTGGCTCCAAGTAGTCATTCAGTAAAGGGTATCTGGGGCAGGTGCAGTGGCTCACACCTCTAATCCCAGCACTTTGGAAGACTGAGGTGGGTAGATCACGAGGTCAAGTGATTGAGACCATCCTGGCCAACATGATGAAACTCCATTGCTACTAAAAATACCAAAAATAGCCGGGCACGGTGGCACATGCTTGTAGTCCCAGCCACTCAGGAGGCTGAGGCAGAAGAATTGGTTGAACCCAGGAGGCGGAGGTTGCAGTGAGCCAAGATCTTACCACTGCACTCCAGCCTGGAGCAAGACTCTGTCTCAAAATAAAATAAATAAATAAATAAATAAAATAAAGGGTCTCTGTTGTCATTACTATGATCCAATTGTTAGTAATTATCAACAAATTTTAAAGGATCTAGAAGTAAGCATTTATCTAATATCTGGGTTTAGATAAAAGCAATGGGCAAAATCACTTTAAAAATCAGCAAATTTGTACCAGGCATGGTGGCTCAGCCAAGGTGGGAGGATCAGTTGAGGTCAGAAGTTCAAGACCAGTCTGGCCAATATGCTGAAACCCCATCTCTACAAAATACACAAAAATTCGCCAGGCCTGGTGGTACACGCCTGTAGTCCCAGCTACTTGGGAGGTTGAGGTGGGAGAATGGCTTGAACCTGGGAGGCAGAAGTTGCAGTGAGCCTAGACCACACCACTGCACTCCAGCCTGGGCAACAGAGTGAGACTCTGTCTCAAAAATAAATAAATAAAAATAATAAAAATCAGCAAATTTGAATATGCATAAGCATTAGTTTCTTGACATTAAAAAACCTCCCAATCTCTCAATTAATACATTAGGAATAAATAGATGAATACAATGGAATATTATATAGCTATTAAAATGAAAGAGGAGGCTCTATAACCCTAGATATGGGAGGATCTTTCAGTATCGTGTTAAAAAAAAAAGCAAGGTGCAGAATAATGTGATCCCATCTGGGGACAGATAAGAGGAGGCCGGTATATACGTGCAGAGATGTACAAAATTCCTCTGGAAAGATACATAAGAAATTAGTAAATCTACGCTGCCCCCAGAGAGAACTGGGCGGCTAGAGGATAGGGCGGGAGGGAAACGCACTGTTGAAAGCCCAGCACCACGCACCCTGAATGTTTGCCCTAAGTGTCCCTGGCTCGCCAGGTCCACTGAGTTCTCAGACATCCACAGCAGCTCTCTCCTCTACCCTCTTCTTCCTCCTGGTTCCCCACTGGAAACAGGTTCTGCCCCATCCGTTCCTGGGCCAGACTCAGGGAGTTGCAGCTTTCCTACCTGTTCCCCTCCTCCCCCACACCACCCAGCAGTCTCCAGCCATCTCCAGCTCCTCACATTCTTGCCCCACCCCTTCCTTCTCTCCGAGGTCCTAGCCCCCAAACTGCAGGGAGGAGAGCCTCCTCCCTAGCCTCCACCAGTCTCTCCTCCTGCCGTCCACACACATCCCTCGGGAGGTCTGACTTTCAGATTTGACCCTGTCTCCACCTCTTGATCACGACCTTCCAGGGCCCCGTGTCACCCTCAGGAGGCTAAGTTCCCAGCGTGGCCTGCAACTCCCTGCGAAGCTGACCCCGCCCGCTGGCCCCAGCCTCATCTCCTGTGTTCCTTGGCTCCCGGCCTCGGAGGCTCTAGGCAGACTTAAGGGGCTTTGTTGTCCTCCCAGCATCTCCTTGGTTTCCTGCCTTCGGGCCTTCGCTTCAGCTGTACCCTCTGCCTGGAAGGCCTTCAGTGGAGGTCATGCCACAACCACGCCTTCTCTGGAGGTCCTCTCTGCCGGCTGCTGCTGCCAGGATTCCTCCCGCCCTGGGCTCTCACAGTCTCTGGCCTCTCCCTCTGCATACCCTGATCACCCGGGACTGGGACTGTCTGCAGCTGGCTCTGTGTCTTCCATCAGACTGTGAGCTCCATCTGCAAGGGCAGATTCGGGTCTGATTCACCTTTGAGTCCCCAGTGGGTGGGGGTGGGGGGTGGGGAGACCAAAGCCGGTGTGGGGGGGCGCGCTGGGAGGGCAGGAAGGGGGAGAAAGAGAAGGGCAGACCCTGACTGGTTGGGGGAGAGAGGGGAGGAGAAAGCCAGAGACAGGAAGGACAGAGACACAGAGATAGGCAGGGAGGGAGAGAAACAGAAAGAGAAAAGGGCAGAATAAATGGGAGACACAGAAGCACCACAGGCAGAGAACAGGATGGAGAGGGCGAAAGGAAGGACAGACGTGCAGAGACAGAAGGGAGGACAGACGGAAAGAGACAGAGAGGGGCAGCCAAAGCAACCAAGAATGACAGGAGCAGAGAGGAGGAGGGAAGGAGGGAGGAAGAGAGAGAAAGAGAGAGAGAGGGAGGGAGGGAGAGAGGGAGAGAGGGAGCGAGAGAGCACGCAGGGAGCGTGGAGGAGGAGGCGCAGGAGAGAAGAGGGAGGGAGGCCAGCGAGGGACAGGACAGGGCGGAGAGGCGGAGGGGACCTAGGGAAAGCCGGGAGGAGCGAGACCGGCCGAGGGAGGAGGGCGGGCGAGGCGGGAGCGCCGGCCGCCGCCGCCTCCCGGCCTCTTTTGTCCCTTCCCTCCTCTGCGTCAGGCTCCCCTGGCCCGGCCTCCCCCTCCCGCTCCCTCCCCCGCCCCGCTCCTCCTCCCCGGGGCTGGATGGAATTTTTTCCCCTGGACCGGAGCCAGCTCGGGGCAGGGCGGGTGGGAAGCCAGGCCGGACTGGGCAGGGCGGTGGGGAGGGGCCGGGGCGGGGGCCCCCTGGGGAGGGGGCTGGTCCGACGGCCGTGCCGCTGGCGGGGTCCGGGGAGGGGTAGCCCCGGACCTCAGAGCCGGGGAGGAGTCGCCGGCCAGAAGGAGTCGGGGAGAAGGGAAGGGGGATGGCGGGGACGGCGGGAGGAAGGGGAGCGGCCGCGGGGCGGCGGAGGCGGGGAGAGGATGGAGAGCGCTCGGCGGCGGTGGGGCCCGGCCTGCGGGCCCGGGGCGGCGGAGGAGACCCCGTTCCTGCGACGCGGGAGCCGCGGGAGCCGTGAGTCTGCGGAAAGGGAGGTGGCGGACTGGGGCCTGGACTCCCAGGTCCCTGAGGGAGGAACACCCAGGGGCCTGGATTTCTGGGTTCTTGGAGGGGGAGTTGGGGGTGGGGAGGTGGCTGGGCGCCCAGATTCCTGAATCCATGAAGGAGGGGGCTGGGACTTGGATTCCGGGGTCCACAAGCTGGAGAAGGCTGGGGACACCTCCTGGATTCAGGAGGGAGGACCGAGATGGGGGCTGGGGCGGGTAGGATCGTGGCTGGAGGAGACTAGGGGCGCGATGCCCGAGCCCTTGGGGAGGTGGAGGAAGATTTGTCTGGCTTTGGAGTGCCTGCGGCAGTGGAGGGGTTAACGTCTGGCTGGAGGGGAGGGGGAAGGGCAGGGATGGGGCTGCGGGGCTTTGAGGGGTCAAGGGTGAGCCGTGCCAATGGGAGGGGGCCGAGGAGGAGGGGCAGGTTGTCTGGGCTGCCAGACAGGCCAGGGTCAGCGGCGGGGGCAGGGGATGTCTGGAGGAGGAGAGGCCCAGCATCCATGCTCCCTCGGGGACCCGGGATTCCAAGTCCCAGACCCCTCCTCCCTCAGACCTGGGAGTCCACCACCCAGTCCCCCACCCAGTCCCCCACCCATTCCAAAATCCGAGCCCCCAGCCCCCTTTTTACAGGATCCAGGAGTCTGAGCCCCCAGTCTGTTCTCTCAGACCAGGGAATCCACACTCCAGCCCCTAACCCCTTTAAAACCCGAGTTGAGAACCTCAGCCCCTCCTCCCAAGGAGCGCGGCCCCCAACCCTCTGCTCCTTGGGAACCCAAGCGTCCAGGTTCCGGCATCTTTCCCCCTTTGAAGCCTGCAGTTCTGGGGTCCCCCAGGCCCCTCCTCTCCGGAACCCAGGAGTCCCCACCTCCCCTTTAGCCCCAGCTGGAGTCCAGCCCTCCAGGGGTTAAGGGGGCGGGGCCAGCTGGTTGCCATGGTGCCAGACTGTTTGGGTCTGCTCTCTGACCCTTGGGGGCTCCCCAGGGTCCGCAGAGAGGGGGAGGGGGACCTAGGCCTGGGGGAAGTCCAGAGCCTACCCCTTCCCCAAAGCCGGCCTCTGGGCCCAGGGAGTTCGCGTTTCCACCAACGCCTTGTCCAGTGACCTTGAACAAGTCCTGACCCCTCTCTGTCGGCCTCAGTTTCCCCAAGGAGACACTGACTGGCGGGCGGGGGAGATGCTGAGGTCCCGGGAATCTTGGAGATTCTCGGCTTCCCTTCTCCCCTCACCCCCCTCCTCAGGCCCCAGGCAGCCCCGGGGCATGCTGGGAACCCGGGCCTGGGCTCTGGGCCAGGTTGGTGGGGGGGGCAGCCTCCTCCCTTCCCCTTCCTCCCCACCTTGGCCTGACTCTCGCCCCCGCCTGAGGGTCTGGGAGGTTGGGAAGGAGGGAAGGGGGTAGAGAGCTGGGACCGTAGACCCGTCTCCGGCCCCCGCCTCCCCCTTTCCTTCTCCGCCCCTTTCCCGCCTCTTCTCCCCCTCCTCAGCAGGTCGCTACCCCAGCCCTGGGCCCCTTCTCAAACCACCCCCACCCCACCCCCAGCTCCAGACCTGGCTCGAGCTGCGAGGGGGAGGGAGAGAGGGAAGGAGAAAGAGAGAGAGAGAAGGGAGGGAGACCCGAAGGGAGAAGGGGGAGGGGAGGAAAGAGAGAGACCTAGGAGGGAGGACAGGAGAGGGAGAAGGAGGGAAAGGGAGAGAGACAGAGACGGAGGGAGAGCGGGGGACAGAGGTGAGAGATGGAGAGAGGGAAGGGGGGGAGAGGAAGTAAGGAGAGACGTCCGAAAAAAGGGGGTGGAGAAGGGTGAGAAGGAGAGGGAGACTGAGACAGGGCCCCAGAGAACGAGAGAGACAAAGAGGGGGAAGGGGAGAAGGGGAGGATGAAAGACAGGAGGAAGAGGAAGAGAAGGAGAAAGAGGGGGGAAAGGGAGGAAAACGGAGCGGGAGAGGAGAGAGGCGATGGGGAGAGAGAGAAGGAGCACAGAGCCAGGGAGGGATGCCTGATGCAGGAGGAGGAGGCTGGGAACCAGAGAAGGTGGAAAGAAAGAGGGAGAGAAAGAAAAAGGTAGGGCCGGAGAGACACAGACTGTGAGAAAGGAGCAGGAAGGTGCGGCTGGAGCAGGGGTAGCCAGAACCAGACGGCCCAGGAGGAGGAGCTGGGCAGGGGAGAGACCTCAGCTGGAGGGGCTCCGAGCCCAAGGTGGGGAGGCTGGGTGCTGCGTCCACTGCCCACCGCTGCTGGGAGGCTGACTTTGGGAGTCTCTTCCCCTGGCTGAGGCTCAGCGCCCTCCCCTGCCTCACCTGCTAAATGGGGATGCTGAGGGCAGCCCGATCTCTGGACTGGGAGGTGTCAGACAGAAGACGTGCTCTGGGCCTGGTATGGTGTCAGCGCTGGGGGACTGTGACTGTCATCCTTAGAACTGACCCAAAGAAGGGAGGAGAGAGGAAGCAAGTACCCAGGGAGGCTTGGGTGTTTGCTAGCCCCTGGGCATGGAGTCTGCAGACTGACCGGAGGGTAGGTAGGGCAGGTGTGCCCAAAGGGCCAAATTCCAAGACAGCTGAGGTTCCCTCTGAGCCAGCACCCCGGAGGCCAGGTGCTCTGTCAGGCCATGCCTTCCCCAGGAGGCCTGCCGGGCCAGTGGAGGAGGATCTGGGGGCTGGGACTCCTGCGTCTCTGGGGAGAAGGGGGCTGTGGATCTGGACCCAAGAGTCTGAGGGAGGAAGGGGCTGAGGGCTTGGATTCCAGGAACACTTGGGGAGAAAAGGGCCAGGGGGCCAGATTTCTGAGCCTCTTGTGAGGAAGGGGCTGGGGACCTGGACTTCTGGGTTCTTTAGGGAGGAGGGGGATGAGGGCCTTGACTCCAGGGTCCCTGATGAGGAAGGGGCTGAGGGCCTGGACTCCTGGGCTCCTTGGGGAGGAGGGGCCGGGGGCCCGGACTCCTGGGTCCTGGCACCCACCCGTAGAACCGACCTTGCGGGGCCTTCGCCGCACACAAGCTCGTGTCTGTGGGTCCGTGTCGGGGGCTCACCATCGCGGCTGGGGCCTCCCCGGCCCTCCCCCCCCCACTCCCCATCCTCCTGGTCCCTGTCTGTCCGCCTGCCGCGCCCCCCGGGCTGAGGTAGGAGGTTGTATAGTTGAGGAGGACACCCAAGGAGATCACTATACGACCTCCTAGCTTTCCCCAGGCTGCGCCCTGCACGGGACGGGGCCCGGCGGGGACCCACAGCCCCACTCAGGGACCCTGAGCCCCACTGGGCTGTCCCAGGGACCCTGGGAGGAGGAGCCGGGCTGTCTTTTCTGTCCTTGTCCCTGCACCCCTCCCTACCCTGAACTCTGTTTTACTTCTGTCTGTCTCTCCATCTCTGCTGTGTCTCTGTGGCTTCTGCGTCTCTTTCGCAGTGGATTCTCTGCCTTTCTCTCTCGTTCTGGCTTTTTAGGTCTCTGCCCCTCCCGACATCTTTCTGCATCTGTTTCTGTCCTTTTTGGTCTTTCTGTCTTCTGGCTTTCAGAATGTCTCTGTGCCCATCTCCATCTCTGACCCCCACCCCAGGGCCTGGGGCCACCACATACCATGTTGCCAGCCTCTGGGTCCCTGAGACCCTTTAACCTGTGAGGACATCCAGGGTCACAGGTGAGGTTCTTGGGAGCCTGGCGTCTGGCCCAACCACACACCTGGGGAATTGCTGGCCTGACCCGGGAGCCCTGACTCCTCATACCCTTCCTCCAGAGCATGACATTTGGCCACTAACTGAAAACTGACCTCTGACCCCAGACCACTGGCCCTTCCCCCGCCCTGTGGCGACCTCATAAAGGTTACTAGCTTCTCCCCTGGCCTTGAGACCCACAGGATGGCCTTCCTGGCCCTGGCCAGTGCGGTCCTGTCTGCCCTGCTGGCTCTGGCTGTCTTCAGGGTGCCCGCCTGGGCCTGTCTCCTCTGCTTCACAACCTACTCCGAGCGCTTCCGCCTCTGCCAGATGTTTGTGGGGATGCAGAGCCCCAAGCTTAAAAAGTGTGAGGAGGCCTTCACGGCCGCCTTTCAGGGCCTCTCTGACGCCGAAATCAGTGAGGAGACCATCCACCTTCATCAGTGTCCTGGGGAGGGTACAGAGGGAGGGGCAGGAGAGGCCCAGAGGGTCAGGCTGAGGGATAGACAGAGAGAAATAGTCACAGGCGAAAGGCTCAAAGACCATGAGAACAACAGAGGCTAGGGACAGAGAAACACAGACAAGGGAGGACAGCAGGGCAGAGACTCAGAGAGGGGAGGATGGAGGCTCAGACAGGGAAGGATGGAGACTCAGAGACAGGGGAGGATGGAG
>NW_022437084.1:933304-954260 GCF_009761245.1 Sapajus apella | reverse complement strand
GGCTCAGACAGGGAAGGATGGAGACTCAGAGACAGGGGAGGATGGAGACTCAGACAGGGGAGGATGGACAGTCAGAGAGGGGAAGATGGAGACTTCGGGGAGGATGGACAGAGGGGGGAGGAAGGAGACTTAGGGACGGGAGGATAGACAGAGGAGGATGGAGACTCGGGAGGATGGAGACAGACATGGGAGGACAGACAGAGAGGGGAGGATGGAGACTCGGGAGGATGGACAATCAGAGAGGGGAAGAAGGAGACTCAGAGACGGGAGGATAGACACTCAGAGGGGAGGATGGAGACTCAGAGACAGGGGAGGATGGAGACTCCAGAGCATGGAGAATCAGAGAGGTGAAGACTTAGACTCAGACAGGGGAGGAAGGAGACTCAGAGAGATGGGAGGATAGACAGTCAGAGAGAAGGGACGATGGAGACTCAGAGAGGGGAGGATGAAGAGTCAGAGATGGGAGGAAGAAGAATCAGAGAGGGGGAAGATGGACACTCGGGAGGATGGAGAGTAAGAGAGAGGAGGATGGAGACTTGGGAAAATGGAGTCAGAGGGGAAGATGGAAACTCAGAGAGGGGAGGATGGAGAGTCAGACAGGGGAGGATGGAGACTCAGAGGAGAGGATGGAAAGTCAGACAGGGGAGGATGGAGACTCAGAAAGAGGGGAGGATAGAGACGGGGCAGAGACTAGGGGAAGCAGGATAGAGACTGGTGTTGGGGGAGAGACTCAGGGAAGATGGAGACTCACAGAGAGGTGAGGATAGAGCCTGGGAGGGACTCAGGAAGCATAGAGACTGTGGGGCAGAGTCAGCAAGGGGAGGGCATGGACTTGGGAGGGCAGAGACTCAGAGACAGAATGTTCCCATTAGGGACATGGTGTTTGCAGGGAGCTGCCTCCCCCAGCCCCTGCCCCCTCCTTCACTGCCAGACTATGATGAGAGAAGCCACCTGCATGATGCCTTCACCCAGATGACCCATGGCCTGCAGGAGCTGGCTGCTGCCCAGGGTGAGCGTGTGGGGGTGGGGAGATGGGACACGCGGACTTGAAGCCTCCAAGAGATGGGTATGTGGGAGGGCCCGGGGCAGAGGAAGGAGGCCCCAGAGTTGGGCAGTCATCTGGGACGGGGAAAGCTCGGAAGCCATGAGCTCAGCTACTTGACGAAGCGGAGGCTGAAGGCAGCTCTAATAGCCAGAGGCTAATGCTGGCGAGTGGGGAAAGGACGCTGCAGAAATTGCCTAGAGAAGTCCAGACGGGTCGGGTAGGCTCTGACGTGGCCGCACGGCAAACACTCTTACTGGTGATGAAGTTCTAGGTGGGTTACTGCCCCTCTCCTGTCCTCAACTCACCCATCTGTAAGGTGGGACAATCTCCTTGCCTCCTAGGATGGCCACAGAGCTCACTGTGGGGTTTGGGGCTGCCTGATGAGGCTGACCTCAGGGAGGGCATCTTCCTCTAGGACAGAACTCACCCACACAGTCTCACTCACACACATTCACACAAACACATTGACCCACACACTCACACTCTTTCACACACAGCACTCACGCAAACATACATGCTTTCACACACTCAGACACACACACACACACACACACAGATTTCTTATAAAGCGATTCCACATTTTTGAGGTGTGAGGCGATTAGAGGGCAGGAAAACAGGAACAGCAGAGTAGATCGCTCAAGTGACAGTAGTGAAGAGAGATGGGGTGTGACCGCCCTGGTGAGACAGGCACACGTGACAGCCTTGAGGTGTGTGGCCGTGCGAAGCGACCTCAGGGCCGGGGGCCACGCATGGCCAATGGGCAGCGTTGGCAGTAATCATGCCAGGTCACCACGGCCACAATCCCCATGACGTGCCACAGCCTGGAACTATGGAAGCTCAGAGTTGCAGGAGAGAGGCCACAGAGCCCTATGCTGTGTCATAAACTGGCTTCCTCTTAGCTACAGGAGCTCAGGGCTTATTCCCACACCCACAGTCACTCCCTTTGCTTCCTGCTTTGCCCACCAAGCATTTTGTCAAAGATCCCCAAAAAGGGGAGGATCCCATCCCCCAGGGGCATCCAGGGCCAGCCTGGAGAAGGCTTCAGCTGTGGTTCCCCCGACCTCCACCCCAAAGGGAGACCTAAGGCCCTAAAGCTCTCTATGGGCGGGTGGTTCAGGATTCCAGGAAATGCCCTTTCTCCCCACGTGGCCTGTCTCGTCACAGAAGCTTTTGAAAAGATCAGGAAACTCTGGATCTGGGAGTGGAAGTCATCTGTGGGGCCGGCTGTGGGACAAACTTGGAGGGGAGAGAAAAGAGACTGGGTGAGGGTCCAGGCCAGAGCGGAGGCCCGAGTCGGGGCTGGGGCTCTGAAGGTGGAGAAGAGGGGCCAGGGCCAGAGAATGAGATCTGCTGGGCTGTTTGGGGAGGCATAGAGGACAGCGTCCGAGACAGGTCCCGCTCCATGCCTGTTGGGCCACGCGTCATCACTGAAATAAGGAGGCTGAGAGAAAGAGCTGGGGACAGATTATGAACTGGATTAGAGTGTAGTGACTTTGAAAGGTCCCAGGGACGTTTAGGAGGCAGCTAGATACCCAGGTGCAGAGTTCAGCAGAAAAGTCAGAGTTTTGAGTCTCTGCCCTCAGGGCACTGGGGAGCCACCGGAGGAATGTGAGCAGTGAAATAGGGGCAGCTCTGAGTGTAGAAAGAGCCCCCTAGGGTCGTGTGGAGGATGGACCAGAGGGAGAGTCTGGAGGCTAGGAGAAGCTGGTGCAATACGTTCAGTGATATTTACTGAAGGTGCAAACCACCTGTCCTCGGGTTGCTTATATTGGGGTGGCGTCTGGGAAGACAGACAATAAACATAATCGATAAAATATCTTACTATCTTAGTATATCAGTTGGTGATCCCTGCTGTGGAGGAAAACAGGGAAGGAGAAGAGAAAGGGGTAATAGTTTTATTGTCTTATTTTTTTGGAGATAGGGTCTCACTTTGTCACCCAGGCTGGAGTGCAGTGGCGTGATCATAGCTCACTGCAGCCTTGAACGCCTGGGCTCACGCGATCTTCCTGCCTCCGCCTCCCGAGTAGCTGGCACTACAGGCAGCGTGCCACCATCTTTGGCTAATTAAATTTGTAATGATGGTGTCTTGCTATGTTGCTTGGGTTGTTCTCAAGCTCCTGGGCTCAAGTGATGTTCCCACCTTAGCTTCCCAAAGTGCTGGGATTATAGGCATGAATCACCATCTCTTGCTGGGTGATAATTTTAAATAGTTTGGTCAGGGGAGGTGGAAATGACAGGGTCCAGTTGAGACCTGAACAAGGTGACAGTGACAGCCATGCAGATAATCTGGGGAGAGAGATTTTTCAGGCCACAGGAAATAGCTAGTACAAGAGCCTGGGGCCCGTGGGGCTGGAGTGAAGGTGAAATGTGAGAGATAGCAAGGGGCCACCTCCCATAGATCCTCATAGACAGAGGTGGTTCTCAAGCCCCAGCATACATCAGAATCCCCTGGGAGCTTATTAAAAATGCAGATTTCTGTCAAGATCCCAGGCAATGCTGATGATGCTACTCTGGGAACACTCAGAATCGCTGTTGTATGTCCTTGGAATGACTTCTGTCTTTTGCTCTTGAAATGGGGGAGCTATTGGAGGAGTTTACACCAAGACACAGGATCTGACCTGGGGTTTAACAAGATCTCTCTGGCAGCCGTGTGGGGCCTGGGCAAAGGCAGGAAGACTTCCAGTGAGAAGCTGGCTCGTCGTGGGTCAGACAAGTCACAGTGGTCCGGGGAGACCAGATGAGGTCCGAGCAGGGCTGGGTGGGCACGAGGATTTGACTGTGTGCCAGGCTTGCCCATGCGTGTGAGAGGCTGTGTCTGCCACACAGAGAGTCATTCATATGAAGTATCCTCCTAAAGGATATTCTCGGCCAGGCGCAGTGACTTACACCTGTAATCCCAACACTTTGGGAGGCTGAGGCGGGTGGATCACGAGGTCAGGAGTTCAAGATTAGCCTGGCCAAGATGGTGAAACCCTGTCTCTACTAAAATACAAGAATTAGCTGGGCGTGGTGGCAGGTGCCTGTAATCCCAGCTTCTCAAGAGAGTGAGGCAGAGAAAGTTGCTTGAACCTGGGAAGTGGAGGTTGCAGTGAGCTGAGATCACGCCACTGCACTCCAGCCTGGGCCAAGAAGCAAGACTCCATCTCAAAAAAAGAAAAGAAAAGAAAAGAAAGGATATCTTCTACCAGCCCTGTGAGGCTGGGTTTTATAGCCCCACTTTTCAGATGGGAACCCTGGAGCTCATCTCGACAAGAACAGTAGACCTGGGGTATATTTGGAGATAGACTGGACCAGATGTAGATGGGTGAGGGCAATGGGAAGAATCAAGGATGACTTTTGAGTCTCCTCCAGATGGAGGAGCAGGGAGTTAGAGGAGCTGACGTAGGCTGACTGCCTTTTGATGATCCCAGGTGGTCCTGTTTGTGTAGGTGTATATATAATCCATAGAGTGGATGACGTGGTACAGATTGCATGCAGTATGCCACATGCAATGATTAGGTATGGAGGCTCTAGAGCCTGACCACCAGGGTCAAATGTAGCCATGTGATTTTGGACCACTTCTCTAATTTCCCCATGCCCCAGTTTCCCCATCTCGAACTTGGAGATGGCAATCGTAAGTTTTCCAGTCTTCTCTAACCCTCACTACGTGCCAGACGCCACTCTACACGCTTAGAGACATCATGCCATACAATCATTAAATCATGGTCCTCATGGTTCTATGTGGCTGCTAGAGCTCCAGCCATCAAAACAAATTTTTATTTAAGGATTCAGCCTCTCCCCAACCCTGCGATATAGACACTGCTCCTGTGATACAGACACTGCTATCATCCCCATTTTATGAATGAGGAAACTGAGGAAAAGGAGGGTGGAGTCACTTGGTCATATGGGGAGGAGGGCTTGTGATTGATACTCAGATTTGAAACAGGTATGCTCAAGACAGAAGCGCCAGGACTCAGAGCCAGATGTTCTAAATCAGAGTCGGAGCTCCTGATGATATGCAGCTCCTCTAGGGAAGACTTTACAACACCCACCCATGCCTCTTTATGGCCCACTTGATATAACCCAGGCTCCTTGGCCTGTTTGGAACGTTTCACTCCATTCGTACTCCCCTGGTGGGTTATAAACCCACCCCACCACCATGGCTTACTTGGTATATCCCACAGTCACCCTTTCCCTGAGTCATTTGATTTGGCCCATAGAAATTCTTTGGATGGCTCCTCCAACATCCTGGCCTCTCATTTGTGCACCCCAGTCTGACCACATGCTCCTGATCATCCTGCCATCTTAAGACCACACTCCTGCTCTGTGGCTAAGGAGAGACCACTAAGTCCTCATTTGGAACCCACTTCTTGGCATGAGTGCCTTCTCTCTCCAAGTGTATATCCAACCATCATTGTTTCAGCCACTCTCTTGCCAATATCCTTAGTTCCCTCCCTTTTTGTATGGCTTCACATCACAGAGGAAGCTTTCCCCTGTCCCTGCAATGGCTTAAGCCAATAGGAAGTTTACCTCTCCTATACAAAGTAAGTCTTGAGGTAGGCACTTAAGGTTAGTATGGCACCTCCATTTCTTGGGGACCCAAGCTCCTTCAAGACTTAATACCCAGGGAATCGCCCTTGTCCTCATGGTCCTGTGTGGCTGCTAGAGCTCCAGCCATCAAAACAAACTTTCAGGCAACAGGATGCAAATTTTCAGGCAGCAGAAGGATGAGGGAATCAATAAGATGGCACCACCTTCTCTTTTTTTTGTTGTTGTTTTTGTTTTTTAGAGACAGGGCCTTGCCCCGTTGCCCAGGCTGGAGTGCAGTGGTGCAATCATAGCTCACTGTAGCCTCGAACTCCTGGGCTCAACCATCCTCCCACCTCAGCTTCCCGCTAGCTAAGACTACACGCACATGCCATCACACTTGGCTAATTTATAAAAATTTGCTTAGAGATGGCGTCTTCATATGTTGCCCAGGCTGGTCTCAAACTCCTGCCCTCAAGTGATCCTTTCACCCCAGCCTCCCGAGTAGCTGGGATTCCAAGTGCAGTACCACCTCCCTTTGAAGGCCACTTCCTGTGACTCACTTATAACACATCCACTTACACCTATGGGTACAGCTTGGTCACATGACCACAACTTCAAGGAAGGCTGGAAGATGAAGCCTTTTGTCTGTGTTCTGTAGACATAGACACACAGATATTTAGAGGCAATGGACAATCCCTGTGTATTGGTGTGCTAGGACCACTGTAAGAAAGTACCGTAGACTGGGTATCTTGAACAACAGAAGTTTCTGCCTTCCAGAAGTCTGAGGTCAAGGTTTTGGTGTCAGCAGGGTTGGTTTCTTCTCAGGCCTCTCTCTCTTTGGCTTGTAGATGCTTTCTTCATATGTCCCTGTGTGCATGTCTGTGTCCTAATTTCCTCTTCTCGTAAGGACACCAATCATACTGCATTACGGCCCACCCTAATGACCTCATTTTAACTTAATCACCTCTTTAAGAACCAAATACAGTCACATTCTGAGGTACTGGGAGCTAAGACTTCAACAAACGAATTTGGGGGTAGGGGCACAATTTAGCCCATAAAATCCTGCCACAATCCTAATTTCCACAAACCACCATGAGATCAAGCCAGCTGTCCACTTTTTTTAATTCCACTGGAAAAAGCCACAAACCGTTACAGTTTGGAGGCCATTACAGTGGTCAAAACACAAGGTCAGACACAGTGGCTCACACCTGCAACCCCAGCACTTTGGGAGGCCCAGGTGGGGAGATCACGACGTCAGGAATTCGAGACCAGCCTGGCCAACATGGTGAAACCCCATCTCTACTAAAAATACAAAAATTAGCCAGGCATTGTGCTGGGTGCCTGTAATCCTAGCTACTGGGGAGGCTGAGGCAGGAGAATCACTTGAACCTGGGAGGTGGAAGTTGCAGTGGGCCAAGATCATGGCACCTGTACTCCAGCCTGGGCAACAGAGCGAGACTCTCAAAACAAAAACACCTACAAAGACAAAGAACATACAAGGGTAAAAGACGTATTCTATAAATATTATGGAAATGAATATAGGCTGGAGACTACAGAGAATTGGCCGACGTGTGCCCCATTTCGAGGGAGTGGCTGCTACTAATCTCCAGCTAATTGCCGCCTTATGGAAATGTGATCTCTGTGTTACAGCTCTTCCAACTTTTTAAAAAAGAGATGCCAAACATTTATGTGACATTCCAAATTTTATATGTTGGTGACTGGTTCAATTTCTTTTAAACACTTTCCAGGCCAAATATCACACATCCCAGGGATGGATTTGGGCCATAGGCCACCAGGTGGGGTCTCCAGTTCCAGTTGGATCCTGGAATTCATTCTACAAATACTTAATGAGCTCTCCTAAGATTCAGCGCCCTCTCCAGGATTCAGAGGACACGGCGCTAAGGAAGAATGTGTTTACTTATGAGACAGACATAAATGATCATCATCTATATATAAATATATGTAATTGCAGACAGACGAGAGCTAGGAATGAAATGATTGCGATGAGAGACAAAAACAAAGAACTTGATTAGATTTGTGGTGATGGAAGGATGATTATGAGACAGAAAAATATGCTAAAAGCAGAAGCCAGCATGTGCAAAGGCCCTGAGGTGCTATGGAATGTGGTGGTCTTCATATTAAAGGAAATGAGGCTTGGCTCAATAGCTCACGTCTGTAATCCCAGCACTTTGGGAGGCCGAAGTGGGTGGATCACTTGAGGTCAGGAGTTTGAGACCAGCCTGGCCAACATGGTGAAATGCTGTCTCTTCTAAAAATACAAAAATTAGCTGGGCATGGTGGTGCACACTTGTTGTCCCAGCTACTTGGGAGGCTGAAGCAGGAGAATCACTTGAATGCAGGAGGCAGAGATGGCAGTGAGCAGAGATTGCACCACTGCACTTCCAGCCTGGGTAACAGGGTGAGACACTGTCTCGAAAAATTAAAATAAAATAAAAAAGGAAATGAAAGGTGGGCACTAGTTTTGGGACAGGGAGGGAGGGGAACTAGGCCAAACCATGTAGGACCTAATAGGCCTTTGTGACGAATTTGATCCTTATCCACCCCTTCTCCCCTCAACAAGCTACATGCAGGTGATGTCCAGGAGGGCCGCCATCCTGGAGAGATTCAGAAAGCAGAAGAAAGGCGACTTAGGGACTTGTTAGCCTTCAAGTACACAAGGTGGGAGGAAATGAGAGGAAGGAGCAGAGGATATGGTAATAAGAGAGACATAGGGGTGGAGAGGAGCTGGGGAAGGGCAGACACCATGACAGCACATCCTGTGAGCTAGCGCCAGCCTAGCCCTAGCGATGCTAGATCAGAATGCTGGACCAAGGACCAAGCCCTAGGGGAAGGATTTTACTACATAGGCCGCCCTCCCCTTTACTCTCCAGGATCCTTTGAGGTTGCCTTCCCTGATGCGGCGGAGAAAATGAAGACGGTCATTACACAGCTTAAAGAAGGTAAAACAGACTCCTTATCTCCTCCCCCAGACAAACACAGAATTGGAAAACCCCACTCCTGGCTGGGCATGGTGGCTCACGCCCGTAATCCCAACACTTTGGGAGGCTGATGTGCACAGATGACTTGAGGTCAGGAGTTCGAGACCAGACTGACCAACATGGTGATACCCTTCTTCTAAAAATACAAGAATTAGTCTGGCGTAGTAGCGCATGCCTGTCATCCCATCTACTCAGGAGGCTGAGGCAGGAAAATCACTTGAACCCTGGAGGTGAGGTTGCTGTGAGCGGAGATCTTGCCACTGCACTCTAGCCTGGGTGACAGAGCAAGACTCTGTCTCAAAACAAAACAAAACAAAACCCACTTCTGAGATCCCGATCCATTCTCCTGGCCCCATCTCTGAGCCTCAGGCCTTGGGGATCGACTCCCCTGTGGACCACTGTGGATTTGGCCTCACCCCTTCGATGGAAGGTTTCCCCTCCAGCTAGGAGCAGCCATGGGATGTGTCTCTGTGAAAGGTTTCCTCTCCTACTGATCCCGTTTCCGGGACTACTTCTAGCCCACCTTCTCAGTGGAATACAACTGGACTGCCCACCCCCGTCAGGCCCTCCAGAAGGCCAGTGTCTCCCCCTAACCCCTAAGTGTACGGCTGGCGGCTGGCAGCGGGCCTGGCCCTGACCCCTCCTAGTGCAAAGCTCAGGCCTGGCCCCGCCCCCAGGTGGAACCCGGCCGGCTTGACCCCGCCCCCAGGTTATGACTGCAGCCCCCCTCAGAACAAAGCGTCCAGCCATGTAACAACCGACAGGGAAGCATGGGGTGAGGGGTTCTTCCCACGACCTTTAAGTGGTGATGTTTCCTCTCTCTCTACAGCCCAGGCCTGCATCCCTCCCTGCGGTAAGGAGTTCATCTAAAAGTTGGAATGGTCGGGTAAAGGAGGTGGTCGGGGCCGAAACCTAGGACATCAGGTGGGGGAAATCGGGTGGGCTTCAAATCCTTAGGAGACCAACAAGAGCCCCGGAGAAAAGGAAGTAAACCAGGTATTGCTCTAAATCCTCATAGAAGGAGGGTGTGAGAGCCGAAGAAAACCAATAGGAATCCTAGAGGGCAGACGGGAGTGAGAGGCAGCTAAGGACTGCAGGTTCGGCGGGTTTAAGATGCTACCTGGCCAATGGACCCCCGGGAGCTGTATGGATCTCAAAAGGGCCAAAGGGCCCTGGGCAGGTGGCACCCAGACCCAGCGTTCCCACTCCACAGGTCTCCAGGAGTTTGCCCGGCGTTTCCTCTGCAAAGGGTGCTACTCCAGGGTCTGTGACCTCCCACTGGACTGCCCAGGTGAGGGGCAGGGCTTTGGGGTGTAGGGGACCAACCTGAGAAACCGGACCAGAGCACCACGGCGAGGCCAGGAGTGGGCGGGGCCCAGCGAGTGATCCATGCTCTGTCTTCAGTTCAGGATGTGACAGTGACTCGAGGCGATCAGGCTATGTTTTCTTGCATCGTGAACTTCAAGCTGCCAAAGGAGGAGATCACCTATTCCTGGAAGTTTGCAAGAGGAGGTGTGAGTCGGGGCAAAGGTGGCGCAAAGGGTTTAGACGGGCGAGTTAGGCTTCACTATGGGTTGGGGAGTCAGCATGCGGGGGTGAGACTCTGGGGAGCTGCGTCTAGACACAGGCAACAGGAAGAGGAGGGCCCCGGGATTTAGGGGAGAGCTCGAAGATCAGAATGCAGGACCAAGGACCTGGCGCGGTGGCTGGCTCCTGCAATCCCAGCGCTTTGCGAGGCCAAGGCAGGAGGATTGCTTGAGCCCAGGAGTTCGAGACCAGCCTGGGCAACATACTAAGACCCCACCTCTACTAAAAAAATTTTAAAAACAGCCAGGCGTGGTGGTACACGCCTATAGTCCCAGCCACTGGGGAGGCTGAGTGGGAGAGTTGCTGAAGTCCAGGAATTCGAGGCTGCAGTGAGCTATAATCGTGCCACTGCACTGCAGCCTGGGGGCCAGAACGAGACCTTGTCTGGAAATATATAAATAAATGCAGGTTCTAGGGGCAGGTTGTGCGTAAGGGTTTAGGTAGCGTGGGGAAAGTGCGTTTAGGGCTGGGGAGCAAGTAGAAGGCTCGGGGCGGGGTCAAGGGTCAAGGCTCAGGGCCGGGACTCGAGGGGGCGTGGTCTGGCTCGGGGATGGGGCTTGTAGGTTACCCTTTGGCAAGCCGAAGTTGAGAAGCTTAAGCCCGCGGGTCCCGCAGCTCCGGACTCAGGACCTGTCCTATTTCCGAGATGTGCCGCGGGCCGAAGGATACCTGGCGCGGATCCGGCCGGCGCAGCTCACGCACCGCGGGACGTTCTCGTGCGAGATCAAGCAAGACCAGCGCCCCCTGGCGCGGCTCTACTTCTTTCTTAACGGTGGGGCGGGGCGCGGCGGCGGGAGCGAGCGGGGCGGGGCGAGGGGCGGGGCGAGGGGCGGGGCTCGTGCCCGTCTGACGTGCGCGCCCCCGCAGTGACGGGTCCGCCCCCGCGCGCGGAGACAGAGCTGCAGGCCTCGTTCCGGGAAGTGCTGCGCTGGGCCCCGCGGGATGCCGAGCTGATCGAGCCCTGGAGGCCCAGCCTGGGCGAGCTGCTGGCCAGGCCCGAGGCTCTGACGCCGAGCAACCTGTTCCTGCTTGCTGCCCTCGGGGCCCTCGCATCAGTGTGTGCCACCTTGTTGGTGTGGTGAGTGCTCAGGACCCCGGAGTCCCAGCCTCTAGCTCCCCGCTTTCTCAGACCCCACCGGGAGGTCTGGGTTCCCAGCAACCTACAGCCCAGGAGGTCGGGCTCTCAGCCCCTCCTCCCTTACATCCAAGAGTCCAGGCCCCCAGCCACTCCTCCCGCAGACCCAGGAGTCCCCCAGTCCCCTCCTCCTGCAAATCCAAGAATCCAGGCCCTCAGGCCCCCCCTCCTCCCTGAAATCCAGAAGCCCAGGCCCCAGGCACCCCTCCTTCAGAGCCAGGAGTTCAGGTTACCAACCCCTCCTCCCTCAGACCCAGGAGTCCAGGTCCCTAGTCCTACCTCAGGCAGACCCAGAAATCCATGCCCCCCAGTCCCCTCCTCCCTCAGATCCAAGAGTCCAGGCCCCCAGATCCCTCCTCCCTCAGACCCAGGAGTGCAGGCCCCCAAGCCCCCTCCTCCCTCAGACCCAGAAGCCCAGGCCTCAGCCCCTCCTCCCTCAGACCCAAGAGTCCAGGCCCCCAGCCCCTCCTCCCTCAGACCCAGGAGTCCAGGTTCTGTCCACCTTTTCCACCCAGGTGTCCAGGCTTCCAGGACCTGGATTTTAGCCACCAGCCCTTCCTGTTACACACGTACTTGTTTGTCTCCCCAGGATGTTCTTTGAATGGTACTGCAGTGGCAGCTAACAAAGGTATCTCTTTCCTGCTTCCCTATCCTATTTCCATCCTGAAAATAAAGAATATGTTTCAACTCTGGATTGTTTGGTCTCTGAAGGTGGTCACTACTAACTCAGGAGGTGCAGCAAGCCCACACATGCCCAGATGAATACGGCCCCCATAATGACAGTGATAGCCATAGGTATCACAGGGCAGGTTTCTGCACTGAGGGTTTAGGTGGGAACCCAGATAACCCCTCAAATTACTGGCTGTCTCCTTGACACTTCCACCTGCAGAAGGCAGCCCTAAATAGAGTCCTTGATGTTGTCCTCAGAGGCTCTTTCTCCCCAAGGCTTTCTTCCTACCAGAAAGAGCACCACTATCCACCTAGCAGTTCAAACCAGAAACCTAGGAATCTGATTTCTCCTCCACTTCAAACTCATTTTCATTTCCAACTCTGAAGACTTTTTAACTTCTACATATCTCCTGAAGCTGCCTTCTCTGTGGTCCCAGTCACCCCCACCTCTTGTCTGGATCACGGACCAGCCTCCCTGCCTCTCCTTGGCTCTCCCTACTATAGCCCATTCTCTACATACCAGCAGGACTTGTTTTATTTTATTTTATTTTTTTTGGAGACAGGATCTCACTCCAAGGCCCAGGCTGGAGTGCAGTGGCGCGATGTCAGCTCACTGCAACCTCTGCCTCCCTGGTTCATGTGATTTCTCCTGCCTCAGCCTCCCAAGTAGCTAGGATTACAGGTCTGCGCCGCCATGCCTGTATTTTTAGTAAAGATGGGGTTTCGCCATGTTGGCCAGGCTGGTCTCGAACTTCTGACCTCAAGTGATCACCTGCCTCGGCCTCCCAAAATGCTGAGATTACCGGCGTGAACCACCCACACCTGGTCGAATTGCACACTTTGAATGGGTGAACTCTGTGGGAGAGAAATTGGAGCCAAATATGGACAAGTGTCCCAAAGAAATTTGCTATTAACAGAAAGAAATGGAACGGTAGTTTATGGGGAAGCTGAGGTCAAGAGAGGGGGGGTCTTAAAAATGGGAGAGTAGCAATATGTTTGGATGCTGATGGAAAAGGGTCAAGGGGAAAGGAGAATTGATGATTAGGTAGCAAGAACTGCTGGAGTGAAGTCTTTGAGCAGACAAAGAGGTCATAGGGTCTGTTGCCCTAACAGAAGAGGTTGGCATTGGCTTGGAGCACAGACAAGTCACCCTCCGCAACAGGAAGAAGGTGGAGTGTATGGGCATAGGGCAATTGAGTGGGAAGACCTGGAGATGGGGACTCCAACAAAAGTTCTCTTTTTTAATCCCTGTTTTCTCAATGAGACAGGAAGCCAGCTAAGGGGCTAGGGGAGGAGGTGCTGGAGGTTTGAGGAGAAAAGGGATGAGTTAGCCTTCTGAGCAGGTGGACTAGAGAAAAAAGCACCATCTGCAGTGCCTGACAGTGTCGGCAGGCAGGTGACAGGTGCTTCGTAAGTACCAGTGAATGAGCTGAGTGATGTAACCCTCACACCAACCCTGCCCCATGGGATTAATAATCCCTGTTCTCAAAAGAGGGTACCCCAGGTTCCAAGGAAGGAGAGCGTCTTGTCCAGGTTCAGATGGCTAGCACCCAACACCGAGCCCAGCGCTCCCAACTGTCAATCATCCAATCCCCTTAGTTCTCAAAAAAGGAGGCAGCTCAGAGAAAATAAATAAAATTCTTTATTACATCCTAATCACACCGTAGAAATGGAGATTAAGAACGAGGAGAAAGCAGGGCTCTTTCCCCTCCACTCCTCAAATCCCACATCCTGATCAATAAATACCCCTCCCTAGAGACCCAGAAGTCCCAGTCCCAATATAGTCCAGACTGAAGAATCTTGGGCTGACCCCCTCGTTTTGCAGAGGAGGGAAACTGAGGCCCAGAGAATCACCCAGCAAGTTCGTGGCTCGGGAGCCCTGCAGGTCTCCTCTGGCCTCCCCTGCAGACCCTGGAGACGCATCCGCGTGGCTGGCCTCACACCTGGACGCGGTAGCCCCCGGCCCGCCGCCGGCAAAGCCTCCGCACGCCCACCCAGTACAGCGTCAACATGACCACCCAGTAGCCCACGTAGGCGCCGGCCCCCGCGGCCAGGTGGTAGGCCTCGGCTGCGCGGGAAGGGCCGCTCCAGTCGGCCCTGGCCTCCTGGGCCACGCTGCGGATCAGGCCCCCAAGCAGCAGCAGCGCCCAGAGCGCCAGGGGCAGCAGAGGGACGTAGTTAGCGGCCAGCTTCCTCCGGCCCGAGGTGCCCCAGCCACTCTGGTTCATGGTGACCAGCGCCAGGAACTTGGCGGGCAGGAGGCCACACATGTAGAGGGGTGCGTAGAGCGACAGCAGCACCATGCGCAGGCAGCCCCGCAGCCAGGCCGCGAAGGCCGCCTTGGCCAGCGCCACGCCCTGCACGCACAGCAGCACCCACAGCAGCGCCCACGGGCGGCCCGCGTAGAACAGACGCAGCACGGTGGTCGCCACAAAGAAGGGGAACAGGCCCGAGACCACCGCCTCGTAGGTCATCCACGCGTGATGCCGGTGCCACCAGAGCGCATTGTACAGCCACTCGCGGAAGTACGACTTGGACCAGCGCGTCTGCTGGCTCAGCCAGCGCAGGAAGGACGAGGGCGTCTCTGAGTAGCAGCGGGACCTGGAGGTGTACCTGCCCCAGGGCGAGGAATGAGGGCATCATTGCGTGCTCCCTGGAGCCTGGGCAGGATTCTGGGGGCAGAAATGGCCACTGTGGTTGGCCACTGGGGGCGAGTTTCTTAACCTCTCTAGGCCTCAGTGTTCTCATGTGTAGACTAGGGTCCATACTGGTTCCTAAGCCTGGACATGGTTCCTCACTCCTGTAGTCCCAGCACTTTGGGAGGCTGAGGCATAAGGAGTTCAAGACCAGCCTGGGCAACATAGCAAGACCCTATGTCTACTAAATAAACAAATAAAGATGTAAGCACCAATGGGCAGGGTACAATGGCTCAGGCCTGTAATCCCAACACTTTGGGAGGCTGAGGTGGGGAAATCGCTTGAAGCTAAGAGTTCAAGATCAGCCTAGACAACATAGTGAGACCCTATCTCTAAAAAAAATAAAAATAAACAGCCAGGCATTTTTGGTTTTGTTTTTCTTTTTAGAGATGGGGTCTCACATCACAGGTGATATGTGCCTGTAGTCCCAGCTATTTGGGAGGCCAAGATGGGAGGATCACTTGGGCCCAGGAGTTTGAGGTTGCTGTGAGCTGTGATTGTGCCCCTGCACTCCAGCCTGAGCCTGGGCAATGCAGCAAGACTCTATCTCAAAAAAAAAAAAAAGGTTCTTATCTGACAAGGATATTGTGAGGATTGAATGAAGATTAAATGACAAGTGCTTAGGACCAGTAGATAGTATTTGCTCAATAACTGTTAGCTACTACTGTTTTTACTATGACTAATACCATTACTATTGCTGTTTCTAATCACATTGGTTACTGACACTATTAGTAACACTGTCACTAACACATGACTAATACGACCATGCTTACTATTACTGGCAGGCCCTACAGTGAGGAGCAAGATGGGCGCGGTTGCTACTCTGGGTAGTCCATGTATTAGAACTTCTCAAGGGAGCCATCAGGCCTCCTTCCCGCCTTGTGGCAGACATCATTAATCAATCTCTGCGCAGTTTCCAGCCAAGCCCACACAAGACTAGAATCCCTGGCATTACTTGACAGTGTTCAGTCTCCTTCCTATGGATGGATGCTATGTCACTTGGCATCCTCAATGGCCTGCCTGCTTCCGACCTTGCCTCCTGCAGTCCGTACTGAAAACAGCTGCTAGAGGAATCCCATTACAACATATCACTTCTCTGCTTAAAACCCTCCCATGGCTCCCTCATCTTAGAGTCCTGAAGCCTATAAGCCTTTGGTGAGTGGGTCCCTCATTAACCCTCCACCCTCCTCTCCTAATACTCCCCCAGCTCAGTGCTCCCCATCCTACCTCAGGCATTCCACCTAACACTTCACTCCCCACCCCCGGCATTATTTATCTCCATAACACATGTCATTAACACACTGTACGTTCTACTTATTAATTGTTGTGTGTCTCCCAAACTCATGTAATCAATTGGCGTCCCGTCTGTCTATTGCCGTCTCCCTGCAGCTTAAATATTCTAGGCACCTAATGAATATTTATTTGTCCAGTGAATGGACGCATGGATTCCCTTGGAATATCTCAAGTTCTCTCTGGGTCTTTCAGTGGGCCTGGCTTTGCAGAAATCACTCTCCCCTGAACTTCACTTGATCTAGCTCATACTCCTCTGAGTCTCATGGAATCATTGAATTACCTGTCTTCTCTTGAAGAACTTACTAGAGTTCCGGTGCTCCTCTCCTCTCACTTGATTCTTTTTTTTTTTTTTTTTTTTTTTTGAGATGGAGTCTCACTCTGTCGCCCAAGCTGTAGTGCAGTGGTGCAATCTCGGCTCACTGCAACTTCTGCCTCCCAGCTTCAAGCGATTCTCCTGCCTCAGCCTCCTCAGTAGCTGCGATTACAGGCGTGCGCCACCACACCCAGCTAATTTTTGTATTTTTAGTAGAGACGGAGTTTCATCATGTTTGTCAGGCTGGTCTTGTGATCTGCCCACCTTGGCCTCCCAAAGTGCTGGGATTACAGGCGTGAGCCACCGCGCCCGGCCCCTCACTTGATTCTTTCCCCATGGCTCTCTCTCTAGTTAGATCCCATGCCATCCATTTGTTTCTTGCCCTTCCCACTTCACTCCCCACTGTGCTACCTTGGTCTCCATGGCAGAACCAAGTCACCCTATCTCAATTCTGGGTGAGTTCTCCATCCTCACCTTCCCTCTCTTGGTAGCGTTCACTGCATTCCACGGTTCAGTGCAAACGCCACCCTTGTCCCTTATAGTGTCTTTCACTCTCCCCTAATATTTCATGTGGTAGAATCCATTGGCTCATTGCAAATGGCCCCTCTGCCCCTTATGGTATCTTCCTCTCTCCTCCAATGTCTCCCTTGGTAGCGCCCATTGTCTAGTGAGTTACTTTGGATTTGGAGAACTCCCAGCACGCACACACACACACACACACACTGAGATACTCATTGGCCTCTACACATACCCGACCACCTGGTCCCCTCAGCTTACTTGGTAGCATAACCCATGCTGAGCATGCGGTTAGTGAGGTGTCGGTCATCTCCAAAAGTACAGTGGGTGCCCAGGAACTTCTGGTTGTACCAGGCCTCAAGAAACTGCTGTAACAGGTTGTTCCTGTATAGGCCTGGGTGGAGGGGAGGTGTGAAAGCGTGTCAGCCTCTGCTGTCACCAACACCAACTCCAATGCTGTCTCCAGCCCCAACCCCATCTCCAGTTCCAACCCCATCCTCAGTCATCAGAATCACAGTCTCAGCACTATCTCCAATCCCAACTCCAGCCCCCATGCTGTCATCAACCTCATACCCACTCCAACCTGCCTGTCATTGAACCATGCCCCCTGTGACTACAAACCTGCCCACCCCAGTCTCATCACCAATCCCATATCCATTCTCAGCCCCATCCAAAACCCACTGCAACCTCAAACCTGGCTCCAACTCTGTCTTTGACTCCAAGCCTGTCCTAGCTCCTTCGCCATCCCCAACCTCAATCCCCATCCATATTTTCCTTCTCCAGCCTCACTCCCCACAACAAACCCAGCTTGAGCCCAAGCAGCATCCTCACCACCAACTTCCAGTTTTATTCCATCCCCAATTCTGCCCTGCTCCATCTTTGTCCCCAACCCCGGTCACATCCTCAGCCCCATCCGGCTTCCCTTCTCCCTTTCCACCCCAACCAAGGCCCTCCCAGTCCCTGCCCCTGCTTACCTAGGGGACCGCTGATGCAGGACACGCAGTGGAAGTAGCTCTGGCAAGCTCGCTCCACGTTGAAGGCTACCCAGTATCGTAGGCTGCTTAGGAAGCTGACCCAGGAGTCCAGAGGGTTAAGGATGCGCACGTCCCCGCCAACAGCCCCTACCCGGGGGTCCTCATCCAGTACCCGCACCAGCTCCAGCAGCGCCATGGGGTCCAACCTTGTGTCGGAGTCACAGACCTGTGAGGTGGAAGGGGCCAGGATCAGCACAGACCCCTGCACCAGGCTGATGCTTAAAGGGGGGAACCAAGGGATGCGATGCCACTGAGGCACTCTGCAACCAATCTGAACGTAATTTTGAGATTTTTAGTCATTTTGAATGCGTAATCACAGTTTAACATGTACTTCCAGATGCACATCCTAGTATGAACATGAACCATAGACATATACAATCTCCTCTGGTGTGTGAGACCTCTAACTTGTTACTAAGCAATAGAACATGACAGAAGTTATGGGATATAACCGCCATGATTCTACTACCTAATATGGAAATGGTGAATGGGTTTTGCAATGTAATTAAGTCCCCACATCTCTTGATTATAAGTTAATCAAAAGGCGATTATCCTGGGTGGGCCTGGTCCAATCAGGAGAGCCCTTTAAATGCAGATCTACAAGTCAGAGACTCTCCTTGCTGGCCTTCAAGAGGCAAATGACTGCTACCATGAGTTCTGTAGCTGCAAGAAAATGAATTCTGCCAACCAACAAATACGTAAGCTTGAAGGATAACCCCAAGCCTTAAAAAGACCCAGCTTCAGCTGACACCTTGACTGCAACCTGGTGATATCCTGAAGAGAGGACCCAGTTGAGTTGTGCTGACTCTTGAGTCACAGAAACTGAGATAATAAATGTGTTTTGTTCTAGCTGGCAAACATATGGTAACTTGTTATGCAGCAATGGATAACTAATATAATACATTAGAATCGCTACACCAGGCCAGGCACGGTGGCTTATGCCTGTAATCCCAGCACTTTGGGAGGCCAAGGTGGGGAGATCACCTGAGGTCAGGAGTTTGAGATCAGCCTGGCCAACATGGTGAAACCCTGTTGCTACAAAAATGCAAAAATTAGCTGGGCATGATGGCAGGTGCCTGTAATCCCAGCTACTGGGGAGACTGAGGTGGGAGAATCGCTTGAACCCAGGAGGTGGAGGTTGCACTGGGCCGAAATCGCGCCTTTGCACTCCAGCCTAGGCAACAGAGTGAGACTGTGTCTCCAAAAAAAAAAAAAAATTGCTACACCAAATGCGATGGATGAATGGGTAAATAAATGAAATTAATCTCTATGTTGAATAGATAGATGGTTGAATGCATGAATGAAATAATCTCAACACTGAAGAAGGGCAAAGGGAAGGAAGGAAGAAGGAAAGAAGAAAGGGAACAAATCTTGACATTTAATAGATGAATGAATAAATGAGTAAATAATCTGCATATTGGATGCATAGATGGGTGCATGAATACGTGAGTGAAGAAAAGCATTTCTACACCGAATGAAGTAAGGAAGAACTTAATTCTATATTGAATGGATGGAAAAGTGGATGGATGGATGGATGGATGGATGAATGGATAGATGAACGAATCTCTATATTGCATGAATGGATAAATGGATGGGTAAGTGAATGAATAAGTGAAATAAAGTATCTGCCTACAATGGGTGGGTAAACAAAGAAAGGAAGAAATGACTCTATATGGAATGCATAAATAAAGGAATTAAAAAATGAATGTTCTCCAGACTGGATGGATGAAAGAACGAGTGAGGAAGAGTTTCTACACTGAATGAAGAAAGGAAGGACTTGGCCGGGCGCGGTGGCTCAAGCCTGTAATCCCAGCACTTTGGGAGGCCGAGGCGGGTGGATCACGAGGTCAAGAGATCGAGACCATCCTGGTCAACATGGTGAAACCCCGTCTCTATTAAAAAAAAATACAAAAAATTAGCTGGGCATGGTGGTGCGTGCCTGTAATCCCAGCTACTCAGGAAGCTGAGGCAGGAGAATTGCCTGAACCCAGGAGGGGGAGGTTGCGGTGAGCCGAGATCGCGCCATTGCACTCCAGCCTGGGTAACAAGAGTGAAACTCCGTCTCAAAAAAGAAAAAAAAAAAAAAGAAAGAAAGGACTTAATTTTTCATCGAATGGATGGATAATTGAATCAGTGGATGAATGGATGAACAAAGGAATCTCTATATTGAATAAGATGGATAGATGAATGGATGAGTCAAGAATGAGTGAAGCTCTCTTCCTGGAATGTGCAAGTGAATGAAGAAAGGAAAGAACGCCTCTAAACAGAATGAGTAAATGAAGGGATAGATGGGTGATGAATGAATGAGTGAAGGAAAGAGTCTCTCCACTGCATGGATGAATGAAGAAAGGGAGAGATTCATTCGAATCTGTACACTAAAGGAAAGGCCCCAGGAACGTGGGATTCAGGTGTTCGGGTCACGAGTGGGCTGAGGGCGCCTCCACTCACCTGCACGTAGTCCACCGAGTCTCCGAGCGCCTTGAAGGCCGTGTACATGACCTCGCGCTTGCCGCCCCAGCGCTGCGCCACGCACACGCACCTGCGCGTCCTCACCAGCGCCTCCACCGCCAACCGCCCGGGATCCTCCGCCTCCACCTCCCGGTAGGCCCCGGCGCCCGCCGCGCCCGCCGCCGCGGGTTCCCAGGGCTGGTGGTAGTTGCCGTCCCACACGTACGTGGCGGGGTCCTCGTCGGCGAAGACCTCGCGGAACATGTCGACCATGTAGAGGTCCTCGGCGCGGTTGCCGTCCACCACCATGAGGACGCGCAGCCGCGCGCGCGGGTACAGCAGGGCGCGGGCGGACGCCAGGCACTGGCGCAGGTACGCGGGGTCCTCCTGGTAGGCGGAGATGGTCAGGGCCACGCTGCGCGCCGTGGCTGCCTCCGGGGGCCCCCGTGCCGCCGCGCGCCGCGCCGCCGCCGCCACCCGCCGGTGCTCCAGGTACGCGAAGAGGCTCTGCGCCACCAGGTGCGCCGACAGGAAGGCCCCGTAGAGGCCGAAGGCCAGGAGGCCGTGGCTGTCGGAGGCCAGCGGCACCCCGGCGGCGTAGGCCCAGGTCATGAGGCCCAGGATGAGCAGCGCGAAGGCGATGGTCAGCACGCGCCGGGCCAGGCCGGAGCAGCGGCGGGCTGCGGGGGTGGGCTTGGGCGCGTCCTGTTGGGAG
>NW_022437084.1:916487-928304 GCF_009761245.1 Sapajus apella | reverse complement strand
AGGCAAGGCACTGTGGCTCACACCTGTAATCCCAGCACTTTGGGAGGCCAAGGCAGGTGGATCACCTGAGTCAGGAGTTCGAGACCAGCCTGGCTAACATTGTGAAACCAAAATTTAAAAATTAGCTGGGCGTGGTGGTGCACGCCTGTGGTCCCAGCTACTCAGGAGGCTGGGGCAGGAGAATCTCTTGAACCCGGGAGGTGGAGGTTGCAGTGAGCTGAGATGGCGCCACTGCGCATCAACCTGGGTGACAGTGTGAGACTCCGTATCCAAATAATCCTAATTATTATTATTGAGACAGGATCTTGCTGTGTTGCCCAGGCTGGTCTCGAACTCCTGGGCTCAAGCAATCCTCCTGCCTTGCCCTCCCCAAAGTGCTGGGATTATAGGTGTGAGCTACTACACCTGGTCTCTACAATAACTTTATAGGGTAGGTACCTTTACTGTCTCCTGTTACAGATAAGGAAACTGAGACACAGAGAGGCAAATACTTTTACCCAAGGTCACTCAGGTACTAAGCAGAGTCAGGGGTCAAATTTAGGTAGTCTTGCTCTGGCGTCTCCTCTATGCCTCATATGCCACCAGTTCCTGCCTCCTAGGCTGACTGTGGGTTATTTAAATGCGTCATTAAGGTGGAGACCTTCGTGTCCAATACAGGTACCACCAGCCACGTGTCTACAGAGCACTTGAAATGCAGCCAGTGTCACCGAGCAACTGTTTTTAATTGTATTTAATTTTAATTTACTTAAATTTAAAAGCTCTTACCTGATTCAGTTATTGGAAAGCTTTTAAATGTGTTTGGAACGAGTTGCGTCTAGGATGCTCCTTTTATAACTGTAAAGTTTATAAAATCTAAACACAGATTAGGTATTTACAATGGAAAGGTAACATCGAAGTCAGAAGTGCCATAAAAACACACTGGATTTTGAAGCCCAAGTCTGGGGAAAAGAAAGTGAAATATCTCATTGACATATATTGCTAAGACCTGCTACTGCCTGCAACCTGAGAATTTTTTTTTTTATGTCTTTAGATGGTTTTTAAAAGCCAAAAGAAGAATGTCTGTGGAGCATGAAAAATATGAAATTCAAATTTCAGTGTCCTTAAATGAAGTTTTATTGGTACACAACCACATTCATTTGTTTATACATCATCTGCGGCTGATTCCACATTTACAACATCAAAGTTGAGTACTTTCAAAAGAGACCAGATGGCCCCCAAAACCTTCAAATATGTAATATTGGGCCCTTTACCAAAAAAAATGTGCTGGCCCCCGACACACTGGGTTAAATAAAAATACATTATTAAAATTAATTTCATAATTTTGTTTTTGTTTTTTCAAATGTGGCTACAAGAGAATTTTAAATTAGATAATGTGGATTTTGTTATGTTTCTACAGGACAAAGCTGAGATACAGCGTTTAAGCTCTCAACATTAAACATTATTCTTTCTTCCTGAATCCTCCTTCTCTCTTCCTTTACCTCAAACCTGGCCCTGCCTCAGTTCCCGAGGGCAGCGCAATTCATGCTGGGGATCCAGAAGGTGGTGATTCCAGAAACACAGATGAACACACGTGTAGACACACCCCCCACACGTGAACTCACGCATGAGTGATACATAGAATGAAAATACTCGTGTTCCACAGGATGGCCCCAGGCACCCACGCAGGCCAAACACAGTGATCCTGCCACCCCACCGACAGCCACACAGGTGAACCTGCAGACACACACCCCTCAGTAGGAAAAAGCAACACCAGGAAGGGATGCCCCCGTGGCCACAAACACACAGAGACCCACCTGAGAGTCTGGGGCAATGGGGTGCACAGGGAAGATGGCAGGAGAAATAGCAGCTGACTGTCAAGCTGATACTGAGCCAGATGAAATTGCCATTCTCACAAGTTTAGAGCAGCTCAGTGTCAGCGATTTCATTTGGTTCAACTTAGTAGCTATTGAGCACACGAAACAGAAATCCGTTCCCATGTGCCACAGGCAAATCCAACTCACTCAGTCGCTTTCACTTGCTCTTTCTCTCTGCCTCCTGGGGAGCACAGACATACCCGAATTTATAGCAAGATACACAGGTACACAAATACGGACAGGTCACATCTCACCTACACGTACTGGTGATGGCCGCCCACACACGACAGTGTATACCCAGATGGAAACCTGCACACTTAGCCTCACATGCTCGCTGTCCCCCACACACATGTGGTCACTGATACGGATACACACATGGAATCACACACACACAGTTCCCTAACACGTGGTCACACATATGGCACTAGTTTCTCCCACATGGCTGTACACGCGCGCGCGCGCGCACACACACACACACACACACACACAGACACACACACACACACCTGTCTCATTGCAGTGGGTCTGACCAGGCTCTCTCTTCTCTCCGGCTTGCTCTCCCAGCCTCTCTGTGGCCAGAGAGCTGGAGGGGGATCATTTGAAGACCAGTGCAGGCGGGGGCGGGAGCCAGCGCTGACGTCAGGCTAAGCTGGGCCAGGGGCTCTGAGGTCACGGCCCAGCCGGGCAGCTCCACCCGCTTCCCGCTATTACTCCCACCCCCCTCAGCCAGGCGGGCCTCCCTTCCCAGGCCCCCATGTCTCCCCACGCCCCTCCTCTCCCAGCCTCTCTCCTTTATTCCATCCCTCTTCCTCCCCTCTCTTGTCCCTTGTCTCCCCTGATTTTTCTCTTCCATCTCGCTTGCATTTGGGGGTTCCCCTCAGCCCCTTCATGCCCTACCCCTGTATTTCCCTCCATCCCTTTCTTCCCCCGCAGCCACTATTTCTCCTCCTCTCTTTCTTGGTAACTTCGTCTCTCCCCCATTACCACTTTTCTCCAGGTTTCTGTCTTTCTCTCCATCCCTGTCTTTCTCTCCACTTCTCTTTCCTCCTCTCACCCTCATTTCTTTCTCTCCTTCCTTTAAAGCTCTCCCCACCTCCCCCTTCTCACCTTCCCCAGCCACCCCCGCCCTGCCTCTCCCCACAGCCGCCCCTGCTGTCCCCAGGATCCATCTCTGGGCTGGGCCCCCAGGGACATGTCTCAGCAACTGGTAGACGGAATGAAACACACACACGTGTGTGCTGTGGGTGTGCCTGTGTGTGCGCTGGCCTGAGCCACGGCTGCCTGGAACCGGAGCTGTGAGTGAACGTCTGTCTGTTCAGTGCCTGACGTGGGTCTGCGTATTTGCACCAGGGTCTGTGTCGGAGGGCTGGGGCGCCTGGATTTGTATCCCTGGGGACTCGGGGATGAACTCAGAGAGTTGTCAGTCAGCTGCCCTTGGGGAGCCAGCCGGGGTCTGTCAGTGCTCTCAACCATCAGGGAAACTGAGTCTGAGTAAGGGTGGAAAAGAGATGTGGGACATGGGGTGCCTGGGCCTCAGCCCTTTGGACCAGAAGATCGTGATAAATGTCTGTTTCCATACCCTTCTTTCCATGAATCTTTAAAAAGCTGTCTGCATCTAATTCTGTTCTTCTCTCTGCCCTCTTACTGTAAACCGTGGATGTGTGACTTTCTGCCTTGTCGATACCTCGTTCCCTTTCTCCCTGCCTGTGACTCCGACGACCTTTTGTGTCTGGCGGGGGCCAGCTCCCGGACAGCCTGGAAGACATGGAGCAGCTGGGAGAAATTCCTCTGTCCTTCTCTCTCCTTGTCTCTGTCTCTCCCTGAGTCTCTGTCATTTTGTTTCTCTGTCCCCGTCTGTTTCTCGGTTGTCTGAGTCTCCGCTTCTGTGTATTCCTGTTTCTCCTCCTCGTGCCCCCTCACAACCACTCTCTCTCTGTTTTGACCTAGGAGTATGTCTGTCCCTTTGCATTTCTGACGTGTCCCTGACTTTCTTCTTCTATGGCTCTCACTCTTTCTGAGTGCCTCTCCCTGACTTTCCTCGCTGTGTCCGTGTGTGTGTCTCTTCCTTTCTGTCTCTGCTTCTCCCTCTATCTCACTCTCTATCTCTGTCTCTATCATCTTCTCTCAGTCTCTCTGCATCCCCATCTCTTTCTTTTCTTTTTCTTTTCTTTTTTTATTCAAGACAGAGTCTTACTCTGTGGCCCAGGCTGGATTGCAGTGGCGAGATCTTGGCTCCCTGCAACCTTTGCCTCCCGGGTTCAAGTGATGCTCCTGCCTCCGCCTCCCAACTAGCTGTAACTACAGGCGTGCACCACCACACCCAGCTAATTTTTTGTATTTTTAGTAGAGATGGGATTTCACCATGTTGGCCAGGCTAGTCTTGAACTTCAGACCTCAAGTGATCCGCCTGTTTTGGCCTTCCAAAATGCTAGGATTACAGGCGTGAGCCACCGTGCCTATCTCTTTGTGAGGCGTGCGCGCACTCTCTCTCTCTCTCTCATTCACTGTTTCTCTCCGTTTCTGTTTCTACATCTTTGCCTCTCCCTGCTGCTCCATCTCTTCCAGCCTGTCCTGGAGTTCTCCCCTGCCAGATACCAAGTCCTCACACCCTGGGTTTTCCCAAGGAGGGAGCCCCAGACCAAGCCTCTTGCCTGGGCCTGGCTGTCAGGGAGAAGGAACATTCCCAAGGAGCCCGAACACCCCGCCCATCAACCAGGGCGGGCAGGCTGTGTCTGACGCTGTTGCTGGGAGCCAGGCTGCCTGGCGTCTGGCTGTGTCAGGATGATGGAACCTCAGATGATCTGAGGCCAGCCCACAGCAGAAGGGGAGGGTGAGTCCTCTGCCCAGTGGGAGGGGGCAGTACAGGCTCCACCCAGAAGCCAGGCATTTGGCTGCCCAGCCCCCACCCCGCCCAGCCCCGGGTGGAGCAGCTGTATAAAACCAGATGTTTCTAAAACCAGAGTGTGGATGAGGAAGGAGAGCCAGGCCTTTAATCCCCAAAGGTTCCCTCCTCCAAGACCCAGGAGTCCAGGTTCCCAGCCCTCCTCCCGCAGACCCAGACATCCAGGTTCCCAGTCCCCTCTAACTCAGACACAGGCGGCCAGGCTCCAGCCCCTCCTCCCTCAGACCCAGGAGTCCAGACTTACAGCCCCTCCTCCCTCAGACCCAGGAGTCTAGGCCCCCAGCACCTCCTCCCTCAGACCCAGGAGCCCAAGCCCCCCGCCCCTCCTTCCTCAAATCCAGGGGTCCAGGCCCCAGCCCCTCCTCCCTGAGACTCAGGAGTCCAGACCCCCAGCCCCTCCTCCCTCAGACCCAGGAGTCCAGACCCCCAGTCCCTCCTCCCTCAGACCCAGGAGTCCAGGCTCAGAGCCCCTCCTCCCTCAGACCCCAAAGTCTCAACTCTCAGCTTTCTTCTACCTTGGACCTACATGTCCAGCCCCCCAGAATTTCTTGCAAGAAGAGATGACCAAGGCTGGAAGCAGCCAAGTCAAGTGCTGAAGGACAGGGAGGAGTGAAGCTGGGCAATCCTACCCAAGGCTGGGCTGCTGGTGGAGGGACAGGTAGGGTCCCGCACCCCTCACTAACAGTCATCTCTCCCGTGGTGGCTGAGCTCCAGTCCCTGCCCTGGGTCCACAGTGGCCCCCCGAACATTTCAGCCATCATCAGGAAACCTCAGGGTACACCTTACAGAACACCTGGACAGAAGGAGCGTAGAGTGGGAGAGGTAAGGCAAAAATGAAGAAAAGGCAGAGGCGAGAACATTCATTCATTTTGGGGTCATCTCGTGAGCCCTGGTGGATGGGGCTAGGTTGGGCGATGCCGGGCACACAGAGATGACTCAGCCCTGGGCCCTGCCCTTGGGGAGATGCCAGTCTGGTGGAGAAGACAGCTGTATAAACAGAGGGCCACGAAACAGTGCAAGGATGCACCAACCCAGCCCAAGAGTCAGGGAGGACTTCCTGGAGGAGGTGATGCTGGCTGATGAGGAGTTAGCTGTGGTCAGGGTAGGGATGGAAGGTGAGTCAAAAAAAAAAAGGGGCTTCCACGGCAAGAAATGGTGTGGCCAGTCAAAAAAGTAAGAGTGGATTGATGCTGTGAAGCACACAGGTTGAAACAAGGAGGTGGGGGATTGCAGGGTGCCTAATGAAAAAAAAATTTTTTTTGACCAGGCACAGTGGCTCACGCCTCTAATCCCAGTACTTTGGGAGGCCAAGGCAGGCAGATCACTTAAGGTCAGGAGTTCGAGACCAGCCTGGCCAACATGGAGAAACCCTGTCTCTACTAAAAATGCAAAAATTAGCCAGGTGTGGTGACATGCACCTGTAATCCCAGCTACTTGGGAGGCTGAGGCAGGAGAATCGCTTGAACCCTGGAGGCAGAGCTTGCAGTGAGCCAAGATCGCTCCACTGCACTCCAGACTCCCGTTTCAAAAAAAAAAAAAATTTTTTTTAACTAAGTAACAATTATACATATTAATGGTGTACAACTCGAGGTTTCCTCTATATATATATACATTGTGAAATGGCTAAATCAAGCTATTTAAAGCATGCAACATGGAATGCAGGAATCAGAGGATGGTGGCACTGGGGAGCCTTGGAAGGCCTGTGAGCAAGGGAGGGACAGGATCAGTGCTGGGTCTGAGTACGGAACAAACTGGATGGAGAGACGGGGGGCTGTGGGCCAGGATGAGCCGCTGGGTAGTGGGGTTGCAGCACAGATCCCTGGGGCTTTTCCAGGCTGGAGAGGAAGTGTGAGTGAGGTTCGGCAGAGATGCAGGATCCCGGGAGCCAGGAGCAAGAAGACTGGGAGATGGACACAGACACGGTGGGCTAACTCGCCAAGCCTCTGACCTCAGCTAGTGCTGGCGACAGTTGCTCCTGCGTGTGCCCTGTCACAGGCAGGTACTTCCCCAGGAACCAGTGAGGGCAGGGGGTCTCTGGGCAGCAACCCGAAGAGGTCCTTGTTTTATTAAATGCTTGAATCCAGGTAGATGGTTTCTTTGCTAGGTGTCCTGGGTTGGGAAGGGAAATGCATTGGGGGGATCTAGATGCCGAGAGACAGAGGAGAAAGGAAGGGAGGGAAAGGGAGGAAGCATGGAAGCTGGCTTCTGTGACCATCTATTCAATAGCGAAACCTGCCCTAGCCCTGGATTCCAGACCCCCGTTACTGTCCTCTGCTTTTTCCTTTTCTTTTTCCCCATAGCATTGATCCCCTTCCTACATAACGCATAACTTTCGTAAGGTATGTTTAGTATCTTTTTTTTTTTTTTAAGACAGAGTCTTGCCAGGCTGGAGGGCAGTGCCGTGATCTCGGCCCACTGCAACCTCCACCTCCCAGGTTCACACAATTCTCCTGCCTCAGCCTCTCAAGTAGCTGGGACTATGGGCAGGTGCCACCACGCCCAGCTAATTTTTGTATTTTTTTTAGTAGAGATGGGGTTTCACCATGTTTGCCAGGATGGTCTCAATCTCTTGACCTCATGATCTGCCCTCCTTGTCCTCCCAAACTGCTAGGATTACAGGCGTGAGCCACAGCGTCCGGCTGTCTTTTTGTACAGTGTGTATCTTCCTGGTTGGAATGCAAGCTCTACACAGGTGCTGTCTTTATCTGGCTTGTTCATGGCTCGTTCCTATGGACCTTTTTCTAGTACCTGGTAGGTGCTCAACAAATATGTGTTGAACAAATATGTGGGGTCAGGAGAGGAAGTCAGATTGGTAGATGGAGAGGGGAGAGAAAAAGGAGAGCAGCCAGGGATGGTGGCTCACGCCTGTAAGCCCAACACTTTGGGAGCCTGGGGTGGGTGGATCATGAGGTCAGGGGTTCGAGATTAGCCTAGCCAACATGGTGAAACCCCGTCTCTACTAAAAATACAAAAATTAGCTCAATGTGGTGAGGCATGCCTGTAGTTGCAGCTACTCATGAGGCTGACGCAGGAGAATCACTTGAACACCAGAGGTGGAGTTTGCAGTGAGCCAAGATTGTGCCACTGCACTCCAGCCTAAGCAACAAAGTGACTCTGTCTGGGGGGTGGGGAAACAGAGAGGAAGGAATGAGCGAAGGAGAGATAAAGGAAGAAGGAGGACAGAGAGAGGGAGAGGAGGAGGGAAGGAAACAGAAGGATGGGGAGGAAGGTCAGAAGAGGAGGAGGAGAATGGAGGAAGGAGAGAGAGAGGGAAGGATAGGGAAGAGGGGGAGGAGAGAGTTGGGGAGAGAGAGTCCAGCAGCGGGGACCCCCACCCCACCCCTACATAATAATTCTATGGACACCACTCAGAGTGGCCAGTCATGGGAGGTGGGACCTTAGACCAAAAAGACTCCAGGATCAGCAAAGACCCTAAGTCTGGAAAGAGGCTGCCTCTGGACTTCCAGGAACTCAGAGCCCTGGGTGGGTGAGAGTTAGACTGGACACACGTATTCTGGGAAACACCTTGGCTCCCATGATTCTGCTGAAATCCTGGGAGGGAGGGAGCGCGGCCAGCAAGGATGACTGTACATCCACCTTCTGCCTCCAGCCAGTGCCTTTGGGGGAAACTGTAGGGCTTCTAGAGCTGGGAGGAGGGAGAGGAAGAACTGGAGGGGAGAGCCCTGCCTGTCTCCTGTCGAAGGCACTTTCTACCCCAGCATCCACCGTCTCTCCTGCCCCTTTCCCTGGAGGGAAACAGAGGCTGCAAGAGCCAGAGGGAGAGGGAGGGAGGGGCTTCCTTTTGCAAAAGCTGTCTAACCTCTCCAGGGAAGCAAGAGAGGAGCAGATTCATTTTCCAGATAGGGAAACTGACGCACAAGAAGAGTAGTTTCCTGGGACAAGCGATACAGCACACAGGCAGCACGGCCAGGTAACTGAAATCAGGCATTAGGCATTATCCATCACCGAGGGAGGAGGAAGGAGCTGGGAGCTTAGATCTGAGAGCCTTGATTCCTGGGTCTGAGGGAGGAGGGGCTGGGGCCTGGACTGCTGGGTCTGAGGGAGGAGGGGCTGGGGCCTGGACTCTGGGGTCTGAGGGAGGAGGGGCTGGGGCCTGGACTGCTGGGTCTGAGGGAGGAGGGGCTGGGGCCTAGACTCCGGGGTCTGAGGGAGGAGGGCCTGGACCTAGACTCCGGGGTCTGAGGGAGGAGGGGCTGGGGCCTAGACTCCGGGGTCTGAGGGAGGAGGGCCTGGACCCAGACTCCGGGGTCTGAGGGAGGAGGGCCTGGACCCAGACTCCAGGGTCTGAGGGAGGAGGGCCTGGACCCGGACTCTGGGGACTGAGGGAGGAGGGCCTGGACCCGGACTCCTGGGTCTCAGAGAGGAGGGGCTGGTCCTGCACTCCTGGGTCTCAGGGAGGTGGGGCTGGGGGCCTAGCATCCTGTGGACTCAAGATGAGGCCTGGGCCCCTCGATTCTCAGCTCCATCCATTGCATTCCGAGCACTGACAGAAAACTTTCCCAAGCCCAGCTTCCTTTCACACTTGTGGCTTAGCTCCCGGCTTAACCCCGCCCTCCACAAGTTCCCATTGTCTAACTTGCCTCCTGCATCGGCCTCCACCACAGTCAGGGCAGAAGAGTCTCCGTAGGACAAACACGGCAATCCGATTCAGAAAACAGATCCAAAGGTGGGGATCCAGGGCCCGGGGCTGGTGGCCTGGACTTCTGGGGCCACCAGGGAGGAGTGGATTTGAAAGAAAATCCCGGGCCAGGCACAGTGGCTCACGCCTGTAATCCCAGCACTTTGGGAGGCCGAGGCAGGAGGACCATGTGAGGTGAAATCCCGTCTCTACCAAAAACACAAAAATGAGCTGGGCGTGGTAGGGGGGCAGGTGCCTGTAATCCCAGCTACTAAAGAGGCTGAGGCAGGAGAATTGCTTAAACCTGAGAGGTGCAGGTTGCAGTGAGCCAAGATTATGCCAATGCACTCCAGCCTGGGTGACAGAGTGAAACTGTGTCTCAAAAAAAATAAGTAGGGCCGAGCACGGTGGCTCACGCCTGTAATCCCAGCACTTTGGGAGGCCGAGGTGGGCAGATCACCTGAGATCAGAAGTTCAAGACCAGTCTGACCGACATGCAGAAACCCCGTCTCTACTAAAACTACAAAATTAGCTGGGCGTGGTGGCGCATGCCTGTAATCTCAGCTACTCCAGAGGCTGGGGCAGGAGAATGGCTTGAACTCAGGAGGTGGAGGTTGTAGTGAGCTGAGATCATGCCGAAAAACTTTGTCTCAAAAAAAGAAAAAAGGAAGGAAACAAAAAAATAAAGAAAATAAAACCTGTTTTTCCACTCATAACACGTCTGACACCAAAGATGCAAGGCTTCATTCCCACCAACATCAACTCTCCACCTCTCTGGACAGCAACTGCGTGTGTCACGATTCACTTCAGTTCTGACTCTAACTCCCTGGAGTTAGTGCAGCCCCCACAGGTTGAGGGCTCAGCCCCACGGGAGTGCCCCTCACTTCACATGCCAGTCATGGGCACTGTGACCACAGGTACCCACATTTCTGCCTGACTTGGCTACAAATCAGAGGTCCCACCCTCTCCTGACGTTCAATAATTTGCTATCACAGCTCACAGAACTCAGGGAGCATTTTACTTCTGAGACACAGTTTCACTCTGTCCCCAGGCTGGAGTGCGTTGGCATAATCTTGGCTCACTGCAACCTTCACCTCTCAGGTTTAAGCAATTCTCCTGCCTCAGCCTCCCTAGTAGCTGAGATTACAGGTGGCTGCCCCCTACCACACCCAGCTCATTTCTCAGTTTATTAGAAAGAGTATTGTAAAGGTTACAGATGAGGGAGAACATGAGGTGGGTCCAGAAGGGTTCCAAGTACAGGAGCTTCTGTCTCTGTGATGGCACCACGCGGATGTCTTCACCAAGCTGGGACCTCTCCAAACCCCATCATTCAGGGTTTTTGTGGATGTTCCTTTACATGGGCATTTTTGTTTTGTTTTTTGGGGTTTTTTTGAGATGGAGTTTTGCTCTTGTGGCCCAGGCTGGAGTGCAATGGCATGATCTTCGGCTCACCACACCCTCCGCCTCCCAGGTTCAAGCAATTCCCCTGCCTCAGCCTCCCCAGTAGCTGGGATTACAGGCATGCACCACCACGCCCAGCTAATTTCGTATTTTTAGTAGAGACGGGGTTTCTCTATGTTGGTCAGGCTGGTCTCGAACTCCTGACCTCGGGTGATCTGCCAGCCTCGGCCTCCCAAAGTGCTGGGATTACAGGCATGAGCCACCCCGCCCAGCCTACCTGGGCGTTGTTAACAGAAAAACCAAACTCTATAAAGTACTTTATTTATTTGTTTATTTATTTTTGGAGTCAAGATCTCACTCTGGGTGCAGTGGCGCCATCATGGCTCACTGCAGCCTCGACCTTTGGGGTTCAGGTGATCCTCCCACCTCAGTTTCTTCAGTAGCTGGGACTACAGGTGTGTGCCCCCACACCCAGCACTTTTTTTAACTTTTTGTAGAGACAGGGTCTCCCTAGGTTACCCAGGCTGGTCTCAAACTTCTGGGCTCAAGTGATCCTCCCGCCTCAGCTTCCCAAAGTGCTGGGATTTTTGGTATGAGCACCACACCTGGCCCCTGTAAAATATTTTAAAGAAGTTTATTCTGAGACAATTTGAGTGACTGTGGTGTGCCCAGGGTTGGTCAGATTCCGTTTGGTTTGATGCTGCAGACATAAAAAAGGATGAGTTCGTGTCCTTAGCAGGGACATGGATGAAGCTGGAAGCCATCATTCTCAGCACACTAACACAGGAACAGAAAACCCAACACTGCATGTTCTCACTCAGAAGTGGGAGTTGAACGATGAGAACACATGGACACAGGGAGGGGAACATGGCACACCAGGGCCTGTGGGGAGGTGGGGGATAAAGGGAGGGAGGGCATTAGGGCAAATACCTAATGCATGCAGGGCTCAAAACCCAGATGACGGTGCAGCAAACCACCATGGCACATGTGTACCTATATAAGAAACCGGCACATTCTGCACA
>NW_022437084.1:858001-916387 GCF_009761245.1 Sapajus apella | reverse complement strand
AAAAAAAAAAAAAAAAAAAAAAAAAAAAAAAAAAAAAAAAAAAAAAAGTTTGGTTTGATGCATTTTAGAGAGAAAGGAGTTACAGGCAAAGTCATAAATCAATACATGGAAGACATATGTTGGTTTGGCCTGAAAAGGCAGGATATCTTCCCGGGGGGCGGTTTACAGGTTATAGATGGATTCAGGGAGTCTTTCATTTGCAGTTGGTTGAAGGAGTAAGGCTCTGCTTAAAACCTGGAGTCTGCAGGAAAGAATGTTTTGCGATAAGGATGCTGTGTAGCAAGATTGATGGCCCGTCGACGTGACTTAACACCTGCCTTAGGTCTTGTGTGTAATTTGGTATCTTATCACCACGAAGTCTGTTTTGTCTGTCTTATGACCTCTATTTTAACTATAATGCTGTCTGCTGTCGTTCCTAAACTCCAAAAGGGAAGGGGTATAATAAAGCATGTACCACCTGCCTTCAAGTCACGGCCAAGAGCTCAGATTTTAAGGTTTCCGGGATCTCTTTGGCCAAGAAGGGTCCTGTTGAGTCAGGGGTGGGCGGTGGTGGTAAGGGAGCGAAGGGATGGCCTTAGGATTTTATTTTTATTTTACAGCGTGACTGATTAAATCATTGGCCGCTGGTGATTAGTCAATCTCCAGCTCCTCTTCCCTCTTGGAATTTGGGGCATGAAGTGAAAAATTCCACTGGAATTACAGGGTTCACCTCTCTGGCAACCATCCGCCCAGATCCGTCTCATTAGTACAAACTCAGGTATGGCCGATAGTGGCTAATTATGAACAACAAAGTATGCTCTTCTCACCTCCTTACTCAGGAAGTTACAAGAATTTTAGGAGCTCGTGCCAGAAATCAGGGACAGAAACAAATATATATTTATAGTTTTTAGACAAGGTCTCACTCTGTTGCCCAGGCTGGAATGCAGTGGGGTTTGGTCACTGTTCGCTGCAGCCTCCACCTCGCAGGTTCAAGCAATCCTCCCACCTTAGCCTCCTGAGTTGCTGGAAATACAGGCTGTGCCACTATGCCCAGCTAATTTTATTGGTTTTTTTGTAGAGAGAGGAGCTCACTATATTGCCCAGGCTGGTCTCAAACTCCTAGCCTCAAGTGATTCTTCCACCTAGACCTCCCAAAGTGCTGGAAATACAGGTGTAAGCTGCCTCACCCGGCCCAAATATATATTTCTTTCTTTTTTTATTTTTTTACTGTGTCATCCAGGCTGGAATGCAGTGGCACAATCTTGGCTCACTGCAACCTCCAACTCCCAGGTTCAAGTGATCCCCCTTCCTCAGCCTCCCGAGTAGCCGGGATTGCAGTATTGTGTCACCACACCCGGCTAATTTTTGTATTTTTAGAAGAGACAGGGTTTCACCATGTTGGCCAGGCTGATCTCCGCCTGCCTCAGCCTCCCAAAGTGCTGGGATTCCAGGCGTGAGTGACTGCACCCGGCCCCAAACATATATCTCTTATTGTCCTAGTCCTTTCTGTCTGCTCTAACAATTAGCCTAAGCTGGGTGGTTTATAAACAACAGAAATTTTATTTCTCACACTTCAGAGGCTGGCAAGTCCAGGACCTGGGCACTGAGATTTGGTGGCTGGCGAGAGTGCTTTTTCTGATTCATACATGGAATCTTCTTGCTGTGACCCCACATGGTGGTAAGGGCAGGGGTCCCTCTCTTGGACTTCTCATGCAAAAGCACTACTCCCATGCATGAGGGCTCATAACCTAATCACCCCCTAAACATGCCCACTTCTAATATCATCTCCTTGGGGATTAGGATTTCAACAATGAAGTTAAGGGGAACCAAATACTTATTGCATCTCAGTTAGTTGCCTGTTCTTGGCATGGAGCCATTTCATTCCTGGGAGCCTCTCTTTTCTCATCTGTAAAATGGGACTATCTCAATTTGTCCTTCATAGGATAGCCCTTAAGATTAAGAGAGAGTCTGTCTGGCACCCTGGAATATGAGGTGAATTTAGACATTCCTGAAAGAGCAGAGGCTGAAGGTCTGCAGGACTAACTCAGGTGACAACAGGCGGATCCTTCACTGGACACCCCACCCCTTCACCCTCTGGATACCCCACCTCTCCTCTGAGGAGTAGGCCACGTTGGAGCTGGGAGGAGCCCACACTCTGCCATCAGACCCCCCTGGATTCCAAGGCGGGCAGCCTTGCGCAAGCCACCTCCTGCCTCTCAGCCTCCCCCTCCCCCTCGGCCACCTGCAGACAAGGAGAACCCATACCCCTGTTGATGCAGGTGGGTGGAACTCTGTTTGGCATCCACTTAATCCCTGGACCCCCAGCATGGGGTGAATAGACCTTCTTACCCAGGACATAGCAGAAAGGTCCAAACAGCTTGGTGAGCAGCCAAGCAGCGTGCAGCACAGAGGGTGTGTCACCAAAGGGGCATGGCTGCGGGTTCCAGATGGAGTCAGAGCTGCAGGCGTCCGGCGGCCCCTTTCTGTGACCAAGCCTGCAGACACCCGCAGTCTGGAGGCTCAAAACCACAGTGTTGTGATTCCCCATGAATGCTGTAAGATGAAGAGGAAATAACACTGCCGTGGTTTCCCGTCTATATATTACATAAGACGATTACTTATGGGGATGTTCTAACCCCCAGAACCTGTGACTGCAACCTTATTTGAAAAGAGGGGTTTTGCAAATGTCATAAAATTAAGAATTTCAAGATGAGTATATCCTAGATTTAAAGTGAGCCCCAAACCCTTATAAGAGTGAGGCAGAGGGCGATAGACAACACGGAGAAGCAGGTGATGTGAAGATGGGGGCAGAGACTGGAGTGGTGAACCCACAAACCAGGTGTACTCATTTTCCAAGGCTTCTGTAATAACAAAGTACATCTGTCCCTCAGTACCCTTGGTTCCACATGTAGTGGGGTTGGCAGGTGGCCCCCAAAATATACATCTAAGTCCTAACCTGCAGAGCCTATGAATGTGACCTTATTTGGATAAAGGGTTTTAAGAGCTTCTGAAGATGTCATGCAGTTAAGGATTTTGAGATGAGCTCAAGCCTGCTACCATCCTGGCCAACACCCTTCTGGTCCTTGTGATAATTTCCATTTTCCAGATGTTGAGAAATAAGAGACAGACCAAGGAAGCTGCCACAAAGCACACGAGACACACCCTCCACCATCAGCTCTTGTCATTGCATATTCAAGTGTTTGCAAAACTGGTCCGTGGACCCCAAAGCATCCACATCACCTGTGTGCATCTGGTAAACATGATGATTACTGGTCTCCACTGCCGTTTATTCCGACTTTGTGAGCTCAGGGCTGTGGAAATGATTTAAACAAATACCCCAGGTAATTCATACATACAGTTTGAGAACCATCTGATTAGGGGGAAGAAATGCCTCCCAAAGTGAAATAATAAGACCGAATGTGGCGTCTCACTCCTGTAATCCCAGCACTTTGGGAGGCTGAGGTGGGAGTATTGCTTGAGCCCCAGGGGTTTCGAGACCAGCCTGGCAACACAGTGAGACATTGTCGCAAAAAAATTTTTTTTTTAATTAGCTGGATGTGGTGGTGTACGCTTACAGTTCCAGTTACTTGGGAGGCCGAGGTGGGAGGATCACTTGAGCCCAGGAGATTGAGGCCACAGTGAGCTATGATTGTACCACTGCACTCCAGCCTGGGCAACAGAGGGAGACCCTATCTCAAAAAGGAAAAGAACATGACGCAAAGACAGAGGTGGAGAGTGGAGTGATGTATCACAGACCAAGTGTACTAGTTTTCTAGGACTTCTGTAATAAAAAAAGTACAGATCTCCCTCAGTATTCTCTGGGGATTGCTTCCAAGACCCTGTGGATACTTAAACGTACATTTGTTCGAGACACTTACATAAAATGGTATAGTATTTGCACATAACCTATGAACATGCTCCCATAACTTTATTCTTATTTATTTGTGATTTTTTGAGACAGAGTTTCACTCTGTCACCCAGGCTGGAGTGAAGAGGCAGGATTTCAGCTCCACCTCTTGGGTTCAAGCGATTCTCCTGCCTCAGCCTCCTGAGTAGCTGGGATTACAGGCACCCGCCATCAAGCCTGGCTATTTTTTGTATGTTTAGTAGAGACGAGGTTTTGCCATGTTGGCCAGGCTGGTTTCAAACTCCTGACCTCAAGTAATCTGCCTGCCTCAGCCTCCCAAAGTGCTCCCATATACTTTAAATCGTCCCTAGCTTACTTAAGATACCTAATACAATGTACATGATACGCAGTTGTTACCGTGTATTTTTAAAATTTGTGTTACTTTTTACTGCTTTTTTCAAATGCTTTCTAATTGTGGTTGGTTGAAGCCTTACATGTGGAAACCACACATAAGAAGGGCTGACTGCCACACAAACTCAGGGGGCTAAACAACAGACACTTACTGTCTCAAAGTTTTGGAAGCTAAAAGTCCAAGATCAGGATGTCCCAGCAGGCTTCGTTTCCTCCGAGGGTTGTGAGGCAGAATGTCTTCTGTGCCTTTCACCTAGCTTCTGGTGATTCTTCTTTCTGTCTTTGAAACACGCTCCTTCTGTGCCACCCAAGATGGAGTACAGTCAGCTCACTGCCCACTAGCCTCTGAGCCAGTGAGCTGACCCAGGCACAATCAGCTCATTGCAACCTCTGCCTCTCAAGCTTTAGCCAGCCTCCCATCTCAGCCTCCCAAATAGCTGGGACTATAGCCACAGGTCACCATGCTCAGCTAATTAAAAAAAAAAAAATTGGGCTGGGCGCAGTGGCTCACACCTGTAATTCCAGCACTTTGGGAGGCCAAGGTGGGCAGATCACCTGAGGTCGGGAGTTCAAGACCAGTCTGACTAACAAGGGGAAACCCTGTCTCTACTAAAAATACAAAATTAGGCAGGCATGGTGGTGCATGCCTGTAACACAGCTACTCGGGAGGCTGAGGCAGGAGAGTCGCTTGAACCCGGCAGGCGGAGGCTGCAGTGAGCCGAGATTGCGCCACTGCACTCCAGCCTGGGCAACAAGAGTGAAACTCTGTCTCAAAAAAAAAAATTGTAGAGAAGAAGTCTCACCACATTGCTAGGCTAGTCTTGAACTCGTGGGCTCAAGCAATCCTCCCGCCTCAGCCTCCCAAGTAGCTGGGACTATGGGTGAGAGACACCTCACCAGGTTAGGCTTATTTTTTAATTTTTATTTTTTAGACAGGGTCTTGGTCTGTCACCCGGGCTGGAGTACAGTGGTGTGATCATAGATCACTGTAACCTGGAACTCCTGGGCTCAAGTGATTCTCCTGCTTCAGCCTCCCTAGTAGCTGGGACCATAGGTGTGCACCACCACACCCTGCTCACTTTTTAATATTTTGTGATGATGGGGTCTTGCTATGTTGCCCAGGCTGGCCTCAAAACCTGGGCTCAAGCAGTCCTCCTACCTTAGCCTCCCAAAGTGCTGAGATTACAGGCATGAGCCACCATGCTTGGCTGCTTCTGGTGCACAACACTGACGATTTTTAGTGATTTGCTGACAAGCATTCCTTAGCTTGTGGAAGCATCACCGCAACCTCTGACTTCCTCATCACATAGTGTTCTTCCTGTGTGTGCATCTGCGTCCAGATTTCCCTTTTCCGTAAGGACACCAGTCATATTGGATTATGGCTCCACCCTAGTCCAGTATGACCTCACCTTAACTTAAATAATTACATCTGCCATGATCCAGCATCCAAATAAGGACATGTTCTGAGGGGCTGGGTTAGGACTTCAACACAGGAATGGAGGGTGTGGAGAGGACAAAATTCCATCCCTAACACCAAGGAATGGCAAGGATGGCGGCTGCCACCGGGAGCTAGGAGAGAGGCGTGGAAGGGATTCTCCCCCAGAGCCTCCAAAAGCAGCCAATCCTGCCCACACTTTGATTTCAGACTTCTGGCCTCCAGTACTGTGAGATAATCCGTTTCTGTGGTTTGAAGCCACTTGGTTTGTGGTAATGAGTTACAGCACCCTAGCAAACTAACATGCCAGCCCAGCGCAGGACACATCTGAGCGCGTGAGGAACAAGCTGCCCTCTGTGCCCTAGAGAAGCTCACGGGGACCCTGCGTGCTCTTCTAAGGTGCCTGGGATCCGAGCAGATCACTAGGAGAGTGTTTGCTCGCCCCTGACCCCAGGTGCAGGGACTTCAGAGTAATACCTACTAAATGATCCCCTACAGCTGTTGCTTGCAAGTGGGGAACTACTGTGAGGAAGGGACAGGGTGGGTCACACAGGAAGTGTGTGTGATTGCAGAAGACAGAGACTAAGCAACCCTGTCTCCAGCAAGTGGAAATGGTCTTTATGTTGATGGTGGCCGTGATACATATGTTTTCATTTTATTTTATTTTGAGACAGGGTCTTGCTCTCATCACCCAGGCTAGAGTTCTTTGGCACGATCACAACTCAGTGCAGCCTCGACCTCCCAGGCTCAGCCTCGATCCTCCTGCCTAAGCCTCCTGAGTAGCTGGGACTACACATATGCGCCACAAAGCCTGGCTGATTTTTTTTTTTTTTTTTTTTTGCCATGTTGCCGAGGCTGGTCTGGAACTCCTGGGCTCAAGTGATCTGCCTGCTTTGGCCTCAAGTGCTGGGGTTACAGGTGTGAACCACTGTGCCTGGCCAGCCATGATACAGATGCTCAGGTCTGTGCTTCCCGTCTCATCTTTATGAGCTCCAATCAAAAGCCTCCCTCAGGTAGCTATTACTGCTCCCATGTTAAAAAAGAGAAAATTGACATTCAGAAAAGGACACGGGCTGGGTGCGGTGGCTCACGCCTGTAATCTCAGCACTTTGAGAGGCTGAGGCGGGCGGATCACCTGAGGTTGGGAGTTCGAGACCAGCCTGACCAACATGGAGAAACCCCATCTCTACCAAAAATACAAAAAGTTAACAGGGCATGGTGGCACATGCCTGTAGTTCCAGCTACTTGGAAGGCCGAGGCAGGAGAATCGCTTGAACCTGGGAGGCAGAGGTTGCGTTGAGCCAAGATCACTCCATTGCACTCCTGTCTGGGCAACAAGAGCGAAACTCCATCTCAAAAACAAAAACAAAAACAAAAACAAAAAACAAAGAGGGAAATTACTTGTCTGAGGTCACACAAGTAGTAACGACCGGGATCTGAACACGACGGTTACAGGATCCAAGTTCTGTGTGCCTTCTACACAGTGATGTGCTGATAAATGTTTAACAACTGGCTCTCCAAGGGGAAAAATGTATGTCTGTGTATAAACACATATGTTTACAAAAAAATTTATAGTTTTACTGATTATAAAGGACATGTACCACACAGTTTTCAAAGAATAATAATATAATCTACAATTCTCTTTATTGTAAATGCCATACAATTATAACTTCGGGTAACTTGTTATTTCTTGCAAAATCCAGTACGAGTTTTTATTTAATTTTTTAGGTTTTATGTTTTTGAGATGGAGTCTTGCTCTGTCACCCGGACTGGAGTGCAATGGCGCAATCTTGGCTCATTGCAACCTCCGCTTCCCAAGTGCAAACGATTCTCTTGACTTAGCCTCCTGAGTAGCTGAGATTACAGGTGCACAACACCATGCCCAGCTAATTTTTGTATTTTTAGTAAAGATGGAGTTTCACCATGTTGGCCAGGCTGGTCTCGAACTTCTGACCTCAGGTTATCTGCCTGCCTCAGCCTCCCAAAGTGCTGGGATTACAGGTGTGAGCCACCACACCCAATCCAATATTAACATTTACAGCTAGTGCTCGACTTACAAACAAGGTCGGGACCGCGGACTGGTCGTAACACGATTTGTTCGTTAAGTTGAGTTGGCTATATGTACAGTTGAAATGGTGCATGTGGAGATGGTAGTGCTGCTGGAAGCTGGTCCGCACTGTCGTACGCCCAGCTGGGCAACGTTTGCACTGCCAGACGCGGAGCAGTCGTGGCTAGCGATTGTGGTCGTAAAGTTGAATGGTCGTAAGTTGCATAGGTGGTAAGTCGATCAATACCTGTAAAAGGAATTCCTCCTGCCTGACAACCTTTAAGCTGGGACATGAGGTTTTTTTTTTGTTTGTTTTTTGTTTTTTCCTGTTTTTGGACATAAAATTAAAACATTAGCTCTTTCTGAGTCTCAAGGCTGCCAGCCTTTGGACTGAAAATACCATTGTCTCTCCTGATTCTCAGCCCTTCACACTAGGACTGGGACTCACCACCAGCATTCCTGGGTCTCCAGCTCTCTTTAACTAAATCATTTTAGTGTGCTACCTTTTTCTTGAGGGGAAGTTACTGACACAGAAAAAGTAACTGATTTCCCCCAGACCACAGAGCTTATAAGAGATGAGGTCTGGATTCCAATCCAGTCAACTTGATAGGATGGTCCGTGTCTAAATTCTAAAAGACGGATTTTTTTTCCCCCCCATAGAGGCACTATTCAGGGGTAAGCTGGATATTACTAGGATTTGAGAGAAGACAGGGGCTATCATTTATTCTCGTTCTTTGACCGCATCACAGGCCATTGCCTCTCCTCTGTTTGCTGGTTCATGCAAGACCAGGAGCTCCCCTAGTAAGTGGCCTGAAGGGTAACACCCATCCCCCGCAAGCCATGTCTCTCCCCCATTCTCTTGCTCAGCCTCAAGTCATAGGAACCACCCTGTGGTTGATTCATCCTGACATTTATTATGGATACCTTAGAAATGGATAGTTGAGTTGTGAGTTGTAGAAACTCAGTCAAGCTGGCTTAAGTTAAACCTCCTTGCTGGCAGAACACAAGGGAATTTAAAGGAAGTTCAACTGCAGACAGACATCTAGACCTTGGAGGAACCGGGACATAATCTGCGACTTCATCATCTCTCACTTCTCTGCTCAAATCCTCTGCTCCGTTCTCTCTGTGACTGTTTCTAGCAAATGATCCAACCTGAGGGTGTCCTGGGGATTCTGCAAATTTGCATCTGATATCAGAAGCAAGGGTGGTCTTGCATGAAGGCTGTGCCCTCTAACTTTGTAGCAGGTTCCTATTTTACTGTACCCTCCTTCTGGGTCTCAATTTCTCCATCTGTCAACACAGGAAGAAGATCTCAGCTGACTTCATGGAGCTGGTGACCTAAGGGGTTCCCTGGATGTGCAAGCATCCTGGGTAATTATAAATGAGGTACAGAAGCAAAAGGTTTAGTTAAACCATCATTTATTGAAGCCTTTTGTTGGCAAGGGTCAGTGGCATAGATTAAATACATGCATTGGATGCTGATGAGCAAGGCTTGCAGAGCTTCGTGGGGGTTGTGCAGAGAAAACCATCATGGGAGTCCAGAGAAGAGCTAGATTCCCAAGGACCATATCATGTCATCAAAACTCAGGAATCTCCCCTTGCACTGGAATGAAATCAGCCTTCATCGCCCAGCCCCTCACCCAAAGACAGGTTCTGCTGTAGGTGGACTCTGGACCCGCCAGGCTTCTCCTTCCTCTCTCTTCTTTCTGTTGATTCTCTCTCCTTTTGTCCTCTGTTTCTTGTTTATAATAAAATGATAGTGTCTGTAATGGCAACTAAATGATTGCTGCAAGAGCAGGCGCCAGAAATCTTCTTAAGGTGGATGCTGTCACTGATAAATGACTTGAGTTGGGAAAGGAGACCTGAGGGATAAAGAGTCGGAGTCGGCCGGGCGCGGTGGCTCACGTCTGCCATCCCAGCACTTTGGGACGCCAAGGTGGGTGGATCACGTGAGGTCAGGAGTTCGAGACCAGCCTGGCCACCGTGGCAAAACCTCGTCTCTACTGAAAATGCAAAAATTAGCCAGGCATTTGACCATGAAGAGAGGTTGAAGGTGGCTGTGTCATAATGCATTATTACATAGCCATGTCATAATGCAAAAATTATGGCGCATGCCTGTAATCCCAGCTATCCAAGAGACTGAGGCAGGAGAATCACTTGACCTTGGGAGGTGGAGGGTGCAGTAAGCGGAGATCATGACATTGCACTCCAGCCTAGGCAACAGAGGGGGACTTCGTTTCAAAAAAGAAGAAAAAAAAAAGAGAGAGTCAAAGGAAAGACGGCTAAATTACTCTGGATTGTTAAAAAAGGAAAAAAAAAACCAAAGCAGAACTCTGGAGGTGAGGAGTTAAGAGGGAGGGTGAACTTTTAAAAGGGTGTCTCAAGTTCAACTGGAAGCGTCATGTTTGTCAATTGCTGGCCAGTTGCATATTCCCACACTGCCAAGCTTCTGTACAATGTGTTCCATATTTAAATACCTTTCAAGGTAGCTTTTCAGGAAGTTGAGGGAAATGTCTGAGTTCCTTTCTGGGTTAATTTCATTCAGGGCATAGTGTGAGTTGGACTAATTCAGTTGAAGCAAGACTTAAGAGTCAGAGGTGAAAACACGGGCCCTGGGGGCCCTGCCTTGTGGGGAGCACAATCTCTTCCTCAAAGTTTATGATACAAAAGATTAGGCAATCAGGTAGATCTCAAGGGATGAGGGGTCTTCAGCTGACATCTAAATAACTTCATAGTTTTTTCTCATTTGTTGACCAATAAAGGCTGAGGGCTTTATATAAAGTATCTTTTTGTGTATCTTGTCTGATTTAAGCCACACTTTTTCACACTTCTCCCTCCTCCTTCATTTACCTAGGATGACTACATAATTTATTTTTCACAGCAGGACACTTTTCAGAATGGAAGGAGGCACTACTAATCACTATGCTGGAATGATGGGTATCATTCACTACTGATAATTCGGGACTAATAATCATGCGCATCATTCAGGCCCATTTCAGGCAAACTAGGATGCCGATGACAGCTTCTTCCTGTCATTTCCCACCTCTGACCACCCGAGGCTGACGTCTAAAATCAAAACAAGAAATCAATAATAAACTCATATTTGTTTACTCTCCCCAAATTAGGGGACACAAAGGCTTTTTTTTGTGATGAGTGGGTAACCCTAAAATAAGCAGGAAATACCTGTGGCTCAGCCTAACTCAAGGTGAGACGAAGTTGAAACTGAGAGCTCGAAAGTATCTCCCAGCTCCCCCCTCACTCTGCCTGTAACTCCGCCTCTACAGAAGGTGAGGTAGAATTGGTAGCTGTGTCACTGGTCTGCTCAGAGTCCTCAGTCAGGGCCCTCTCCAGACTGGTGGGCAGGGAGTGGATCAGTCTCTCCCGGAAGTCCTGGCCCATGAAGACGTAGAGCATTGGGTTGAGGCAGCTGTTGAGGAAGGGCAGGGGACTTGTCACATCCCTTGCAATTGTCATTGCTTTGTTCATGCCAAACAGTAATAACTCATGGATTCTGATGGTGACTGTGAGGGCCACCACCTGATACGGGAACCAGCAGAGAAAAAAGGCAGCTGTGACAAAGGAGAGGACCCGTAGGGGCGACTGGACTTAATCAAGCCTTCCTTGTGGATCTTGGTGGCAATAAGCCCATAGCTGACAGCGATGATGGACATGGGTGCGCTGAAGCAGATGATGAACCGGATGCTGCCTCTCACTGTCAACATGGCGACGGCCACCTTCAACCTCTCTTCATGGTCATTGGTCAAGGGTGAAAAGTCAAAAGGGCAGGCTGCTGTCCCTGGCCCCAATCACCAGGTATTGTCTTCACACGAATGATAACTGGCAATGTCAGGAGCAGAGCCAGCACCCAGGGCCCAATGATCACCTTCTTGGCCATGCTCACAGCGCGATGGTTCTGGGACCAAACTGGATGTAAGACACAAACACAGCAGTCCAGGGCAACAAGGGAGATCAGGAAGACACTTCCAAACAAGTTGATGTCCGCTATAGTATAAATGAATTTGCATAGGATCCAACCTAAAGGCCAGTGTCTTCCCATGGCCTTCGATGCCATGGGGAATGGCAAAGTGGAGGTGAAACAGAAGTCAGCCATGGCCAGGTTCAGGTAACTGATGGTGGTGACTGTGTGCGTCATCCGGAACCCAGCCACCCAGATCACAAGCCCGTTGCCCAGGACCCCGAGGACAAAGGTGACTGCAAATACCAGATAAGAGAAGATACCCAGGACGAGATAGGCATCTCTGGAGGTTTCCCTCCAGAGATGTTCATGGGGAGAGAGGAATTGGTCTCCATCTTGCCCACTCCTGAAATAGCTCGGCTGTGGTCATTCCTCAGTTGTGAACCTCCACACCGTATCCCCACCGCCTTATTTCTATCCCGGCCAGTTTTCCCACTCATAGCTTTCTCACATTCCCCTAGAGCTTCCGCTGCAGCCAGAATATCCTCATCCCTGTCCCTTACACAGGCCCACATCTACACATTGGCAATATTTTATTGTACCTGTTGGGCAAGACTACATCATTTGTTTGTTTGTTTGTTTTTGTTTTGAGACGGAAGCAAATGAATTTGCACAGGAGCAAGTACAGTGGTGGGAAGAATCAGAGGGAAGCAATGAAAGGTAGAGAAGAAATCCTGAGGGATGGAGACCAGAAACACAGAGAGAGGTAAGGGAGACGGGGAAGTTGAGACAGTGGTGGGACAGCGCGTCCACACCCATGCACGCCACCAAGATTAACCCCGTAATCCTCTGATCTTGTGGAAGCTCATTTGTAGTCTTGCAGCCCAAAGAGATCACGGTTTTTCTGAAATATTAAGCATCATTCCAAAGGTATCAGAGATATATGGAGAGATATGGTAAGACAGTTAGAGAGACAGAAATAATGACACTGATCCTAAAAGCATTATTCCCAAGGCCTTGTTTCATTAAGGCTGTTCTTTCTTTCTTTCTTTCTTCTTTTTTTCTTTTCTTTTCTTTTTTTTTTTTTTTTTTTTAAGAGATTGTGTCTTGCTGTGGTGGTGGCCCAGGCACATCTCAAACTCCTAGGCTTAGTGATCCTCCTGCCTCAGCCTCCCCAAACACTGGGATTACAGGTGTGAGCCACCGTGCCTGGCTACGGCTGCCGTTTTTAATTCTAAGTTATTTACAATTTAAAATTACACCTAACAATGGCTTAGACCAGGGGTGTCCAATCTTTTGCCTTCCCTGGGCCACATTGGAAGAAGAATTGTCTTGAGCCACACATAAAATACACTAACACTAACGATAGCTGATGAGCTAAAAAAAAAAAAATCCCCCCAAATCTCGTAATGTTTTAAGAAAGTTTATGAATTTGTGTTGGGCCCCATTCAAAGCCATCCTGGGCCATGGGTTGGACAGCATGGCTTAGAACAAAGACAAAATTTATGGTTTACTTTACAAGGATTTTGCAAGAGGGTAACACTAGGTTAGGTTATATCTGGCAATATCATCAAGAACTATATTTATTTTAATCTTTTCTCTTTATTATCCCTAATACAGTTTCTTTTATTCCTGGGGATTGCCACTTCATGGCCCCAAGAAAGCTACTATAGCTCCTGACTTCACACTACAGCAGGGGTCCCCAACCCCCGGGGCCACAGACCAATACACAGACCAATACTGGTCTGTGGCCTGTTAGGAACTGGGCTTCACAGCAGGTGATTGGCGGGCAAACAAGAAAAGCTTCATCTGTATTTACAGCCACTCTCCGTTGCTGGCATTACTGCCTGAGCTCTGCCTCCTGTCAGATTGGTGGCCGCGTGAGAGTCTCATAGTAGCGTGAACCCTACTGTGAAGTGCGCATGTGAGAGATCTAGGTTGTGCACTCCTTATGAGAATCTAATGCCTGATGATCTGTCACTGTCTCCCGTCACCCCCAGAAGGAACCATCTACCTGCAGGAAAACAAGGGCTCCCACTGACTTTACATAATGGTGAGTTGTATAATTATTTAATTATATATTACAATGTGATAATAATAATAGAAATAAAGTCTACAGTAAACATAATGTACTTGAATCATCCTGAAAGCATCCACCCCGCTGCCCCGGAATCCATGGAAAAATTGTTTTCTATGAAACTGGTCCTTGGGGCCAAAAAGGTTGGGGACTGTTGCAATATAGCATCCCATGCCAACAGGATGAGGATAAAATGGAGAGTCACTGAAGATCTTCTCTTTTTTTTTTCTTTCTTTCTTTTTTGAGATGGAGTTTCACTCTGTCACCCAGGCTGGAGTGCTGTGGCCCAATCTCGGCTCACTGCAACCTCAGCCGCCTGGGTTCAAGCAATTCTCCTGCCTCAGCCCCCCGCAGTAGCTGGGATTGCAGGCACATGCCATCACACCCAGCTAATTTTTTGTATTTTTTTGTATTTTTAGTAGAGATGGGGTTTCACCATGTTAGCCAGGATGGTCTTGATCTCCTGAACTCATGATCCAGCCACCTCGGCCTCCCAAAACGCTGGGATTACAGGCGTGAGCCACCACGCCCAGCCAAAGATCTTTCATCAGAAGTGTGATATGCTCATTTGTACTTTATAAACGTTTGTGTTATATTATGTCCCCTCTCATCTGGAACCTGGCTAGGATTAGAACTAATTTGACCAAAGAATGTGGTAGAAATGACACCACATAGCTTTAAAGCGTAGGTCAAAAAATGCTATGAAGCATTTTCTGGTTCTCCTCAGATACGTATTCTGAAAGAAGGCAGCCATCGTGCATGGACTCTGATTCCCCTGAGGCCGCCATGCTGGAGAGGCTGCCTGTAGGCACTTGGTACAGTCCCAGCCTAGAACTGAAACCCAATTCTTATTCAGACTCAGAATCTACCTCTTTCCAAAAATGTGTCTTATAATAAACGTCAAACTTATCACTGAAAACATCCTCCCTAGCAATTTAGTGTGAAAAGAGAAAATTACTTATCTCTTCCTCTTAGACTCTTGTTTTTCTGGCTCTCCATCTTTCATCTTTATATCCCTTGGATTTGAACAAGTTTCTGGACCACTCTGATAATACTGAAGACCTCAGAAAGAGCCTATCTTCTTAGATGATGTCCCACAAATTCTCCCTCTAGGAGCAGAAGTTTAGGGGGTTAATCTTGGTGATGGCATGGGGTGAAGGGTGTCTCTCATTCACCTCTCTCCATGCTCCTGGTTACTGCTCCTTTTAGCACCATTTTGGTATAATAATGACTATATTTGGTCTTGTCCTTGGTTCCTGGCACAAGGTTCGTAAACCCTTGGAGTTTCCTGAGTATAGGAGTGTCTTTGGTTATTCATAAAGAGCACTTTTTTTTTTTTTTTTGAGACAGTCTCCTTCTAGTGCCCAGGCTAGAGTGCAGCGGTGTAATCTCGGCTCACTGCAACCTCCACCTCCTGGGTTCAGGCAATTCTCCTGCCTCAACCTCCCGAGTAGCTGGGACTACAGACACACACCACCACACCTGGCTAGTTTTTTTGTATTTTTGGTAGAGATGGGGCTTTACCATGTTGGCCAGGCTGGTCTCAAACTTCTGACCTCGTGATCTGCCCGCCTCAGCCCCCCAAAGTGCTGGGATTACAGGCGTGAGCCACCAGGCCTGGCCAAGAGCACTTTTTGATCAGAGCTGAGTATATGTCAATGAGATGACTTAATGTGGGGCCATCCATATGGGCTTAGGATGGGGTTGACCAACAGAAAGGCCAAGTGATTAGAAGGTTGGAGCTTTCAGCCCCACCCACCAGCATCCTGGAAGAGAAGGCAGAGACTGGAAACTGAACTCTATAAAAAGTCTTGAATAATGAGATTTGATGGGCTTCCATGTTGGTGAATACTCAGATATGCCAGGAGGGTGGTTCCCTGGAAAGTATGGAAGCCCCATGCATCACCACACCCCTTCCCTCGCTATATACCTGCACTATGCATCTCTTCCATTGGACTGTTTTTGAGTTGTATCCTTCATAACAAACTAGTAAATGTAGGTAATGTGCCTTCTTCTTTCCTTTTTTTTTTTTTTTGAGATTGAGATGGAGTCTTGCTCTGTCACCCAGGCTGGAGTGCAGTGGCATGATCTTGGCTCACTGTAACCTCCGCCTCCCAGGTTCAAGTGATTCTACTGCCTCAGCCTCCCAAATAGTTGGGATTACAGGCATGAGCCACAGCGCCCGGCCAGTAATGTGCCTTCTTAAGCCATTCTAACAAATTATCAAAATAGAGGAAGGGATTATAAACATTCCCCCAACCCCAATTTATGCCCAGTCAGTCAGAAGTACAGGTGGCCATCCAGGACTTGGATTGGTGTCCAAAGTCAGGACAGTCTTGGGAGAGTGAGCCCTTTAACTTGTGGAATCTGACACTAACGCCAAGTAAAGACTGTCAGAACTGAATTGAATTGTGAGATACCCAGTGGTGACCCCAGATAACTGTAGAATTGCTTAATGTGGGAAAGACCCATACATCAGAACGATTGCATAAGTAGAGAACTGAGTTTTACTTAGCCATATTTGTTCTTTATTGTGTGGCTGTAACGCTTCTCACTTCAGTAATTGTTTCTTTTGTTTTCATGAAACTCTGAAGAAGAAAGGGCTGGACATTCAGATTCCTTGGGCTTTGATATTTGGAAGCATGATCTCCAGTCTCCCACAGAAGGCTAGAGGTGAAGGAAAATTCAGACACAGAGATTTCTAAGAAGAGTCTGCTGACAACATGTCCAAGGTGTCTTCTGAAAATTATAAGACATCCTGAGTTTCGGCTAGGGGATTGGCTCTAGCTCCATTGTCCCTCCCCCTGTCCTTCAATAAAGTCTCTGCAAAAGCCCTTAGAGCCTGTGTTGCTCCACAGGAAGCCAAGAAACAGAAACAGGAAAAGGAGCTTAGCTGCTGGTAAGTTGGGGTCTGACAATTTAAAATTTATCGTTGGAACACCTGCTGTATGACAGATGCCTCCTAAATTCTAGAGTAGTGCTCTAATGGAGTATCCACTTGCCACATGTGGCTTTTGAGCTCTCATGTTTCTTTCTTGATCTGAAATGTGCTTAAGTGTAAAATATACTTAGTATAGTTTTTTTGGGTTTTTTGGTTCTGTTTTGTTTTGTTTTTGAGACAACATCTCGCTCTGTCGCCCAGGCTGGAGTGCAGTGGTGTGACCTCGGCTCACTGCAACCTCCCCTTCCTGGATTCAAGCGATTCTCCTGCCTCAGCCTCTCAGGTAGCTAGGCCTACAGGCGTGCACCACCATGCCCGGCTAATTTTTTGTGTTTTTAGTAGAGACAGGATTTCAGTGTTAGCCAGGATGGTCTCAATCTCCTGACTGTGTGATCCGCCCACCTTGGCCTCCCAAAGGGCTGGAATTACAGGTGTGAGCCACCGCAGTTGGCTACTTAGTGTAGTTTAATCATTAGTATGATAAAAACGATACAACTTATTTCATTAATAACTTTTATGTTGGTTATGTGTTCCAATGATATTATTTTTGATTTGTGGGTTTAATCAAATCTATTATTACAATTAATTTCTCCCAGTGATTTTATTTTTTTAACATGGCGACTAGAAAGTTGTGAATCACATGTGTGGCTGGCATTTAGGGACTGCATTACCACATCTCTACTAAAAATACAAAAAATACTAAAAATACAGAAGCCCTGAGATGACAATGAGCATGTTCAAGGAATGAGAGCCCGCTGTGGGTGGAGCACAGTGTGTCCGGTGAGAGTGCCAAGATGAGGTCTGAGGGATGCACAGGGAAGATCCAGGGGTGCTTCAGGGAGCTTGATAAAGATAAGTTAGAAGTCTGTTTAGCCATTGGAAGGTGTTAAAAATAACATCACCAGCTGGGCGCTATGGCTCATGCCTATAATACCAGCAATTTTGGAGGCCAAGACAGGCATATCGTGAGGTCAAGAGATCAAGACCATCCTGGCCAACATGGTGAAACCCTGTCTCTACTAAAGATACAAAGATCAGCTGAGCATGGTGGCGCGCAGCTGTTCCCAGCTACTGGGGAGGCTGAGGCAGGAGAATCGCTTGAACTTGGGAGGCGGAGGTTGCAATGAGCCAAGATTGCGCCACTGCACTCCACTCTGAGTGACAGAGCGAGACTCCATCTCAAAAATAAAATAACATCACCATCTAATTAGACCTTTTAAAAGCTCATTTGGTTTTCTTCTGGAGATTGGATTGTAGGGCAGGAGAAAGCAGGACCAGGAACAAGCTATTTGCAAGGTTGGTGCAAACATCCATGTCTGACAGGACCGTGGACATGGGTACTGGAGACGGAGATGGCTCTGGCTGTGTATTCAGCAGGTTCTATAGACAGAATAAATAGGACTTGGATGGGATTGTGGTGAGAGAAAGGGAAATGAAAGATTAGTTCTAGACTGGAAGCTTTAACAACCAAATGTTTAAACTCAAATAGACACAAAATATTGGAAGAGTGGCAGGTTTGGGAGGATGAGACAATTAACCATTTGGTTGAGCCACATTAGGTCTGGAGTGTCTATGGGACTCCCATGGGGAGAGGTTATATCAGACTGGAGCACTAGGGTAAGGCCAAGGCTGATAAAATAGATGAGAAGACAGCATGATATTTTAAGCCCTGAGACTGGATAACATCACCTGTGGAAAGACTATATAGAGATAAGAGAGGTGGGGAACAAGTAAAAGCCGTGGGACTCTCCTAAATTTAGAGTCAAATTTAGAGCAGAAAATACTAGCAAAGGGGACTGAAAAGAAGTGGTCATTAGAACTTTAAAGGCAAGTGAAAGTGTGTGTGTGTGTACATGTATCATCTCATGGCACAGGAAAAAGTGTAATTTAAGGAGAAAGAAGAGATCCAATGGGAAGAAGAGATCCAATGGGTCCTATATCACTAAGGCACTGAGATAAGAACCAATATGTATTTGCACCCACTGGATTTGCAGCCTTGAGATCATAAGCATTCTCAAGAAAATGTACCAGGTAGGTGCTAAGGACTGGAGTCAATATGGACTGGATTGAGGAGAAAAGATGAGGCAAGGAATCAAAGGGAGCAAATACAGATGACTCCTTCCAAAATCTGGGTGTAAATTCTTTTCACAGAAAGAATTCTCTTAGGAGAAGTAGGGTTAACACCGGAAAGGAATATAGTCTAAGGATTTTTTTGGTTTTTGTTGTTGTTGTTGCTTGGGTTTTTTGTTTGTTTTGTTGTTGTTTGTTTGTTTTTGAGACAGAGTCTCTGTCGCAGACTGGAGTCAGTGGTGAGATCTCAGTTCATTGCAACCTCCGCCTCCCAAGGTTCAAGAGGTCTTCATGCCTCAGCCTCCCGGGTAACTGGAATTACAGGCACATGCTACCACACCCAGCTAATTTTTGTATTTTTAGTAGAGACGGGGTTTCACCATGTTAGGCAGGCTGGTCTCAAACTCTTGGCCTCAAGTGATCCACTCACCTCAGCCTCCCTAAGTGTTGGGATTACAGGCATGAGCCACCACCCCTGGCCAAGGATGGCTTCTTTTTAAAGGGAGGGGATATGATGACATTTATGTAATAGTGAGAATGATCTAGCAGAAATAAAATAAGGGTTTGTTTTTGGCAGAAAACAGAAGGACAAATGCAGGAGGAAAGTTAGTGGGAAGGTGAGAGGGCATCCCGAGCCAATGTAGGGAGGGAAATTATTGGAAAGAATAAGACGTCTTGATTCACAGTGACAGGGGCAGGTAGACTGAGGATTAGGGGAGGAAAGGCTGAGAATTTCACATCTAGTTGTTACCATTTTCTCATTATAATGTCAGTCAAGGGCATCTGCTGAGAGTGGGAAAAACAGATTAAATAAGGTACTTTTTGGAGAAAGCAGGGTTGAAATCATTAAGGTGTGGGATAGCAAGTGCATGAAGAAGTTGAGTAACCTAATGAGGAACTGCTGAGTTCTCATGTGAAATCTGTGGTCATGAATTCGGTTGCAACTCTCAATAATTGTGACATTGAGCAAGTCATTTCCCCTCTCCGAGCTGTACTTTCCTACCTATTACGCAAGGATGGCACTTTTCCCAAAGCAAGGATGTTGTAATAAGAGATGATAAAATATATAGCACCTGGCACATATTGAGGACTCACCAAATGGCAGCCCTCATAATCAGTGTAGGTATCATTTGTGGTTCACAGTTCTCCTCACATTACAACGAGGGTGGACCCAAAACTTTGCAACTTTTGCCTTGTTAACCTGACCCCACCTGGCATTGCACAATCATCCTTTCTTGTTGTATCTTTTTTTTTTTTTTTTTTGAGATGGAGTTTCACACTTTTACCGAGGCTGGAGTGCAGTGGCACAATCTCAGCTCACTCCAACCTCTGTCTCCCACACTCAAGTGGTTCTCCTGCCTCAGCCTCCTGAGTAGCTGCGATTACAGGCACCCGCCACCATGCCCAGCTAACTTTTCTATTTTTAGTAGAGATGGGGTTTTACCACGTTGGCCAGGCTGGTCCCCAACTCCTGGCCTCAAGTGATCCACCTGTCTTGGCTTCCCAAAGTGCTGGGATTACAGACATGAGTCACTATGCCTGGCCTGTATCAACATTTTAAAATGAATTTGATATTATGGATAAATTATGTCTTCTAAGTGCCTTGTAGAATGTTCAGAGGGTGGGTAGAGAAAATCTGAGTCTGTTGAGGGACAATGGGGTGGGAGAGGGTTAACAGCTCAATTCGGTTGTACTCAATCTGGGTGAGCTCCAATTCCAGCTCTACTTCTTTCTACCTGGGAACGCTGAACAATTAATGTAGCCAGTATAAGGCTTAACTTCCTCGTCTGTACAATGGTTATAATAATTACTAGGTTGGTGCAAAAGTAATTGCAGTTTTTGCTATTATTTTCAATGGCAAAAACTGCAGTTACCTTTGCACCAAACTAACATCACTAAGATTAGTCAACATTCACCACGTCTCAGGATGTGCTCAGTGCTTACACATATTAACGCAGCCCATCCTCAGATCCTGTGAGAGGAGTTGTGAGGGTTAAAGGAGAAGCTCTTGGCACGTGGATAACGTTCGTAAGTAGAAGCTGCTATTGCTCTGAGCATCGTCCTTGTCCTGATCGTGAGCTTCATAATGGATTATGCCCCATAACACGGCACACAACCTGGTGAGGGCCAAGCATTCCCATTTGTCACAGACTTACTCAGTCTAGGCTAAAAGATTTCCATGTCTATCCTCACTTAACCCTCACCTGAAAGTTAGACTTCACCATAAAATTGTCCTCTTTCCACAGAGCAGAAAACTGAGGCTCAAAGAGTTATCACTGACCAGGAACTCATAGTGAAGAGATAGCATAGATGAGATTAGAATAGAGATCTAGCTGACTCCAGAGCCCAGTCTTCTTTATAACAGTGACTCTCAATTGAGGGTGATTTTGCCTCTGAGGGGAACTTTGACAATGTTTATAGAACCTGTTGATCGTCATTCCTGAAGAGGGAGTTGCTACCGGTATCTGCAAAAGATAGAGGCCAGGGGTGCTGCCAAACATCTTACTCTGTAGAGAACAGTCCCTCACAGCAAAGAATTACCCAGCCCCAAAAGTCAATGGTGCCGAGGTTGAGAAACCCTCAGTTACATTAAACAATGTCCCATGGAAGACCTCAGTGAAAGTGACTGGTAGCGGCAGGAAGAAAATGAAGAAATGAGTGAAAGAAAGAGGGTTGGCTGGACACGGTGGCTCATCCCTGTAATCCCAGCACTTTGAGAGTGTGAGGCAGGCAGATCACGAGGTCAGGAGTTCGAGACCAGCCTGACCAACATGGTGAAACCCCGTTTCTACTAAAAACACAAAAATTAGCTGGGTGTGGTGGCACACACCTGTAATCTCAGCTACTCAGGAGGCTGAGGCAGGAGAATCCCTTGAACCCGGGAGGCAGAGGTTTCAGTGAGCCAAGATTGCGCCACTGCACTCCAGCCCGGGTGACAGAGCGAGACTCTGTTTTGAAAAAAAAAAAGAGGGCTAAAAATCATCAGACTGGGGCATGGCCCTATCCTAGTAATCTTGGGGGAACCCCTTTCAAAGGCAGGACTTCAGTATACAAAGGCAGTGGCTCTGGAGTTGTTCATCTTGGTTTGCAAATCTTGCTGCCTCCACTGACTGGCTGGGCACGACGCTGAATAAACTACGGAATTCCCTGGGTCGTGAACTCCTCTCAGTGTGACGGCTACTTCACAGTGTTATTATGAGTGTTAGATGTGAACAAGTGCTAGGGAATTGCTGCTTCTCTTAAAGATGCTGAATAGCTCAGTCTGAGATGATTCTCAAATTCTCATGGCCATAACAAATCATCCTTTTACACAGATTCTAGAGTGGGATTTAAGAATATGTATATTTTTTCCATTTTTATTATAAGTTCAGGGGTATATGTGCAGGTTTGTTATGTAAGTAAACTTGTATCCTGGTGGTTTATTGCACAGATTATTTCATCACCGAGGTATTAAGCCTAATATCCACTAGTTATTTTTCCCCATCCTCTCCCTCCTCCCACCCTCCACCTTCTGGTAGGCTCCAACGTTCCCCTCTTTGTGTCCATGTGTTCTCATCATTTACCTCCCACTTGTAAGTAAGAACATGTGGTATTTGGTTTTCTGTTCCTGCATTAGTTAGCTAAGAATAAAGAATACAATTTTAACAGGCAGCCTGGATGTCTCTGATAAAGTCCACACACCACAGCATAAGAAAATGTGCTCAAGTGGCAAGGAACTTTGTGTTGAATCTGAACAAAAATTACAGATGTGACCTGGACCAGAGGCGGGGACTACATTTTTTGGATTTTTGTTCTTAAAAGAAAAAGAAACGAGATCTGAGAAGCCCTGCAGGTTATATTCTTACAATGTTATTGTCCACAATTTAGTCACGTGTCCACTGCTAAGGCAATACCTTGCAAGGTAAAAGGGATTCTAGTTAGTGCTAATTAGACTAGTCAAGATTTACTCCCAACACAGAGAAAGGACACCTTCTCTGCAGGGTGAGTAACTAAACACAATTGCCAGTTTTTGAGCAGAGAAGAATGGGGAACAGTTGCTGGGTGGGCAACCAGCAATATCTGTCAAAAGTAAGGGTTTCGAAGTCAGGCCACGCTGAACTGAAGTCCTTAATCTATTATCTACTAGCTAAGTGACCTTCAGCACATTTCACAATTACCCTGAGCATCGATGTATTCTAATGAAAACTAGAAGTAATGAATATTACAGAGCTATTACATAGGCCGAACTGGATCCCATATGTAGTAATTAACACAATGCATATTCCCTAATAAGAATTTTAGAAGTATTAACACAGCTTATTATTCTCATAGTCTTTATCCCACAGACACCAAAGCTATACAAACGGGTACTAATTATTTGCATTCCAAACAGAGAAGAGCTCCACATCAAGTGGGGACAGGGAAAAGCAGGGGTAGACAGCAGAGATGGGACCCTCTTTGCTGACTTCCTCTAGTTCAGAGTCCTCAGGATGTACCATACTACTACATATACCCAGTGACTGCTCAAAATCATCTTCAACAATAACCTCAAGCCAAACCCTCAAATTTCATCTTGGGTACTAGCCAAACAATAGATCCAGGGTTCTCACAGGTGAGGGACAGGAGCTGGGAGACTGGAAGAACCTGGGGCTTAAAGATATGTTGCAAAGCTTGCCAGCATGTTTGCATTGGGTGATGGGGGACGCAGATGTGAACCTGCTGACTGAGACTTGTGCCTTTCTCACAACGCTGAAGCTGCCTCTGCTTAATTCTCCATTGTCCATACAATGTAAGATCAGCGCTTCTGCTAGTGGACACAGCCTTGTAACCCTCTTGATGAACTGATCAGCCTGATAAGTAAAATGCATATTGATAATGATGGGACTATGGAGGACTATCCCTTCCCAAAGAAACATCCAAGAGAATGCCAACTCTATAGCACCATTGTCAGCAAGGCTTAGTAGATAGAGTGGGTCTCCTGGCAGGAGTGTGCGCTTTAGTGAAAGTTGATGTGAGCTATGAATACAGATGCTGTAAGATGGTTCCACAGCTCAGAAATGGCCATTGTTGGAATGTTTCAGGTGCCGGCAAGATGGAAACGAACTTCTCTACTCCTCTGAATGGAAGTGAAGAAGTTTCCCATGAGTCTGCTGGCTATGCTGTTCTGCGGATCCTCTCATTGGTGGTGGTTGGGGTCACCTTTGTCCTCGGGATCCTGGGCAATGGGCTTGTGATCTGGGTGGCTGGATTCCGGATGACACGCACAGTCACCACCATCTGTTACCTGAACCTGGCCTTGGCTGACTTTTCTTTCACTGCCACGCTACCGTTCCTGATGGTCTCCACGGCCATGGAAGAAAAATGGCCTTTTGGCTGGTTCCTGTGTAAGCTGATTCACATCGTGGTGGACATCAACCTCTTTGGGAGTGTCTTCTTGATTGCTTTCATTGCACTGGACCGATGCATTTGTGTCCTGTATCCAGTCTGGGCCCAGAACCACCGCACCGTGAATCTGGCCATGAAGGTGATCATGGGACCTTGGATTCTTGCCCTAGTCCTTACCTTGCAAATTTTCCTCTTTTTGACTACAGCGACTCTTCCAAACGGGGACACATACTGTACTTTCAACTTTGTGTCCTGGGCTAATACCCGTGAGGAGAGGTTAAAGGTGGCCATTACCATCCTGACAGCCAGGGGGATTATCCGGTTTGTTATTGGCTTTAGTATGCCCATGTCCATTGTTGTCATCTGCTATGGGCTCATTGCAGCCAAGATGCATAAAAAGGGCATGATTAAATCCAGCCGTCCCTTACGGGTCCTCACTGCTGTGGTGGCTTCTTTCTTCATCTGTTGGTTCCCCTTTCAACTGGTTGCCCTTCTGGGCACAGTCTGGCTCAAAGAGATGTTGTTCTTTGGCAAATACAAAATCCTTGAAGTCCTGAATAACCCAGCGAGTGCTCTGGCCTATTTCAACAGCTGCCTCAACCCCATGCTCTATGTCTTTGTGGGTCAGGACTTCCGAGAGAGACTGATCCACTCCCTACCCACTAGTCTGGAGAGGGCCCTGTCTGAGGACTCAGCCCCAACCATTGACACGGCTACCAATTCTACTTCACCTTCTGCAGAGGTTGAGTTACAGACAATGTGAGGATGGAGTCAGGGATCTTTTGAGTTCTGTCTCATCCTACCTTAATGCCAGTTCCAGCCTCATCTACTCTTGAGTCATATTGAGGCACTGAAGGATGAGCAGCTCAGGTATTTATTCAGGAAAAATGCTGTTGCGTCCCTGATTTGGAGCTAAGAAATAGACAGTCCGTCTACTATAATATTAGTATTATTTTTGGTTTTTGGACCTCTGCCTGTACTCCGGGGTAAGTGGAGATGGAAAACATGAGAAGAGAAAGAATGATGGAGATTTGTAAGAGTTAGATAAGATAGCGTATAATAAGGGGAAGACTTTAAAGTAAAACATTTATACCATAAAGTAAAATGTTTGCTGTAGGGTTTTTTAATAGCTATTTCAAAAAATCAAACTATGGAAGTTTTCTTCTATTTTTAGTTTGCAAAGAGTTTTCTGTTTTTCTTATATCATGAATAGAGGTTGCATTTTATCAAATGCATTTTCTACATATATTACGATGATCATATTATTATTCTTTCATGTAAATCATTATAAATTATGTTCATTAAGTTCTGAATGTTAAAGTACTCTTGAATTCCTGGAATAAACCACACTTAGTCCTGATGTACTTTAAATATTTATATCTCACAAGAGTTGGTTAGAATTTCTGTGTTTATGTTCATATAAAGATGGCTCTGTTATCTCACTTTTTTCTACTATCCTTGCTAAGTTTTACATTAAACTTGTAATAGTCTCTTAAAAGGAATTGAGAAGTGATTTCTCTTGATTCTATTTTCTGGTGGTATACCCTTATTAAATATTCAGAAAAATTCACCAGCAAAGCAAACTTGGTCTTGTGCTTTCTTTCTAGGAAGACTTTTAGTAACAGGTTCGTTTTCTTTAACAGTCATTAGACTCTTCTAGTTTTTTTTTTCCACATTTGTCAGTTTTGGTAAACTGTGATTTTCAAAGAATTTAGCCATTTCATTCCAACTGTCCAATTCATTGGCATGAAACAGTGTAATAGCTGTTTAAAAGTTATAAAACAGTATGAAACTTGATATGCTTTCTTTTTTTTTTTTTTTTTTTTTTTGGAGACGGAGTTTCGCTCTTTTTACCCAGGCTGGAGTGCAATGGCGCGATCTCGGCTCACCGCAACCTCCGCCTCCTGGGTTCAGGCAATTCTCCTGCCTCAGCCTCCTGAGTAGCTGGGATTACAGACACGCGCCACCATGCCCAGCTAATTTTTTGTAGTTTTAGTAGAGACGGGGTTTCACAGTGTTGACCAGGATGGTCTCGATCTCTTGACCTTGTGATCCACCCGCCTCGGCCTCCCAAAGTGCTGGGATTACAGGCTTGAGCCACCGCGCCCGGCCTGATATGCTTTCTTTCATTTATTTATTTTTCCTGATTCTTGTTCTTGTTCTTGTTATTATCCTAGAGCACAGCCTTTGGAGATATGGTTTCTTTTAAACAATGAAAATATAAGCTCTCTGAAGGCAGGGATTTTGGTCTGTATTGGTCACTGATTAAACCCCATCCTCCATGTGTAAAATACTGTCTGATATGTACTAGGCATTTATTAAATGCTCGTTGAATGAATGAATCAATAAACAATAGTATCACCTAGGTGTCAAGTGAGAACCTTTAATGTCAAATCAAAATTATCTTCAACCCTCATTACACGAACCAGACCATGTCCAGTAAACACACACCCTCAAGCACACAGTATTTAGAAATTCCCATGTGGCTTATATTTTCATAAATTTCTGGTTTTGAGCTTCTGCTTTAAGGAAAGTACCATGGCTAACTATTTCCTGATGCCTTTGTTTTGAAATAAATCAACCACAAAGGTACTCAGTCTTTTACTTTGCTTTCAGGAAATAACCACTCAGAAATGGTTCTACCGTATGGAACATGGCAAAAGACACAGTATAAAACAGTATGTTTTATACTGTGATGCACTGGCAAAAGACACAACTCTACACGAATATGAGGCAGTCTTGTTTTCAGCATCCTTACTCCGCTGCTTTTACTGTCAATTTTCCTCTCCCTTTCCCTCCTGTTTCCCCTAAAGTTATTTGCATTTCCAAAGCAGAACAGTTTACTTAGTTCATTTGCATTCTTGACTCATAAATGCTTTCAAGTTCCTAAGAAAAGTATACTCTTTAATGCTCAACAACGTTGTGGCTATAGAAAATAAGGAACAAGGAGAAAATGCAAGAAGGAAAAGCCAGGAGCGAAGAACAGTCTATGACCTCTGGACAGGAGAGCCAAGGCTTCTAGATTGGCTAATTAACAGCCTTCCTCCACTGCCAGGGCAGAGGATTCCTACTTTGCTTCCCATTGGCCTTGGTTAATTGCAGTAGAACAGTGCCTGCTGCATCCTCCCCATTTGTCTTTGCTTCATTGGAAGTTGCCATTGCGGATTCTCAGTTCCCATTGCACTCTTGTATATTGGGGTCTTCGGGAGCTGAGGATTTTTTGTGTTTATGGGACATTCACCACCAAGAAACATTTCCAGACTTGCTTGAATCTGAAAATCCAAAATAAATTCTGGGGATAGTGCCATTGGGAAAGACGAGACCACATTTTCTGTTTGGGGAGAAGAGTGTAGAAATGTTGAGTACCCAAAGGCGTAAGCTCCTGTGGAGACTGCCGGCTGCCTACCAAATATTCTTCCCTCTACTTTATTAACAAATGTGGGCAGCAATTCATTCAGCTAACATAATCCTTTCTCAGCCATCCTTCCAGCTAGATGTGAGTAAATTCTAAGCAGTAAGATGGAATAGTAGTATTACATCAGTACATAAGGAACTGCCTCATTATTTTATTAACTGAGTGTTTTGTGTTTATTTATTTATTTACTAAGACAGGGTTTAACTCTGTCACTCAGGCTGGATCCCAGTGGTACTAATCACGGCTCATTGCAGCCTTGATTTCCTGGTCTTAGGTGTTCTCCCACCTCAGCCTCCTGAGTAGCGAAACTGCAGGCTTGTGCCACCATGCCCAGCTAAATTTTGTTTTTTTTTTTTTTTTTTTTTTTTGAGATGGAGTTTCGCTTTTGTTACCCAGGCTGGAGTGCAATGGCGCGATCTCGGCTCACTGCAACCTCCGCCTCCTGGGTTCAAGCAATTCTCCTGCCTCAGCCTCCCGAGTAGCTGGGACTACAGGCGCGCGCCACCATGCCCAGCTAATTTTTGTATTTTTAGTAGAGACGGGGTTTCACCGTGTTGACCAGGACGGTCTCGATCTCTCAACCTCGTGATCCACCCGCCTCGGCCTCCCGAAGTGCTGGGATTACAGGCGTGAGCCACCGCGCCCAGCCTAATTTTGTATTTTTTGTAGAGATAGGTTTCCGCCAAGTCACCCAGGCTGGTCTCAAACTTCTGAGCTCAAGCAATCCTCCTGCCATGCCTTCCTAAAGTACTGAGATTATAGGTGTGAGCCACTGTGCCTGGCCTAGAGTTTATTTTTTAGAGCAGTTTTAGATTCACAGCAAATTGGGAAGAAAATACAGAGATTTCCCATAAACCCACGGCCCCCACACATTCACAGCCTCTCTCATTATCAACATACCCCACCAGAGTAATACATTTCTTACAGTTGATAAACCTACATAGATACATCGTTATTATCCAAAACCCATAGTTTACACTAGGGTTCATTCTTGGTGTTTTACATTCAGTGGGTGATATGGTTAAGCTTTGTGTCCCCACCCAGATCTCATCTTGAGTTGTAATCCCCATAATCCCCATGTGTCAAGGGAGAGACCAGGTGGAGGCAGGTGGAGGTAACTGAATTAGGGGGCAATTTCCCCATGCTGGTCTTGTAATAGTGAGTGAGTTCTCATGAGATCTGATAACCATTATAAGGGGCTCTTTGCCCTTCACTGGGCACATCTTCCTGCTGCCTTGTGAAGAAGATACCTTGCTTCCCCTTTGCCTTCTGACATGATTGTAAGCTTCCTGAGGCCTCCCCAGCCATGCTGAACTCTGAGCCAATTAAACGTTCTTTTATAAATTACCCAGTCTCAGGCAGCTCTTTATTGCAGTATGAAAACAGATTAATACAGTGGGTTTGGACAAAAGTATAATGACCTGTATTCACCATTACAGTATCATACAGACTCATTTCACTGCCCTAAAAATCCTCTGTGCTCTGCCTATTCACTGCTCCCTCCTCCCTATTCCCTGGAAACCACTGATGTTTTCCTTGTCTTCACAGTTTTTCCTGTTCCAGAATGTCATATAGTAGAAATCATGCAGTATGTAGCCTTTTACTATTGGCATCTCTTATTTAAAGTTTCCTCCATGTCTTTTCATAGACTGAGAGTTCATTCCTTTTTAGCATTGAATAATGCCCACTCTCTGGATGTACCATTATTTATTTATCCATTCACCTACTGAAAAACATCTTGGTTGCTTCCCAATTAGGCAATTATAAATAAAGCTGCTATAAACATCCATGTGCAGGTTTTTGTGTGGGTGGAAGTCTAAAACTGGTTTTGGTAAATGCCAAAGAACATGATTGCTGGATTGTATGGTAAGCATATGTTTACTTGCATAGGAAACCGCCAAACTCTCTTCCAAGGTGGCTGTACCATTTTGCATTCCCACCAATAATGAATAAGGATGGTCCTTGTCTTTGTCAGCATTTGGTTTTGTCAGTGTTCTGGATTTGGGCCATTTCTAATAGGTGTAGGGTGGTATCTCACTGTTTTAACTTGCATTTCCCTGATAATAGCTGATGCGGAGCACCCGCTCACACGTTAACCTGGCATCTGTATATCTTCTTTCTTGAGGTAACTGTTAAGGACTTGACCCATTTTTAAAAAGGGCTGTGTTCTTATTGTTGAGTTTTAAGAGTTCTTTACATATTTTGGATAACAGTCCTTTATCTGATACGTTTTTCACAAGACTCTCACACAGAGCAGATTTTTTTTTTTTTTTGAGACAGAGTCTCACTCTGTCACCCACATCAGAGTGCAGTGGTACCATCACGGCTCACAGCAGCCTCAACCTCATGGACTCAAGTGATCCCCAACTTCTTTCATTCTCTCAAGTAGTTAGGACCACAGTTGTGCATCATTATGCCCAGTTAATCACTTATTTTCTGTAGAGATGGGGGTCTCACTTTATTGCCCAAGCTGGTCTCAAATTCCTGGGCTCAAGCAGTCCTCCCACCTCAGTGTCCTAAAGTGCTGGGATTACATGCCCAGCTGGAAATTTTCAATTTTAGTAAGAACTGCCTTCTTGATACTTTCTTTCGTGGATTATGCCTTTTGTTTTGTAATTACAAAGTTACTGTCAAATCAAACGTCATCTAGATTTTCTCCTATGTTATCTTCTAGGTGTTTTATAGTTTTGTCTTTTACATTTAGGTCTGTGAGCCATTTTAAGTTAATTTTAGTGAAGCAGGTAAGGTCTAAATTTACTTTTTTTTTTTTTTTTTTTGAGACGGAGTTTCACTCTTGTTACCCAGGCTGGAGTGCAATGGCGCGATCTCGGCTCACCGCAACCTCCGCCTCCTGGGTTCAGGCAATTCTCCTGCCTCAGCCTCCTGAGTAGCTGGGATTACAGGCATGCGCCACCATGCCCAGCTAATTTTTTTGTATTTTTTTTAGTAGAGACGGGGTTTCACCATGTTGACCAGGATGGTCTCGATCTCTTGACCTCGTGATCCACCCGCCTCAGCCTCCCAAAGTGCTGGGATTACAGGCTTGAGCCACCGCGCCCGGCTAAATTTACTTTTTTGCACATGGATATCTAGTCATTCTGGTAACATTTGTTGGAAAGGCTATCTTTTCTCCATTGAATTGCCTTTGCTCCTTTGATAAAGATCACTTGACTATATTAATGTGAGTCTATTTCTGGGCTCTGTATTCAGTTCCATTGATCTATTTGTCTGTTCTTGCCAGTAGTACCCTGTCCTGATTACTGTAGCTTTACAGTATGTCTTGAAATCAGGTAGTGTCAGTCCTCCAACTTTGCTCTTCTTGTTCAATATTATGTTGGCTATACAGGTCTTTTCCCTCTTCATGTAAATTTTAGAATCAGTTTGTTATATCCACAAAATAAATTGCTAAAATTTTTATTGGGATTGCACTGAATCCAAAGATCAAATGGAGGAAAACTGACATCTTGACAATCTTGAATCTTCCTAGCGCTGTACATGGAATAGCTCTCAATTTCTTCAGTTCTTCTCTAATTTCTTTCATCAAAGTGTTGTAGTTTTTCTCATCTAGATCTTGTACATCATTTGTTAGATTTGTACTAAGTATTTCATTTCTGAGGGAGATAATATAAATATTATGGTGTTTTTAATTTCAAATTCCGTTTGCTCACTGCTGGTATCCAGGAAAGTGATTGACTTTTTTTGCATACTGCAACCCTGTTATAATCACTTATTACTGCCAGGAGTATTTCTTGTCCATTCTCTTGGGTTTTCTGAATAGATGATCACGTCAGTTGTGAAAAAAATAGGTTTTTTTCTTCCTTTCCAATATGCATGCTTTTTAGTTTGTTTCTAATTGAATTAGCTAAGACTTCAGCAATGCTGAAAACCAATATGAGAGAAGACACTCTTGCCTTGTTTCTGGCGTTAGTGGGAAAGCTTCAAGTTTCCCACTGTTAAGTATGTTAACTATAGGATTTTTTTTGCAGACATTTTTGTCAAATTGAGAATGTTCGTCTTTATTTGCAGGTTACTGAGCATATTTTAAAATTATGAATGGATGTTGAATTTTGTCAAGGACTTTTGCTGCATCTATTGATATAACTGTGGTTTTTTTCATTAGTCTGTTCATGTAATTGATTAATTTTTGAAATTTGAATTAGATTTGCATACCTTGGCATGAATAATTTTTATACATTGTTTTATACATTATAACAGTTTAGACATTTTCGGGTTTGATTTGCTAATATGTTGTTGAGAATTTTTCCATCTATGTGTATGAGAGTTATTGGTCTGTAGTTTTGCTTTCCTGTAATGTCTTTAAATGGATTTGGTTATTAGGATGATCATGGATTTATCATTAGTTAGAAAGTGTTCCTTCTGTTTTTATATTCTTAAAGTTCCTCATTCTTTTTATTTTTTGCATTGTATTTTACTGGATAAATGTAACAACATTTAATCTGACCAGTCACATATGAATGAACATTAAAATTCTTTCTGATGGGCTGGGAGCCATGGCTCATGCCTGTAATTCCAGTAATTTGGGAGGCCGGGGCGGGCAGATCACCTGAGGTCGGGAGTTCGAGACCAGCCTGATCAACACACAGAAACCCTGTCTTTACTAAAAATACAAAATTAGCTGGGTGTGGTGGTGCATGCCTGTAATTCCAGCTACTTAGGAGGCTGAAGCAGAAGAATCACTTGAACCTGGGAGGCAGAGGTTGTGGTGAGCCAAGATTGCACCATTGCACTCCAGCCTGGGCAACAAGAGCAAAACTCTGTCTCCAAAAAAAAAAAATTGTTTCTGATCTTTTGCTGGTTGCAAAATAAAAATGCTACAATGAATACATATGCCACACACATTTCTTTGCATGAATGTGGGTTTGTCTGTAGAAAAAATTAAAATAATTTGTAACCTAAGCGTCTGTCAACAGATGAATGAACAAAAAATATGGTACATATACACAATGGAGTACTATTTTTCTGCCACGAAAAATAATGAGACTCTGTCATTTGCAACAACATGGATGGAACTGGAGGTCATTATGTTGAGTGAAATGGATCAGGCACAGAAAGACAAGTTTTGCATGTTCTCACTTATTTGTGGGAGCTAAAAATCGAAACAACTGAACTCATACAGACAGAGAATAGAAGGATGGTTACCAGAAATTGGGAAGGGTAGTGGGGGTCACGGGAGAAGCGGGAATGGTTAATGGGTACAAAAAGAATAGAAAGAATGAATGAGAACTACTCTGTGGCACAACAGAGTGAATATACTCAATAATAATTTAATTGCATTTTTTAAAAAAACTACAAGAGTATAATTGGATTGTTTATAATCCAAAGGATGAATATTTGAGGGAATGGATACCCCATTTTCCATGATGTGATTATCACACATTGCATGGGTGATACCAAAGTATCTCATGTATCCCATAAATATATATAACACTATGTACCCACAAAAATTAAAAATTTTAAAAAGTAATACTAGAAAGGATAGTTTGTAATTTAGTTAATCTCTCTGCTGTTATCTACTGTCAGAGCTATAAAGCCCATTGCCACATCTTAGGAAGACAACTTTCTGAAAAACGTATAGTGATCTATTTCTCTAACATGAGTGGGAGTGCATGAGCATTCTGCTTTACACAAATATATTAATCATCACATTTATCTTTTTCTCATTATGTGTGTGTGTGTGTGTGTGTGTGTGTGTGTGTGTGTGGAGGGTTGTTATAGTCCACATTTTAAAAGTTAAGAAAAATAAGTCAGTTGGACACAGTGGCTCATGCCTGTAATCCCAGCACTTTGGGAGGCGAGGCCGAGGTGGGCGAATTGCTTGACGCCAGGAGTTCGAGACCAGCCAGGGAAACGTAGTGAGACCTCGTCTCTACTAAAAATACAAAAATTACCTGGGCATGGTGGTACGCACCCGTAGACCGAGCTGAGGGATTGGGGCTGAGGTGGGAGGATCGCCGGAGCCCGGGATGCGGAGGCTGCAGTGAGCTATGATTGTGCCACTGCACTCCAGCCTGGGTGACAGAGCAAGACCCTGTCTCAAAAAAAAAAAAAGAAGAAGAAGAAGAAAGAAAGAGAAAAAAAAATCAAATTCCCGTTCTCTTTTCTTTATACCAGTAGAGTTTCATAGCTCTTGAAATCAGGCTGACACCACTGAAGCAGGACACCATTCACATAGGTGCTGCAATATTTTTTTTTTTTTGCAATTTTAGAACTTTATTTGATGTATTTTACGATCAGCGATTAGTTCTCATCCGCATTTACTGTCTGTAGATTTTTGAAAGTGGTAACAGCTACATAGGTAACCAAATGATGGAGCTTATTTGGTGACTCTTCATCCTCATTATGTTTTCTGGACAACCGCACACGGATTCAGTATGAGACATTCCTTATTCCTTTGGCCCAGACAACTTCGTTGAGCCTGGTATCAGTGCACACACCTGGACTTCCCATCTCCTTCATGGCAAATTTCCGAATCTCTTTGAGCGCCTGAGGGGCATGCCTCTTGAAGCCCACTCCATGGATGCACATGTGAATGCTGATGGTTTATCCTCCGGTCACCACCTGGTTGATGGCAGAACGGCCCTTTTTCTTCTGGCCACCCTTCTTTGCAGGAGCCATTCTGCCGGGTCCAAGTTGGAAAGGAAGAACGCGAGGGATTGCAGAAGAAGGAAGGCCGGTCTGCAATTCTCTAAACTCATACTTGCTGGGACAGGGGGAACTGAGGGTCAAAGGCAGCAGCAAGAAGCCATCCCGGGCAAGATTGGCTTGGGCCTCCAGTGCTCGTGAAAACTAACGCATTAGAAATCGAGCTCCATCTTGTGGCGGCTAAAAAGAAAAAACAAGCAAACGCAAGTCTTGCTTCACTCTCAGTTCTGCGACCGCATTGGGAGATGACCCTCGGAAAGCTTGATTATTTCTTGGCTAGCTCCCCCAGAATAAATTTCTAAGCACATGTGTACAAGTAACTTTGTTTTTTAAATGCAGGAAGTCCCCTTCATTCCAGAATGTACATTCCAGAGACTATGGAGGCTGGAGATCTCTCCTGTATCTCATCCATTCTATGAGTTAGGAGTGCCACTAGACGAAAGAAAATCCCTGTAAATGCTTCATGACCTTGGGATGCTGGGGACTATTCAACCGTGGTTCCTTTTTACCTTTCCGTCGCATGCCTCCCCCAGCTCCAAATGCCAGCTAGTTAACTGTTTCCCAAATGTTGATCTACACTGATGCTGTTCCATCAGAATTAATTGGGGAGGTGTTTGTTGCTGTTGTTGTTTAATATGGATTGGTCACTGCAGCATCAAAGCATCTTGACTTATAAAGTCTGGAGCAGAGGGCAATAATCTGTATTTAATCACAGATTAACTTTGTTCCCTTGTTATATTCCCTAGCAAACTGTAATGTGCAATCAGATTCCCCTTTCTTTTCTTGTTTTGTTTTGTTTTTGAGTCAGGGTCTTACTCTATCATCAAGGCTGAAGTCCAGTGGTGCAATCACAGCTCACTGCAGCTTCAACCTCCCCAGTTCAAGTGATCCTCCCACCTGAGTCTCCTGAGTAGCTGGGACCACAGGCACACACCACTACACCATATGGGGCTTATTTTTGCTTTTCTGTTTTTATTTTTTGAGATGGGGTTTCATCAGGTTGCCCAAGTTGGTCTCAAACTCCTGGACTCAAACCTGCCTCAGCCTCCCACAGTGCTGGGATTACAGGTGTGAGCCACTACACCCAGCAATGATTCCCCTGCTTTCTAGCAGTTGAATAAATGCTTTCTTAACTAGAAAGCATAATAAGAACTAATATTAGACATGAGAATTGGAACTAATATTACCTCTTGGAAACACAGATGTATCTTTTTGGTCCACACTATAGAACAATGGTCTTTTTCATATGGGGTGATGGCACAGCCATTGAGAGGAGAACATGAGCAGAAGTCCAAGTTAGGAAAGCAAATCTGAAGAGCGAGGCTGTTATCCCCAATATATTGTGCAAGCCCCTCTGGGAACTCTCTGGTCTTGAAATCACAGGTGTGGGCAAGCTAAGCTGTCAATAATTATGTTCTTTTGAAAGAAGAGGTCTCAGCAACAGTGAACAGAGTCACCAATTCATCAGAAAAAAAGTCCCCCATACTCTTTACACTTCAAATCTCACCACAAATAGTAAACCAACTAAGTCTGGATCAGATCTGTGTATGTATACACAAAGCACATAATAGTTATTGAGAAACAAAATGAAAAAGGAAGGACGAACTCTGATACAAAAAGAGCCAATGTCTCCTCTGATAACCATGTCCCTTACTCTCATTCCTTCAGGTCCTAACACTAACTTCCTGTCCCAATTTGTAGGGAAGTGGTGTCAAATGGTTCCTCTTGGCCAGTGTGCTCTCTTCCAGTTGAAATGGCAATCACAGAGTAAATTTTGGAAGATATAGTCAAAAAATTGACTGTGTGGGTCTCACAAAATTGATGGAGATTTTGTGAGACCCACATAGAGTTGGGAGGCTTGCTGGTTGATAAAATTCCTGACAATGCATAATGTTTCACCTGTTCTAAGTCACACTTGAGCTAATATTATACCAGGTTGTCCCTGTGTTAGTTATCAATTGCTACGTAGCAAATCACTCTCAAAGCAGTGGCTTAAAATAATAGTAATCTAATTTACTATCTGTTATAGTTTCTCTGAAATTTGGGAGTTTCTGGGTTGAGTGTTTCTGGCTTGAAATCTCTTGTAAGTTTGTAGTCAGATGTCAGCTGAGGCTGCAATAATCTGAAGACTTGACTGAAGCTAGAAAATTCACTTCCAGGTGACAATCCCATAGATAATGAGTTGTGGTTGGAAAGTTGCTGCCCCTCCACAGAACTGCTTGAGTATTCTCACAACATGGCTGACAATATCTCCCAGGGTGAGTGATCTGAGTGAGAAAGTGTTAAATGGAAGTTTCATTCTTTTTATGAACTACATTTGGAAGGGATATAGCATTACTTCTGCCATACTCCATTGGTCAGGGCAGTCACAAGTCCTGGTCCAGATTGAAATGGAGGGGGAAAAACCCTCGCCTTTCTGTGGGAGGAGTGGGAATTACCTATAAAGACAATATGTGGGATGAGATAAATATATAACACAGATATCAGTGGAAAATATAGTCTGCCACAGTCTCTAGAGATCATTCCAGATAGTCAAATCATAGTAAACATTTTACCAGTCATGATGGGTATCTAGACTATGGGAGTAGAAAAGTAATTTCAAGCCCAGTGAAGGGATCATTAAAAAATTTTTATATAGGTTATGCTGTTGTACATCAAGTACAATTTGTTCTCAGTTGGTACCTCCTATCCCATTATTGTTACAGTCAAAATACCATAAGAAGAATTAGATACATCCAGAGAAATCTGGTTTCTTTCCTTAATCATTCCAACATGTTTCCTGCTTCTACAGTTTCAGTGGCAGGAATGAAGGGTGTTCCTGGGATCAGCAACATAGACTTTCCCTGGCCAAGGCCAATCTGGCTACAATCACTCCTGAGTGCCCAATCTGCCCACAGCAGAGATGGACACTGAGTCCCTGATATGGCGCCATTCCCTCGGGTAATCACCCAGCTCCCCAGAAGCAGGTTGGACGCATTGGACCACTTCCCTTGTGGGAGAAGCAGGGCCTTGTTTTTATTGGAATAGACGTTAACTCTGAACATGAATATGCTTTCTCTGTACGTAATGCTTCTGCCAAAACTATCATCTGTGGACTTACAGAATGCTTTGTCCATCATCATGCTTTTCCATACAGCATCAGTTTGATTGAGGGATTAAATTCACAGCAAATAAACTGTGGCAATAGGTCCACACTCTGGAATTCCCTGGTCCTACCATATTGTCCACCATTTTGAAGTACCTGGCTTGATGGAATGGTGGAATATCTTTTGAAGACTTACCCCAGCACCAGCTAGCAGGCAATAACTTGCAGGGATGGGGCAGTATCCTTTAGGAAGCTTTGTATACTCTAAATCAGTATGCAGTATGCAGTGCTCGCTCTCCCATAACTAGAAGGGTCCAGGAATGAAGGGGCAGAAATGGGAATTGCACCATTCATTACTACCCCTAGCGAACCACTAGAAAGACTTCTGCCATCCTCATGACCTTATGCTGTGTTGACTCAGAGGTCTTAGTTCCAAAGGAAGAAATGTATCCACCCAGAGACCCAACAATGTTTTTACAGAACTAGAAGATACCACTGCCCACCACTACTTTGGGCTCCTTTGCTCTGAATCAGCAGGCAAAGAAGGGAGTTACTGTATGGATGGGGTGACTGATCCTGATTACTGGGAAGGAAATTGGTGTGCTACCAATTTCTATATTAAACAGAGATAATGAAGAACATGTCTGGAATACGAGAGACCCATCAGAGCATCTCTTAGTACTGCCTTGTCCTGTCATTAAAGTCGATGTAAAACTACAACTATATCAAGCAGGACTGCTAATGCCCCAGATCTTTCAGGAATGAAGGTTTGGGTTTTCCCACTAGGTACAGATGATGACCAACTGAGGTACTAGCTGAGGGAAAGTGGAATATGGAATGAGAAGTGAAAGATGGTACTTACAAATACCAGCCATGATCATGGGATCAGGTGCAGAAGTGAAGACTATAATTTTAATGAATATTTATTTTGTCATGAGTAAATCTGTGTCTATCAAAAATTTTTGTTTTCTTTCCTCTTTTATCTCCTTATTATCTAACATAAAATGTATTAATAATAGGTAATTTTACATCATGCTGTTTATGTTAGAGGAGATCAAAAGGAAGGATGAATGCAGTGGCTCACACCTGTAATCCCAGAACTTTGGGAAGCCGAGGTGGGTAGGTCACTTGAGGCCAGCAATTCAAGACTCAGCCTGACCAATGTGATGAAACCCTGTCTCTACTAAAAATACACAAAGTAGCCTGCTATGGTGGTGTGCGTCTACATTCCCAGCTACTTGGGAGGCTGAGCCAGGAGAATCACCTGAACTCAGGAGGGAAAGGTTGCAGTGAGCCGAGATCACACTACTGCACTCCAACCTGGGCAATACAGCAAGACTCCGTCTCAAAAATAAAAATAAAAAAGAGAGAGAGAGAGAACATCACCCAAGGACTCTGCATCCTCTTCTGGAGAAAGAATCAGTGCATTTTTAGTTATAGGGAAGACAGGTGTATCATGTTAGGTGGAAGGGGAACTTTGTTCTTGCCTTTCTTTGGAAATTAAACAAACATGATTTAAGGAGAAGTTTATGGGTTTATGGTTGATAGGATGAAAGGAAGGGACTCTGATGGTGAGCTTTGTATGTCAATGTGGCTAGGCTACAGTGTCCTCTTCATCAAAATTATTCTAGATGTTGCAGTGAATTTCCTTTCGGATATGATTAACATTTACAACCAGTTGACTTTAAGTAAAGAAGACTATCTTTTATAATCTCAATAAGCCTGAAACAAAAAATTGAGAGGTTTTAAGAGCAGAACCAAGGTTTCCATGAAGAAGAAACTCTGTGGACTGAAGCATCAACTCCAGCCTGGGAGTTTCCAGCCTTCCCTTCTTGATGATCTACCCTATGGATTTCAGACTTATTGAGTCAGCTTCCAAAGTCTCATTAACCAACACCTCATATATATATGAGTTCTATTTACCTGGTGGAACCCTGACTGATATGTCATATGTTTCTAGTATTTTCCCCCGGGGGGGGGGAAGGTCTACTGCTCTCTCTAAAAAACTGAACATAATTATTATTGCTTTAAAACTTCTCGTTTGGGCCAGACAAGGTGGCTCATGACTGTAATCCCAGAACTTTGGGAGGTCGAGGAGGCAGATCACCTGAGGTCAGGATTTTGAGACCAGCCTGATCAATATGGAGAAAGCCGGTCTCTACTGAAAATACAAAATTAGCTGGGAGTGGTGGCGCATGCCTGTAATGCCAGCTACTCAGAAGGCTGAGGTAGGAAAATCACTTGAACCCAGGAAGCTGAGGTTATAGTGAGCCGAGATCACACCATTACACTCCAGCCTGGGCAACAAGAGCGAAACTCGGCCTCAAAAAAAAAAAAAAAATCTCATTTGATTCTTTATCATCTAACAATCTGACATCTCAGGTACTTACACTAATTATTTTTATTTATCTATGGAAACTCTGTAATTATGAACTGTGTTTTGAAATGTCAATCATGTCTACAGGTCTACTTACTTTCTCACTGAAATAATAAGGCTTTATATTTTGCTCTATTTCAAGACTGTCATATTACTTTGATCCCTTCTGTATTTTCTATTTAAAAATCACATATTCTGAAATAAAACAGGAATGATAAAACATTAGCTAATAAAAATGAATAGGTATTGAGGGGAAGAGATGGAGGTGCGCTCGCTCTCACTCTCTCTCTCTCTCTCTCTCTCTCGTATCATTAAATTTTATTTTGTTATTTCCATCGGCAAATACATACATTCTCTAATCTACTAATTGAAAAAAAAAAAAACTCCTTGTAGTACACACCTCCTCCTAAACTTTACAAGCAATCTCTGCTTTCCTCGACAGCAACCTCAAGGGCCACTTCCACCTCAGTTCTCTACTTCCTCATTTCACATTTTCACCACAACCCATTCTATATGGCTTCATGTCATTACTGCACCGGGACTACTCTTATTATGGACAACAGTGACATCTGCTGCCATGTTACCTCACTGCCGGTTCAGACATTTGGTGCTTGCCTACGAATCCAATGGGGGGAAATCTACCATCTGTCAGGTAACAATGGAATCTTAAGCCCCTAAGCATATATGATTCCGTTGACCAGTCCTTGAACTATAAAATTTTCTTGGTTACATCACACGTTTGGTTTTCCTCCTACCTCAGTGACTTCTCTTTCCCAATTTCCTTGATTGACTCTTTTCTGACTTTTAAATATTGGTGTATCCGAGGGCTCAATTCTAGACTCCCTCATCTATTTGTATCAATGCAGTCATCCTAGGTAATGTGTTCCTATAACTTGAAATCGCACCTGTCCATTGATGTCCCCTCCCAAATCTCCATCATAATCCACAACCTCTTCTCAGAAGTCCTGACTGATACCTACCTCCCTCCTCTGCATCTCCACTTGAAAATCTAAATGAAGTATTATATGTGGCATGACCAAAACAGACCTATCAATTTGATTCTTCCCCAAAAAACTGATTGCCATGTTTTCTATATCATTTCCAAATTTAGAAAAAGTTACCACCCTCTACCCAATATCTTAAGTATCAAATAGGAGTTATTCCTGATTATTTTCCTGTAATGCATCACCAAGTCACATTGACTATGTCAGAAACATCAACCACATCTGTGTGTTTCTTTTCTGTGCACTACTATCACGTGACTCCAATCCATCACCATCTGGACAACGGCAATAGTCTCCTAATTCATCTTTTTGTTCCCACTCTTGCTTCGTAGCAATCCATCTTTACAAACCTTTTTCATAGTGTATCATCATGCTCCTCCCCTGATTAATGCCCTGTAATAGCTTTCCATTGCACTAATAAAACAAACATTTAAATCCTCTCTAGGAAAGCCTCATATTATCTGGATCTTCTCTCATGTCACGTTTCTTCTCACCAATGATGATGTAACTACATTGATAATATTTTTATTTCTCAAACACACCAAGCTGATTCTTGTCTCAGAATCTTTGCACTAACCACTCCTCTGCCTGAAATATAACTTCCCTTGAACTTCTGAAACCACCTTTGCAAAATTTTGACTGAGATAGTGAAAGAGATCTAACTTAATCAACCCCATCTTGCTTCTAACCTCCAAGCTGTCTTTGTTCATTTCTGGGCATGGGCTGAACTAACTTTGGGAAAAACTTAGTTTATAGTTTAGAACAAACATGATAATAGCCTTTTCCCAAAGCAGACCTCCTTCTTGCCTGAGGACTAGATTGCCCTTGTAGGACTAACGGCCACAAGAGTAGTAATTATGGTTTAGGAGTCATGCAGCTGGAGGCTACAAGATTCTAGCCCTCTCTAAACTGCTCCAAAGATCAGTGTTTGAGATACTTTGCAGACCCTGCACTTGAGGGATCAGCTGGCACCACCCAGATGGATAAACTGGCTCATCCGATCTTGCGGCCCCCACCCAGGAACCAACTCACAGTGCAAGAAGACAGTTTCAACTCCCTATGATTTTGTCTCTGATCCAACCAATCAATACTCTTGACCCCCTGGCTTCCCCCTACCCACCAAGTTGTTCTTAAAAACTCTGCTACCTGAATGCTTGGGAAGACTGATTTAAGTAATAATGAAACTCCAGTTTCCCGCACAGCTGGCTCTGTGTGACTTACTCTTTCTCTACTGTAATTTCCCCGCCTTGATAAATTGACTCTGTCTAGGCAGCAGGCAAGGAGAATCCACTGGGTGGTTACACTTCACATTAGCAGTTCATGTAATTCTGATTTTAGTTTACATGTCAACTCCTCAGGATATGGTTTTCTGAGCCTCTAAAATAAAGTAGCTTCTCAGGCACTCTCCCTTCTAGTCCATGAAACTGTATTTATTCTCTTGATAACCTTCATTGCTGCCTTCTGTCAATCACAAAATTACCCTTTTCCCTCAATCTTTCCAGTCACTGATCTGAGTGCCTCGTTCTCTGTCTCTTCATCTATTGAAACAGACCCAGTATTCACGTGCTATTCTGTGAAAGGGAGAACAGATTTCCAGCAAATGTCTGCGCTAGTTCTGGTAGGGCTTGGTAAGCCTAAGTTTGAACTTTGGAAGCCACTGGAGAATGAAGAGCAGGGTAATGTCATGATTTGATATGTTGTTAAAATTTTTTTAATTGACTCTGAAGCTGAATAGTAACTTTCAAAAGAGTAAACATTTTCCATTTTAATTAAGTCCAATTTATACTGTGTTCTTCTCTGGATTGTGCTTTTGGTGTCGTGTCTATGAACTCTCCGCTTAGCTTTAAGTCTTCACTATCTCTTCTATGTTTTCTTCTCAAAAGTTAGTAGTTTCGCATTTCATATTTAAATCTGTAATCTACTTTGGATTAGTTTTTATAAAGGAGGTAAAACTTAGATTGAGGGTTTTTTTTAATGCAATTAATAAGGAGATTCTGCAATGACAGGAAGATTCCTGCCAGCGAGAAGAAGCTGTGCCATGATGACTCCACCATGGTTGGAGGGAGAAAACCTGATTTACAAGGAACAAAAACACAGCAGATACCATTTTTTTGAAGCCCTTCTTTGTGGCAATCACTGGATCACACGCTCATTGTTCTTGCCTCTGATCTCAACAAACTCAGTGTTGACTATACTTGTCCTCATTGTGGGACAGAAGAGGACATTAGGGCTTTGAGGGGAGGGGGACCAGCCTAAGTCTGCAGGTCTTGAGAAGGAAGAGCTGAATTCTAGTGATGGGTCCCATGCACTACGTAGGACCAGTCTCTTCATGTGGAGACTCATCACTGCTCTGAAAGGTGACTGCTTCCACATTACACTCATTTTCCCATTACCCATAATAATCACTGTGGCCCTTCTGCCCTTCTTTTCAAAGCTGCAGAACTCCTCTCTGACCCCCCGTCATGCTCTCAAGTTCTGCCTCCTACTCCACCAGATTCCCCTCCTGCCGGTTCCTGCACCACTGTTCTCTGCCTTTCCCTGAATGTTGAAAAAAACAAGTGTTCCAGGCCGGGCGCGGTGGCTCAAGCCTGTAATCCCAGCACTTTGGGAGGCCGAGGCGGGTGGATCACGAGGTCAAGAGATGGAGACCATCCTGGTCAACATGGTGAAACCCCGTCTCTACTAAAAATACAAAAAAAAATTAGCTGGGCATGGTGGTGCGTGCCTGTAATCCCAGCTACTCAGGAGGCTGAGGCAGGAGAATTGCCTGAACCCAGGAGGCGGAGGTTGCAGTGAGCCGAGATCGCGCCATTGCACTCCAGCCTGGGTAACAAGAGCGAAACTCCGTCTCAAAAAAAAAACAAGTGTTCCTTCCCAAGTGCTCCCTCTCTACTGGTCCTGCAAAACTCACCCCCTCGTTTACTCAAGAACTTCCCCTCTTTACTTGCTTCCTCTGTCTCCTGCAGTATCAATACTTTCTCTATATTCTATCATTCCTACTAGCACTCTGATACTCTCTAGAATCTCTTATATTTTAAAAAATTATTCTTCAACTTCACATTCTTCTTCTACTCACTCCAAAGAGTCTACTGTACTCCACGAAGTCGAAGTCTATTAAGTATGCCCTTAACAAGCTCCCCATTCCCCAGAAATATGTTTCTCATCTGGATTTTATTTTCCCCCAGCTGGGTCCTTGCTCTGGGAAGTTCTAGGTCCTGGTCTCTTGGAGAGAGTGATTCTCACATAATTTTCACAGCAGAAGTCACCCCAAGGGACAGAAGGAGGAGTGAGAGAACTGAAACCAGCTGGGGAACAGGAAACAGAAACCAGAGCTCCTTCTGATTTTTAATGGCCCCAAGAATACACCAATATACTACTTGTTCAATAGCATTTGAGGATTGGGGTGGGTCCATTTAGAAAATAAAGTACCTGACTGTTTTTCAACCTTAATCTTTGTAGAATGCAGAGGTTCAACCTCTCAACATCAAGGGCCAAGGAATCTGGGTGTCCAGGCCCCTTCTCTCTCCAAGGTAAACAGAGGAGCAAGTACTATGATGATGTCAGAGACACTGGAACCAGAGTAACTCCATCTTGAATAGGGGCTGGGTAAAATTTGGCTGAGACCTACTGGGCTGCATTCCCAGATGGTTAAGGCATTCTAAGTCACAGGATGAGATAGGAGGTCAGTACAACATAAAGGTCACAAAGACCTTGCTGATAAAACAGCTTGCAGCAAAGAAGCCGGCCAAAACTCACCAAAACCAGGATGACAACGAGAGTGACCTCTGGTTGTCCTCGCTCCTACACTCCCACCAGCGCCAGGACAGGTTACAGATGCCATGGCAATGTCAGGAAGTTACCCTATATGGTCTAAAAAGGCAAGGCAAGAATAACCCACCCCTTGTTTAGCATATCACCAAGAATAACCCTAAAAATGGGCAGCCAGCAGCCCTCAGGGCTGCTTTGTCTATGGAGTAGCCATGCTTTAATCCTTTACTTTCTTTATAAACTTGCTTTCACTTTATCCTATGGAGTCACACTGAATTCTTCCTTGCACACGATCCAAGAACCCTCTCTCGGATCTGGATCAGGACCCCCTTTCGGTAACAGTGAGAAGAATTAGAGGGATGCAATGAAAGGCAGAGATGATGATGATAAGGATGGAGACCAGAAACACAGAGAGATTGAAGGGAAGCAGAGAAGTTGACAGGCAGAACATCCACACCCAGGCACATTGCCAAGATTAATCCCGTAATTTTTGGCTCCAGTGGAAGCTTGTTTGCAGGTTTCTAGTGCAAAGAGGTGGTGGGCTTTATGAAATAATAGGTTCTATCCAAGGTATCAGAGTGGCATGGAGAGAAATGGGATGCAGAGGCAGAAATAAAGTAGTCATCCTAAAAGCATTATTCCCAAGGTTTTGTGTCATTAAGGCTGTTTACAATTTTAAGTAGTTTATAATTTAAAAATACACCTAACAATGGCTTAAACCAAAGACATTTATGGTTTACTTTCCAAGAATTTTGCGAGTGAGTAGTACTCATTTAGGTTCTGTCTAAATATTTAAAACCCTGTTTATTTTAATCCTTCTACTTTTTCATCACTATTTGGTCACTTTTTTCCTGGAAATTGCCACCTCACAGCCCCAAGATAGCTGCTATACCGTCTAACTCACAATACAGCATCTCATGCCAGGAAGATAGTGATGAAATGAAAAAATACTGAAGATTTTATGTCCAAGGTGAGATATGTTCAGATTTCTTTTATAAAAATTTACTTGGCCATGCATGGTGGCTCATGCCTGTAATCCCAGCACTTTGGGAGGCCGAGGCAAGCCTGAGGTTGGGAGTTTGAAACCAGTCTGACCAACAGGGAGAAACCTCACCTCTACTAAAAATACAAAATTAGCCGGGTGTAGTGGCGCATGCCTGTAATCCCAGCTACTCAGGAGGCTGAGGCAGGAGAATTGCTTGAACCTGGGAGGCGGAAGTTACGGTGAGCCTAGATCGTGCCATTGCACTCCAGCCTGGGCAACAAGAGTGAAACTCCGTCTCAAAAAAAAAATTATTTTTGGGTCCTAATACCCAGAAGATTTTTAGAAGATTCCCAAGCAAGGAAAGGTAAGAAGTATAGATGTGTCTAAGAGATACAAGGAAACCAAAATATTGTGTGTGTGGTGGTGTGGCAGGGAATTAAATAAGGGAAATGGCAGAGGACACCATGATGCACAAAGGAGAAGGACCCAGATGTCAAGAGGAGAAAAAGATACAAAGGACCCCACAGACACTAACTGCCAAACAAATTTGCAAGACTTTTGAAGCCTGATTGTTCTTCCTAAAACTGGGCTCCTAGATGCCTCTGCATGTTTCCCATAAACTCTCTCTATTAAAACATAAGCCGCCAGGCATGGTGGTTCATATTGTAATCCCAGCACTTTGGGAGGTCAATATGGGTGGATCACGTGAGGTCAGGAGTTTGAGACCAGCCTGGCCAACGTGGCAAAGCCCTGTCTTTACTAAAAATACAAAAATGAGGCTGGGCGCGGTGGCTCAAGCCTGTAATCCCAGCACTTTGGGAGGCCGAGGCGGGTGGATCACGAGGTCAAGAGATTGAGACCATCCTGGTCAACATGGTGAAACCCCGTCTCTACAAAAAATACAAAAAATTAGCTGGGCATGGTGGCACATGCCTGTAATCCCAGCTACTCAGGAGGCTGAGGCAGGAGAATTGCCTGAACCCAGGAGGCGAAGGTTGCGGTGAGCCGAGATCGCGCCATTGCACTCCAGCCTGGGTAACAAGAGCGAAACTCCGTCTCAAAAAAAAAAAAAAAAAAAATACAAAAATGAGCTGAGCATAGTGTCACATGCCTATAATCCCACCTAATCACAGAGGGTTAGGAGAAGGGAGGCTGAGGCAGGAGTATCACTTGAATCTGGGAGGCGGAGGTTGCAGTAAGCTGAGATTGTGCCACTGCACTCCAGTCTGAGTGGCAGAGTGAGACTCCGTCTCAAAAAAAAAAAAGGAAGGTTTTCTTCCTTGCTACCAAATGGCCCACAATTAACAAAAATCACTAGAGGCGAGTAAACAAAAGACAAGTCTTAAAATAAACTTTCACTCTGATGGAACAAAACTCCATTGCCTAATCTGAGTAAAGCTGAAGAGGAAGTGGCTTTGGGGTTGACCTGAGCGGGGAAAATTTCTGCGTATAAAGCAAAAATCCCCAACTCTTTTCGTAGCAGAAAGGTCTAAAATGAACTCTGTGAGCAGCAGAGCCTCTCAGTAAATTACGGGGCTGCCATGGCAAAGCCAGATTGGCTGGACTGGCGTCCTAGGCCTACTGTTCATGAGCTCTGCGCAGGGATAAGCCAGTTAACCCACGGGTCCCAAACATTTCCTGTAAAGGGCCGGGTAGTCAATATACAACGTTTGGCAAGCCGGAGGGTCTCCATCACCGCTCCTTGGCTCTGCTGTTATAGCATCAGTACAGTTACAGGCAATATATAAATGATGAGCACTACTGCGTGCCAATAAAACATGATTTAAATCACTACAAATGAATTTTATATAATTTGTACGTGTCTCAAAACACTCTTCATTTGCTTCTTCAGCCAGTAAGAAATGTAAAAGCCATTCATGGCTCGTAAGCCACACAGAAACAGGTGTTGGGCCATATTTGACCCCTGATTTAACTGGAGTGAATGAGTCTCCATCACCTCACCTGGAAATGAGACTAAAGATATTTACAGGCCGGGCGCGGTGGCTCACGCCTGTAATCCCAGCACTTTGGGAGGCCGAGGCGGGTGGATCACGAAGTCAAGAGATCGAGATCATCCTGGTCAACATGGTGAAACCCCGTCTCTACTAAAAATACAAAAAATCAGCTGGGTCTGGTGGCGTGTGCCTGTAATCCCAGCTACTCAGGAGGCTGAGGCAGGAGAATTGCCTGAACCCGGGAGGCGGAGGTTGCAGTGAGCCGAGATCGCGCCATTGCACTCCAGCCTGGGTGACAAGAGCAAAACTCCGTCTCAAAAAAAAAAAAAAAAAAAAAAAAAAGATATTTACAGAGGTCTTTTCTGGAGCAGAACAAATAAGATTGGTGATACAAGGCACTTAATATGAGTTCCAGTGCAATCAATATCAGGGATATCTTAGTAAGTACGTAAACCTCTCTATCTACTGTTTCACATTCTGTCTGGTGAACCTATCCATGCTTAAACTACACCTCAGCTAACATTCCCCAGATCCGTCTCTAGCTCAGACCTGCCCGTGACGTCCAGACACATCATTTTGAGCTCATCTCTCCCTTCAGGCTCGTCTTCAGCATTTGGTGTCATCATCTCCTCTCATACCTCTGTGCCATGGATGAAATTATGACTCTCGGAAAATTCTTATGTTGAAGCTCTAACCCTCGGCACCTCAGAATGTAACTATATTTGGAGATAGGACCTTAAAAGAGGTAATAATCAAAGCTGAGATCATTAGGGTAAACTCTTATTCATTATGACCGGTATCCTTATAAAACATGGAAGTTAGGACACAGACAGGCACAGAGGGAAGACCACATGAAGACATGAGGAGAAGGCGGCATTTGCAAATCAAGGAGAGAGGACTCAGAAGGAACCAGCCCTGCTGACACCTTGATCTTAAAATCCCAGCTACTAAAACCTTGAGAAAATATATTGCTATTGTTTTACCCCCCTTGTTAATGGCATTTTGTTATGGCCACTCTAGCAACCAAACGCTGCTTCTCCTCATGAGTTCTCATCTCAATGATGGCTCCCAAATCCGTGCAGTGACCTTGGTGCAGTGGTTTTAAAGAAAATGGCCACAAAATTATTTGACATTCCTCCCACTGAGAGGAAGGGTCTATGCCCTCTTTTCTTGAACCTGGGTAAGGTTGGGACTACTTTGATCAATGGAATGTGGTAGAAATGACGCCACATAACTTTCAAGTCCAGGTTAAAAAAAGCCATGTAGCTTTTTCTGGTTCTCCTGGGAACGTGCTCTGGAGAAAGGCAGCCATCATGCAGGAAATGGGATTCCCCTAAGACCGCCATGCTAAAGAGGCCACATGTAGTCCCAGCCTCATTCAGCATTTGAGTCATTCCAACCCAGGTGACTGACATGTGAATGAGGAGCTCCAGATGACCCCAATCTCAGCCTTGTAGTCACCCCAAAAACTTGGAGTCGTTGGTGGCAGAGACAAGTGTCACTTCTGCGCCTACACTAATCCCCAACCACTCAGACATTTGCCCCTGAACTTGAAGTGCACCACACCCCACTTCCTGATACACACTGCCAGTTACCACCCCCTCTCAGCTCTCTTCCTGCCTGTTCTCTCATTCCTCTGAGTGTGGTCTCCAGATGTTTCATGTACCTCCAAAGGTCTGTGAATACTAAAATCTCTCAAACTTAAACACTGTGGTCGCATCATGGAAGCCGCACCCACATTCCAACTCACAATGTGAGGTTGCCCCAAAGCGGCCTGGGCAGGTGGATCCCCTCCTGTTGTTCTTTTGTCCTGCCTCTGGTGACTGCTAAGGACAGTCACTACCAGTTGAGTTGATAGAAAAACATGAAGAGTTTCATTTAATACCACTAGCATACCAGGCAGGCTTTTGGCTACATCTTGGAAACAATCCCAATGTCTGTGTATGTGGACAGCTCACACACTTCCTGCATCAGATGGCCGGGTCGGTCTGGGACGGCACTACTGCTTGCTGGTGTTCGATTTTGCTGCTCCATGCAGCTTAGTACTGCTGTCATCAGCTGTTGCCTTGGAGATTGTCCAGAAATTCCGGTGACTGTGGACGGCTCTCTAAGGCTTCAGGCTCCCCAACAGCTGCTGCAGGACAGGTCCTGTCGTAATCGGGGTGTTTTTCTATGGGACATTAGACACTTTTTCTGAGATCAGGTCCTTGACACTGGGCCACTATTGGAGTGCATGTTCCCCCTTAAGCCATACATGTTCCTCTGGTGACCTAAGGACTTGGTAGTGGTCCGGCCTGTATTGGCTCCTAAGTTGCAAAATACTGGCCTCCAGCCAGAGAGTGCTGGTCAAGATGGTGAGCTGGCCACCGGGTAGCCCGTGGCTCTAACATCAGCTCTACTTCCAACTGATAGAGCCATGGGCCACGAGCCTCCTGGGGAGTGGCGATTCCCCCACAGGGAAGTTGGAGAGGATGACAGAATGCTGGCTTCACTATGTCCGTGAAGGTGAGCTGGGTGAAAGGATCCAGTCACCTGACTCTAACCTGTGACAGGGCAACCGCACCTGAGTCCCCATGGCACCTTGCAAGAGCAGGTGCTGCTGAGGCCACTGCCTCCTTGGTTGCTGCATTCCTTGCTGCTGTCACTTCTCATTCTCCCAGCCCCTCAGACGTAGATCAGGTCACCCTGGAAGAAAAGCAGCTACCTACGAGGTCGGTGCAAGAGGAGCTCATTGCACAGCTTTAAGAGAAGGTAAGGTTAAAGAAAGACATGTAAAGAGAGAGAGAGCATCTCAACAGCAAATGCAAGCATTTGTGTCCAGCACAAACCTGCAGTGGTGCTAATGCCCACCACTGCTGACAGGCTGGGGCAATTCAGGCCTAGGTGGGAGGGGTCTGGAAGCAGGGCATGGCCTGATGCCTGGGAAAATGTTGATAACATGTTCCCTTGATGGGGCGGTTTGGCATCCGTTCCCACGGAATGTGATAGTGATGTTCCTTGGGCCTTTGCCCAGGAGGGTGGGATAAGGATGTTCCTGTGTCTTACGATCGGGGTGGTTGGGCAGGATCTTTCTCATGGCCCGAAACCCTGTGGAATGTTTCACTTCGACCAAGGTCTGTAAAACGTTGGGGGGCTTACAAAATAGTACAGTTTGGACTAACTCTCATCCCCATTTTTTTTCTTTTTTGATAACAATGTGTGAAGTCAAAACAGCAGAATGCTAATCCATACCACTGGGACCTTGTCCAGTAAACATCCAAAGAGTGAGGACAGAAAATAAAAAGTGTATAAATATTATATGACTAGAAATGCAAGCCATTTTAAGGGTTTTACTTTAAATAGAAAAAAAAGAGAGGAGAGAGACTCACTTTCTTGTAATGGGTCCTTCCCAGAGAGAGGCGACTGTCTAGTGGCATGGGGTTCTTTTCTTCCTTCCTCTTTTTCTCTTATCAACTAGGACACAAACTAAGAATTTTGGCTTCAAGTGGCAAAAAGACTGAAGTGGGGGGAAACCCCGCAAGAGCCAAGGCAAGGGTCTGAAGCCTCAGCATGTTCTCATATAAATATAGAATTAGAAAAGAACTAGAGATATAGTTAGTTATTCCTATATATAATCATAATCACATAGCTATTCACATGTAGTCATAAATATACACACATATACATTCATATAATCTTTAATCTTACTAATAAGTCTCAGGTCCAGAAGTATGGGACTGAAGTGGCGTTGGAAAAGAGGTAACCCTAAAGCAAGATGCTCTGAGCCCTCTGTCACGCCTGCATAAGGGCTGCTGGAAGACGCCTCAGCTGCGTGACAGTGTCAGCGCTGTGAAAGCACCCGCTGTTCAGCAAGCTAGGGAAGGAGACATCCAAGATGGCCAAGACATCTCCTTCCTCGAAGGAGTGAGGAGAAAACTCTGTTCTCCCAAGCTCTTGTGGTAAACCTGACAGCTGTCAGGGAGACCCACAGACATCCGGAGACTTAATTGTCTCTATGTGGTGCTGTGCTTCAGCGGTCACGTTCCATGTCTACTTTCAAGTTCCGCTTCTGCTCCTGGTTCCTCTTTTTCTTAGAAGATAAGAATTAGTAACAGTAACATAAATCTTAGTGACCTTATTATTTCTTGACAAGTATGAAAAAAGTGCTGATGCCTTAGGTTTTCTGGCCTCGGCTTCTTCAAAGTCTTGGGCCCGTCTCCAAGACACATGATTTACCTGACCCTATCGCTGACCACCAATTCCTCATCCTACCTGCCCTTCCCTCTGCTTTGTACTCAATAAAAGTCAGAGCGTCCAGACACTCGGGGCCACTGCTGGACTCGACGTGGGCAGTGGACCCCTGGGCCCAAACTCTGTTTTCTCTATCTTGGTATCTTGTGTCTTTTATTTCTATAGTTTCTCATCTCCACAGCAGCAGAGGGGGACTCATGGGACCCTGTAGGGCTGGACCCTACAGACTGATTGGGGGAAAAGAAAATAGAAAAAAATTACAGAGAGATTAATGCTCTAGGCAGTTATAAGTCCAAGGAAAAAGAGAGAAACTTTTAAGTGCTGCGCAAAAACCAGGTCTAGCAAACATAATGCTGGCCCTAGATTACTTATTAATTTATGAAGAAACTTCTAGATATGGGGGGGTGACAAAGGGAAATTAAATCCATTGTATATGCATACAAAATTCTAATGTAAATATACAATAGATAAATTATATATATATAATATATAACCAAATCGAAACAGTTTTATAAATTGATTTGACTGGAAATTCAAAATCCATATATTAATTTTTGTTGTAAAATTTTATGTAACAAAAACACAAAAAGGACACTGATTGGCTTTTGTTCCTCTACAACATAGGTTCTCACTTAACTTTTACCATTAACTGCAGGGCAAGGTGGCTCACGCCTGCAATCCCAGCGCTTTGGGAGGCCGAGGTGGGCGGATCACCTGAGATCAGGAGTTCAAGATCAGCTTGGCCATCTCTACTGAAAGTACAGAAATTAGCTGGGCATGGGGGCAGGCCCCTGTAATCCCAGCTACTTGGGAAGCTGAGGCAGGAGAATTGCTTGAACCTGGCAGGTAGAGGTTGCAGTGAGCCGAGATCGTGCTACTGCACTCCAGCCACACAAATTGACAAAATTGTATGGACTTAACAGTGGGACTCAAATTATAGTTATACATAGGGATCCCATTAAATTTACTTACTCTACCCCATAATCTTGAGAAGCTAACTGAAATTTTGAAAATTGAGACCTCACTTTATCTGTAGTGTTGATTAAATTTCCCATAATCATACATTCATTGTTCTAAAATATTCTACATTGAACATAGATTCTGTGACACAATTAATAAATTAATATTAAAGTAAGCTTTTGGCACCTACAGATTGGCTTGATCAAATGGGGCCCCTTAGTCCCCCAGTTAATTTATTATGGCCCAATAGAAGTTGAAACAGCACCTTCAAGGATTAAAATTTATGATATAAAACCTAATTAATAAGAGTGGTTATCGACACTACATCTCCACTTAGCAACCCAAAAGTTCTTCATGTTCCCAAATCTAAAAAAAAAAGTCATAAAGATGCCTTATGATGAATGACTACAGTAGATGGGCTGCTGAGGCTGCCTCAACCACACATTCTGTGTCTTCATGAGCCCTAACTTCCGAGAGAGACCCATCCACTCCCTGCCTGCCATTCTGGAGAGGGCCCTGACCAAGGATTCAGCACAGACCAGGGTCAGAGCTACCAACACTGCTTCACCTCCTGCAGAGGTGGAGGTACAGGCAATGTGAGGAGGGGGTCAGGGATACTTTTTAGCTTTTTCTGATCCCACCCTCATGCCAATGCCAGCTTCATCTACCCTTGAGTCCTGTTAAGCCATTCAAGGATGAGTGGATCAAGTTTTTAATACTTCTGCAGCCCCTGATTTGAGAGTAAGAAATAGAAAATGAGGGTATTGTGAGTGTCATTTCTAATTTCTAGACCTCACCCTGGGGAAAGTGGAAGTGGAAAAAAACTACGAGAAAACAGAGTGGTGGGGATTTGTAAGGCTTGGATGAGATAGCATGTATTAAAGGGAGAACTTAATTACTTTACCCTTAAGTATAATGTTTGCTGTCCCCTTTTTGTATGTTTCTCTTTTTTTTTTTTTTTTTTTTTTTTTTGAGATGGAGTTTCACTCTTGTTACCTAGGCTGGAGTACAATGGCGCGATCTCAGCTCACTGCAACCTCCGCCTCCTGGGTTCAGGCAATTCTCCTGCCTCAGCCTCCTGAGTAGCTGGGATTACAGGCACAGGCCACCATGCCCAGCTAATTTTTGGTATTTTTAGTAGAGACAGGGTTTCACCATGTTGACCAGGATGGTCTCGATCTCTTGACCTCGTGATCCACCCGCCTCGGCCTCCCAAAGTGCTGGGATTACAGGTGTGAGCCACCACCCGGCATCTTTCTCTTTTTAATCAGACTATTGAAGGTATCCTCTATTCTTTTTATGAGTTTTCTTCTTGTATTGCTTAAATCATGAATGGATGTTAAATTTTATCAAATGTAATTTCTGCCAATATTAACATGATTATTTTTATTTTTTCATTTACAACAGTACAAATTAGATTGACGAATTCTTTAATGTTAAGCTACCCTTGCATTTCTGAAATGAACCATGCTTGCTCATAATGTATCTTATATATTTGTACTTGATCTCCTAGATTTGTTTAGAATTTCTGTATTTATGTTTATGTAGAGATGGCTATTGTTTCACTTTTCTCTACTGTCCTTGTTAGGTTTTACATCCACTTATAATGGTCTCCTGAATGGAACTGGAAAGTGATTTTCTGATTCTCTTCTATAGTATTATATCTTTTTAAACACTGTTACACTTTAACATTTTTTTCTTTTAATTTTCAAAAAAAAATTTTTGCGACAGAGTCTCACTCTGTTGCCCAGGCTGGAGTGCTATAGCATGGTATCAGCTCACTGCAACCTCTGGCTCCTGGGTTCAAGCGATTCTCATACCTCAGACTCCAGAGTAGCAGGTATTGCAGGCATGCGCCACCATGTCTGGCTAAGTTTTTGGTATTTTAAGTAGAGATGGGGTTTCACCATGTTGGCCAGGATGGTCTTGAACTCCTGACCTCAAGTGATCCGTCCACCTCCGACTCCCAAAGTGCTGGGAAAATAGGAGTGAGCCACTGTTTCTGGCATCAACATTTATAAAAAGTGTTTACTAAAAAAACTTTTTAAAAACATTTACAGGAAGGCAACTAGGTCTTGAGTTTTCTTTCTGGGAAGGATTGTAAATATGGATTTAATTTCTTTAACAATTATTAGATTGTTCAGTTTTCTTCCTCATATCTTTCACTTTTGGTAAACTATGATTTTCAAGAAATTTGGCCATTTCATCCAAACTATGAGGTTTATTGTCATGAAGTGGGATAACAACTGTATATAAACTTCATATGGTTCTTTTCATACAAGAAGAATGTAAGCTATCTGAGGGCAGGGATTTCGGTCCGTATTGTTTGCAGATGGATCCTCACCCCCATGTGTAAAACAGTGTCTGACATGTGGTAGGCACTCAATAAATACTGAATTAATGAATCGATAAATAGTAGTGTCACCTAGATATTTAAGTGAAAAACATTTGTTGTCTAATTATCTCCAGCCCTCATAACATGAAATGAAATCATATCTACTAAATTCTCACACTCATGTGCACAATATTTACAAATTCCCAGGTGGCTTCCATTTTCATAAACACCTTAAATTTTGAGTTTCCACTTCAATAAAATACTCTCACTAACCACTGCCTAATGACTTTGTGTTTAAATAAATCAACTCATAACTCAGCCCTATACCTTGCTTTTTCCACATAAACACTCAGAAATTGTCATTTTTGTATTGTATAACATACTTTCCTGATGTAATGGCAAAAGACACCACTCAACATGAATATAAGGCAGTCCTGTTATCAACGTTCTCACTCACCCCACTGTTTCACTTACTCATTTCCTATCCGTTTACCTCCTGCCTCCCCTAAAGTTCTGTGCATTTCCAAAGCAGAGCAGTTTGCCAGTTTGCCCATTTCATCCTCATTTTTGACTCCTATAAATGCTTTCAATTTCAATTTTTTTAAAAAAAAAAGTATATTCTTTAATGCCCACTAAGTTGTGGCCATAGAAAATAAGGAACAAGATAAAAAAGCAAGAGAGAAAGTCAGGAGCCATGAAGGACAGTGTGTGACCTCTAGATAGGAGAGTCAGGGCTTCCGGATGGGCTAAGAGACTTCCTCCGCTGCCAGGGCAGGGAATTCTTACCTTTCTTTCCCACTGGCCTTGGTTAATTGCAGTAGAAAGTGCCTGCTACATTCTCCCCATTTTTCTTCTCCTCATTAGGAATTTCCATTGTGGATTCCCAATTCTCATTGCAACGTGGTATATTGGGGCTTCGAAGCTGAGTATTCTTTTAAGTTATGGGACACATACCACAAAGAAACTTCAACATAAAATGTTGGGAATGTAACCCTTGGGAAGGATGGAGCTACTTCGCTGTTTGGGAGAAGTGTGTGAAGGGATCATGAGTACCCAAAGGCATAATTCTGGCCGAGGCTGACAGCTGCCTACCCCAACATTCATCACCCTTCCTCACTGCAGTGAATGTTTCTAAGGGTCTGTTGCCTCAGCATCCAGTCTGAACACAAACTTAATTTTCTCATATGAGGCACAGGGCTCAGTCATCCTTGACATAGTTTCCAGTTCTAAGCCACAAGTCCAAGAAAAAAAAAAAGAGGAGCTTTAAATTTAAGTACTGAGCAGAATCCAGGTCTAGGAAACATAATCCTAGCTCTAGAATACTTACTGATTTATGAACCAACTTTTAAAAGAGGGGTGATAAAAGGAAATTAAATATGTCATATATATATATATATATATACACACAATATTTTAAAGTAAACATATGACAAATAGATGAATAATGTCCATTTAATATATAACTACATCAAAACAAAAATTTTACAATTTGATTTGACTGGGAGTTCATATATTAATTTTTATACTAAAAAATTTATATAACAAAAGGACAAAAAGGCATGATTTGGTTTTGTGCCTTTACAACATAGGTACTAACTTAACTCCAACAACAGCAAAAATGCTCAAATTGACAAAAATTTATGGACTTAATATTAGGGCTCAAATTATAGTTACACATGAGGATCCCACTGAATTTACACACTCTGCCCTTATCGTCTTGAGAGACAACTACATATACCATTTTGAAAAGTAAGCACATCTCATTTTAACTACAGCCTTGCTAAATTACCCATAGTCATACCTATTGTTCTAAAATAGCCTATGTTGGCGGTAGGCTGCTCTATGTTGGAGGTATACATAATAAATAATACATTAAAATTAAAGTAAGTTGTTGGCACTTAGAGATTGGCTTGATAAAAGGGGATCACTTAGTCCCCCAGTTAAGACAGTTAATATGGCCCAATGTAGGGTGAAACATGGCGCTCAATAATTAAGTTTTGTTACACAAAACAAAATAAAATGGTGACTATCCATGCTGTGTCTCCATTTATCAGCCCAAAGTGCTTCCTGTTCTCATATCTGAGAATAGAAAATATCATAAAGAGTCCCTTATGATGGATGACCACAAGCATTAAGGAGGTAGTCCCATCTATCAGGGACCCCATACATAACAATATTATTAAAAATTGCTAATACTATTCAGTCAAGAACTGGTAAATATTTTGTTCTCATTCATTTGGCTAGCATGTTCTGTTAAGTGCTTATTTCCACAGACCCTCAGCTACAGTTGCCTCCACCTCTGAAGAAACACAATACACCTTTCCAGGCTACCTAGGGGTGCCCTCATAGCTTTGTCATCACACACAAGCTTTGCAGACAAGAGCTTAATGACATCCACAATCTCCATGAGCACAGATACAGCATTACGTTGAGGACATCCTCCTCCAAGAAGAGTCACTTGATACACACATTACGGTCATTTAGACTAATTTGCCTCTTAGCCTATTCAAGGTACTACAACAAAATTTATTACACAGGGTAATTTATAAACAACATAAATTTCAGCCAGGCATGGTGGCTCATGCCTGTAATATCAGCACTTTGGGAGGCTGAGGCGGGTGAATAACCTGAGGTCAGGAGTTCAAGACCAGCCTGGCCAACATGGTTAAACCCTGTCTCTACCAAAAAATATAAAAATTAGCAGGGCATGGTGGCATACCTGTAGTTCCAGCTAGTAGGGAGGCTGAGGTAGGGAACTTGGTTGAACCCTGGAGGTGGAGGCTGCAATGGGCTGAGATCATACCACTGCTCTCCAGCGTGGGTGACAGAGTGATGCTCTGTCTCAAAACAAACACACACATACAACATAAATTTATTGCTCACAGTTCTGGGAGGTTATAAAATCCAAGGTCAAGGTGCTAGCAGATTCAACATCTGCTGACGGCCATTACTCACAGACAGTGCTTTCTATGAGTCCTCACATGGTGCAAGGGACAGACCAGTGCCCATAGGACTCTTATAAGGCACTCATCCTACTTATGAGGGCAGAGCAGTCATAACATCATCACCTACTAAAACAGCTACCTTTTAATACCAGCACCTTGGAGATTAGAATTGCCCATACAAATCTGGGGAGGGGAGAAACAGACATTCACATCATAGCAGGTAAGTTATAATAAAGCAATCACAACTTTAGGAATGTGGGGTTTACAAAGTGTACCAACCTAACCTCATCCTCGCTATATACTTGCCCTATGAATCTATTTTATTTGATGATTTTTGAGGTGTATTCTTTGGTTTCCTTTTTTTTTTTAATAAAGAGTTTTATTTATTTATTCATTTATTTTTTTTTTTTGAGACGGAGTTTCGCTCTTGTTACCCAGGCTGGAGTGCAATGCCGCGATCTCGGCTCACCGCAACCTCCGCCTCCTGGGTTCAGGCAATTCTCCTGCCTCAGCCTCCTGAGTAGCTGGGATTACAGGCACGCACCACCATGCCCAGCTCATTTTTTGTATTTTTAGT
>NW_022437084.1:827480-857901 GCF_009761245.1 Sapajus apella | reverse complement strand
CCAGCTACTCAGGAGGCTGAGTAGCTGGGATTACAGGCACGCACCACCATGCCCAGCTCATTTTTTGTATTTTTAGTAGAGACGGGGTTTCACCATGTTGACCAGGATGGTCTCGATCTCTTGACCTCGTGATCCACCCGCCTCGGCCTCCCAAAGTGCTGGGATTACAGGCTTGAGCCACCGCGCCCAGCCTTTTTTTTTTTTTTTAAGACGAGTCTCACTCTGTTGCCCAGGCTTGGAGTACAGTGGCATGATGTCAGAGCACTACAACCTCTGCCTCCTGGGTTTAAATGATTCTCGTGCCTCAGCCTCCTCAGTAGCTGGGATTACAGGCATGTGCTACCACATGCGGTTAATTTTCATATTTTTAATAGAGACAGGGTTTTGCCACATTGACCAGACTGGTCTCGAACTCCTGGCCTCAAGTGATCCACCCACTTCAGACTCCCAAAGTGCTGGGATTATAGACATGAACCACCGTGCCTGTCCTAAGCTGTATTCTTTAGAATAAACCAGTAAATGAAAGCAAACTGATTTATTGTGTTCTGTGTGCCATTCTGGCAAATTATCAAACCTAAGGAGGGGGTCATAGGAACCCCTGATTTATAGCCCATCAGTGAGAAGTACAGGTGGCCACGTGGGGCTTGGATTGGTGTCTGAAGCGAGGACAGTCTTCTGGGAGTGAGTCCTTTAACTTGTGCGATCTGATGCCAGCTCCAGTTAGCGTCAGAACTGAATTTAATTGTAGGACAGACAGTGGTGTCTCCAGAGAATTGGAGAATTGCTCTGTTTGGAAAAAAGCCCACACATATGCTGTTAGACGTATGTGTGTAAACAGAGAAGTGAGTTTTTGCTTAATTGTGCATCTTTGTTTATTCCTTTCCTCTCATTCTTCTCACCTAGGTAATTGTTTCTTTCATTTTCCTGAATCTCTGAAGAAGAAAGGGCCTGGACTCTCAGATTCCCTGACTCTTATTATTTGGAGGGATGAACTCCAGTCTCCCACAGAAAGTTAGAGGTGAAGGAACATTCAGACACATAGGTTTTTACGACAAATAGTTTGATGACATCTCCAAGGCGTCCTTTGGGAATGGTAAGAAACCCTAAGTTTCTGTCACTGGATTGATTTCAGCTCCATTGTCCTTCAGCAAAGTCTCTGCTGAAGGCTATTATGTAAAAACCATAGGACATCATTGGTTTAAACTGAGCTACTGTACTACACCCAACAAACAAAACCAAAATAGAGTCACTCGGACTAAAGTTCTATGCCACCAAATCAAAAAGTAAGTTGTTTATCCAGCTTTCCAAGAAATCATAAAGAGGGAGAGAGAGAAAATAGCCAAATTCCCAAACAGGTCACTTTCAGTAGGCATGAAAATGCCTCTGCTTTAAGCCTTACTAAAGAAGTAATCTAAGTAACCATGTCAGTCAATCTGGGTTTTTGTTTTGTTTTGTTTTGTTTTGTTTTTATCATTATTGTTTCCCTATTCCCGGTGCAGAAGAAGCAACTTTAAAATGACCATTCAGCTTTTTGTTCTTTGTTTCTGCTTTCTTTAGCCCTCCTCTCCCTATAAAACCAAACTTCTCTGTTCTACTCATCAATACACACATTTTATTTTAAGGGATTAGATGTTGTCAAATTCTAGAATTACAAATAAAGCCAACATAAACTTTACACTAAATTTACTGTAATTTTGTCTTTTGACAAATCCTTAGAGCTGGTGTTGCTCAACAGGAAGCCAGGAACTGGCCACAAGAAAGCTGGTGGTAAGTTGGGGTCTGGCAATTTTAAAATTGCCAATTATTGTTGGAATGCTTGCTCTGAGGTATCCACTTGCCAAATACAGCTTTTGAGTGTTTGCTATTTTTCTCATTTAATCTGAAGTATGCTACAGATATAAAATGCATTTATCTTCTAAGACTTAGTATGAAAAAGAATGCCAGTTAGCTCATTGATAATTTTTACTCTGATTACATGTGCTAATATCATTTTTGATATGTAGGATTCAACAAAATATATTATTGACGTTAATTTCTCTAATGTTTCCCACTCTGTTTACACACAGCTACTTGAAAATTATAATACACATATGTGGCCCGTGTTTACAGATCACATTATGTTTCTATTGGACAGTGCTATGCTAGAGACATGGCATTGAAAGAAGGTGCTAGTTGTGGAGTCTACCTATCAATGGAGAAAGCATTTAGGATAAAAAAATTAACGAATGAACAAGTAAGAAAAGCATCTGGTGAGATAGGCTGGACCTGGGGCAGCTGTTTTGCAAATGGGTCAAGAGGGCATCTCTGAGAACAAAATATTTAAGCTAAAAAATATAAATATTTAGAAAAAGCCAGGTGTGGAAAGCTCAAGAGGAAAATCGTAGTAGGCAGACGGAAGAGAGAAAGCAAGACCCCTGAGATGGTGAGGAGCTGGCATGGTCAAGGAATCAAAGAGTCCACCATGGGCCCAGCACAGTGTGTCAGGTGAGAGTGCAGAGATGAGGTACGGAGATACACAAGACAGATCCCAGGGCACTTGAGAAGTGTGAGTTAGAAATTTGGAAGCTATAGAAGAGTGCTGAGAAGAATAACACCATTGCCTTATTTTTCCTTTTCAAATACACTTTTTCTGTGTCTGGACTTTAGGGAACAGCAGGAAAAGGAGTAAGCTATCTGCAAGGTTTATGCAAATATCTAAGCCTGACAGGGCCATGGGCATGGGTAGTGGAGATGAAGATGGCTCCGGCTGTGCATTCAGCATGTTCTGTAGATAGAATAAACAGGACTTGGATTGTATTGTGTGGTAAGGAAAATGAAAGGTGAGTTCTAGATTTAGAGCTTTAATAACTGAATATTTAAGCTCCAAGTAGATACAGAACATTGGAAGAGTGGCAGGTTTGGGAGGAAGGGACAAACAATGTTTAGTTTAGGCAACGTTAGGTGTGGAGAGTCCATGGGACTCCCACGGGAAGATATCAAGAAGTCAATTGATTATATGAGACTAGAGCTCCAAAGGAGGCCAAGGCTAATAATTCAGATGAGATGATGGTACTTCAAGCTGTGATGACATCACCGATAGAGTGTGCGACACCCTAAATTTAGAGAAATTTAGACCAGAAAACACCGTGAATTGGATTGAAAAGAGGTGGCCAATGGAGCTGTAAAGACAACCAAGAGTGGATTGTGTATACATCTTATGATACGGAAAAAAATGTGTTTGAAGAAGGAGAAAGAGATCTGGTGGGTCCTATGTCACTGGAACATCAGGATAAAAACTCAGAAAGGCCCATTGGATTTGGTAGCCTGGAGGACACATGCATCCTTAGGAGAGCACATTAGCTGGAGTGCTAAGGACTGAAGTCAATATAAAATGGATTCAGCAGAGCAGGTGAGGTGAGAAAAAAAAAAAGCAAGCAATTAGAGATCACCATTTCTAAAGTTTGTCTAGGAATTCTCTTTACAGAAAACACTTCTCTTAAAGAAATAGGGTAGAAGCTTAGAAAGAAGTATGGGCCAAGATTGGTTTTCTTTTAAAGAGAAGGGATAGAAGAATGTTTATGTGATAATAAGAATGGTGTAGTAGAAATAAAATCTTGAGGGTTTGTTTTCAGCAGAAAACAGAAGGGCAAAGTTCTTGGGAAGATGAGAGAGAGTGGGATGGAAAGCAAATGTGAAGAGGGAAGTCACTGGGAAGAAGCCGTCTTTATTCACAATAACAAGGGCAGGTAAATTGAGGGTTAGGAGAGAAAGGGCTAAAAAATGCACATCTAACTGTTGCCATTTTCTCATTAAAATATCAGACAAGGCCATTCGCTGAGAGTGGAATAGTAGAGGAAGTTGGTTAGTTTGAGGATAAAGCAGAAGGGCTGAATGTTATTTTAAGGCATGAGAAATCACATGTGCTGGAGAAGCACAGATGCTAACAAGGAAGTGCTGAGTTTCCATTTGAAACCTGTAATCATACATCCAGATGTGCCTCTCAATAACTGTGACACTGAGCAAGTCACTTCCCCTCTCTGAGCCGTGGTTTCCTATGGATTACACAAGAACGATATTTGTCCCAAAACAACTATGTTATAATTAGAAATAATAAAATATACATTGGTTGACACACATTGGGACCTCACCAAACAGCAGCCCTCATAATCAGTAGAGGTATAATCTCTGATCCATGGTTCTCTTCCCTACTTTATAACTAGGGTGAATCCAAAATTCTACAACATCGTCTTCTTGGCCCATCCCCACCTGTCACTGGGCACTTATCTTTCCCTCTTGTGTCAACATTTCCAAGTGACTTAGAGATTCTTGATACATCATACCTTCTGAATGCCTTCTAGGATATTTGGAGAGTGGGTAGAGAAAATCTGAGTCTGTTGAGGAACTAGGGAATGGGAGAGCATTAACTATACAATTCTGTTGAAATCAGTCCAGTTGAGCTCCAACTCTGGTTCTACCCCTTTCTGACTGGGGGCTTTAAATAATTAATGTAACCAATGTAAGTCAACTTCCTCATCTGTACAATGGTTGTACTAATTATAACTAACATTAGTCAATATTCACCATGTCTCAGGGTGTGCTCAGTACTTACACATATTAATACATCCCAACCGCAGAGGCTGTGAGAGGAGTTGTTAGGGTTAAAGGAGAAGCTCTTGGCATGTGGGTAATGTTCGTAAGTCGTAGCCACTATTCCCATGAACATCGTTCTCGTCCTGACCTTGAATTTCATAATGCATGGCCTGGGATTAAGCCCCATGACATAGCACACAGCCTGGTGAGTACCAAGAGTTCCCATTTGTCATAGACTCACTCAGTCTAGCCTAGATCCATGTCTAATCTCACTTAATCCTCGCCACAAAGTTAGACTTCACCACAAAACTGTCCTCATTCTGCAGAGGAGAAAACTGAGGCTCAGAGAGATGTCACTGACCAAGCACTCATATTGGCAAGGTGCCAAAGACAAGAGTAGAGATCTAACTTATCCCAAAGCCCAGTGCTCTTTATAACAGTGATGCTCAACTAGGGGGAATTTTGCCTCCCCCAGGACCTTTGACAATGTCTACAGACACTTTCAGTTGTCACTCCTGACGGGGAAGTTGCTACCAGCATTGGTGGATAGAGGCCAGGGGTGCTGCTAAATACCCTACTGTGTGCAGAACAGTCCCCCATAACAAAGAATTATGCAACCCCAAATGTCAGTAGTGCCAAGATTGAGAAACCTTGAGCTACATTACACAATGTCCCATGACAGACCTCAGTGAAAGTGATTGGTAATGACAGGAAGAGAGAAAGGGAAAGAAGGAAAAAATCATGACACTAGGGTATGACCATATCCTGGAAATCTTTGGGGAACTCCTTTCAAATGCAGCACTGTAGAGCTGCAAAGGTAGTGGCTCTGAAGTTGCTCATCCTGAATTTCAAATCTCGCTGCCCCCACGGACTGGCTGGAAATGACGCTGAAAAAAACTAAAACCCCTAGGCCATGAATTCCCTCTGGCTAAAAAGGGGTAACGATGGCTGCCCCACAATGTTATTACGGGTATTAGATGTGAACAAGTGCTAGATAATTGCTGTTACTTTTAGAGAGGCTGGATAGCCCAGCTCTAATTTTCATGGCCATAAAAATCATTGTAGTTTTTAGACAGAGAGACTCTAGCAGGGTGGGGGGTTGTGGGGGGGGTTCATGAATACGCATTTTAACAAATACCTTGGATGTTTGTGATAAAGCCCACAGACCACGGTATAAGCAAATTTGGACAAGTGGCAAAGGCGCAGGGGTCACATAGACCTTTGGGTTGAGTTGGATGCAACAGCTTCCCATGTGACCTGCTGCAGAGTCAGGGACTATAATTTTGTGATTTCGTTTCTTAAAAGCAAGGAAATAGATCCCAGAAACACCCCAGGATACCTTCGCATAGTGTTATTGCCCCGAATTTAGTCATGTGTCCACCAATAAACGATCCTTTGCAAAGCAAAAGGAATTCTAGTTAGTACAAATTAGAAAACCAAGATATACCCGCAAAGGTGGTGGAGGGAAACCTTCTCCAAAGAGTATCTGAACAACATTGCAATTTGATTTGCAGAGAAGAAATGAGGAACAGTTATTTGGTTGGGGGAGGGGGTGTTACCGGCAATATCTGTCAAAATTGTTGCATAGAGAAAAGGCTTAGAAGTCAGACTAAGCTGAACTAAAGATGTTTGTCTACTATTTCCTATTTAAGTGATCAGCAGGTTTCACAATTGCTCTCAATATTGATTCATTCTTATGGAAACGACAAATAATGAACACTGCCGAGCTATTATGTAGACCAAACTACTACCCATATGTAGCAATTAACACAGTAAAAATAGTCTCTGATAAGAACCCCACAAATATGAGCTAAAGATTCATGCTCATTCTGTTTACCCCACAGACCTTGAAGATATATAACATGAATGCTAATTCACTGCATCCCAAACAGAGAACTTTGTATCAAGCAGAGACAATGAAAAACAGTCGGGGAAAAAGTAGATACACAGCCCTCTTTGTTCACTTCTTCTAGCACAGAATCTATAGGATATATTTTGGCTTTATTTATTTTTGGAGGATGGTGTCTTGCTTTGTTGCCCAGGCTGGAGTGCAGTAGTGCGATCTTGGCTCACTAAAACCTCTGCCTCCCGGGTTCAAGCCATTCTCCTGCCTCAGCCTCCCAAGTAGCTACAGTTATAGCTCTCGCCACCAAACATGGCTAATTTTTCTATTTTTAGTAGAGACGGGATTTCACCATGTTGGCCAGGTCTGTCTCCAACTCCTGACCTCAAGTGATCCGCTCGCCTCGACCTCCTAAAGTGCTGATATCATAGGTATGAGCCACCACGCACATAATATATGTCTACCTATTACTGGTAATGGTTCAAAATCCTCTTCAGCTATGAACTCAACCCAAACCCTAAAACTTTAAATTAAATATCACCCAAAAAATAGGTCAAGGGTCCTCACAGTGGGAGGGACAGGAGCTAAGAGACTGGGAGAGCATGAGGCTGAAAGAAGTTGCAGACCTTGCCAGCATGTTTGCATTCAGTGATAGAGACCAGACATGAACATTCCGACTCTGAGTCTTGTGCCTTCCTTACGATACTGAAACAGCCTCTGCTCAATTCTCCATTGTCCATACACTCTGAGTTTAGTATTTCTGCTGCTGGATAGAGCCCTTTAATTTAACTCTTGGTAAAGTAATCGGCCTGATAGGTGGAATGCATATTAATAATGGTGGGAATATGGAGAACTAACCTTTCCCAAAGGACCTCCAAGAGAGTGCCAATTTCATGCTGTGACTATCAACAAGGCTCACTGGAGTGGGTCTCCTGGTGGGGGAAGTGCTATAGTGAAAGTTAATGAATAATTGTACTGTAAGATGGTTCTACAGCTGAGAAATGGCCATTGCTGAAATGTTTCATGTTTCAGGTGTGGGAAGATGGAAACCGACTTCTCCATCCCTCTGAATGAATCTGAGAAGATGCTCCCTGCGCCTGATGGCTACACCATTCTGTGGATCTTCTCATTGCTATTCCACGGAGTCAGTTTTGTCTTCGGGGTCCTGGGCAATGGGTTTGTGCTCTGGGTGGCTGGATTCCGGATGAAACGCACAGTCAGCACCATCTGTTACCTGAACCTGGCCCTTGCTGACTTCTGTTTCAGTGCCATCCTACCATTCCGCACGGTCTCAGTCGCCATGGGAGAAAAGTGGCCTTTTGGCCGGTTCCTATGTAAGTTAGTTCACGTCATGGCAGACATCAACCTTTATGTCAGTGTCTACCTGATCACTGTCATTGCCCTGGACCGCTGTATTTGTGTCCTGCATCCAGTCTGGGCCATGAACCACCGCACCATGAGTCTGGCCAAGAGAGTGATCATGGGACTCTGGATTGTTGCCATAGTCTTTACCTTACCAAATTTTATCTTCTGGACTACAAGTACTGAGAATGGGGACACATACTGTATCTTTAACATGGCATTCTGGCTTGACACTGTTGCAGAGAATTTGAACGTGTTCATTAACATGGTCAATGTCTATGTGATCCTCCACTTCATTATTGGCTTCAGCATCCCCATGTCCATCATCACAGTCTGCTATGGGATCATCTGTGCGAAAATTCACAAGAAGCGTATGATTAAATCCAGCCGTCCCTTATGGGTCCTCACTGCTGTGGTGGCTTCTTTCTTCATCTGTTGGTTCCCTTCTGAAGTAATTGGCATTCTAATGGCAGTCTGGCTCAAAGAGATACTGTTCAATGGCAAATACAAAATCATTGTTGCCCTGGTTAACCCAGCAAGTTCCTTGGCCTTTTTTAACAGCTGCCTCAACCCAATTCTCTACGTCTTCATGGGTCGTAACGTCCAAGAAAGACTGATTCGCTCCTTGCCCACTATTTTGGAGAGGGCCCTGAGCGAGGGCCCTGACTTAGCCAAGAGTAGCAACAGAAACGCCAATCCTGCTTCACCTCCTGAGGAGACAGAGTTACAAACAGTGTGAGGTTGGGGGTACTTTTGAGCTCTCTACCCTGCGTTTCTTCTACTCTCACACCACCACCACAATCACCAACATAAGAGAGGACTTCTGTATCACATGTGTAGGGGGTTTTCCCCACAACCAAGCAGTAGACACCAGCTGGGTGTCCTACAATTGACAGTTGAGACACAAGTCACAAATCCAGGCTTCTGAAATTTCTGACCAACCAGCTTCAATATGGGGTTCCCACCAGCCCCTCTTCGGGGGTAGAGTGGCTCATGGAACTCAGAGAAATGATTTAATTGCTAGAGTGGCTCATGGAACTCAGCCAAACATTTATGTAGGCTTGCTGCTTTATTATACAAGATACTACAAAGGATATAGGTGAAGAGGCACAGAGGGCAAGGTATGGGAGAACGGATATGCAGTTCCATGCCCTCCCTGAGTGCACCACCCTCCAGGAACCTCCATGTGTTCACCTATCATGAAGCTCTCCAAGTCCAGTCCTCTCGGGTTTTTATGGAAGCTTCATGAAGTCGGCATTCTTTCCCCCAGTGCATACTATAGGATCCTCTCTGGGGAGGGTCTTAAGACCCATAATTAGACAGGTGGGAGAAGATTAGAGTCCTGATTTGGGGTAGATGAAGGAGAGGAGAGAGATTCTGTTTCCTGAGGCCTAATATGCCCAACATTATAACATAGGACGGTAGCAAAGGCTGTGGTAGTTATGAAGCAGAAACCATGGGCTAAAACCAACATAGATTTTAATACCAGATACCCTAATCCCAGTCCTAACTTCATTTAACCTTGGTCACATTGAGGCATTCCAGGATGAGTGGCTCAAGTATTTCCTCAGGGAAAATACTTCTGTACCCCATGATTTAAGGGTAAGAAGTAGACAGTCACATTGAGGCATTCCAGGATGAGTGGCTCAAGTATTTCCTCAGGGAAAATACTTCTGTACCCCATGATTTAAGGGTAAGAAGTAGACAATGAGGCCACTGTAGGTGTCATTTTTCATTCTGGACCTCAGCCTATATCCTAAGTGGAAGTGGGAAAAAGAGTACGAGAGGAGAGAATAAGTGAGGGGACTTGTAAGGCTCAGATGAGACAGTGTTTTTTTTGGGAAAAAAAAAAAAAAAAACCTTTATCTTACCATTAAGTAAAATGTTTGCTGTAGGCTTCCTGGAGCTTTCTCCTTTTAAAGTTAGACTGTTGAAGGTTTCTTCTTAGTTAAGAGTTTTATTTTACTCTTTAAATCATAAATGAATATTGAATTTTATTAAATGAAGTTTCTATAAATATTAACATAATCATATTATTTTTATTCCTTCATTTACATGATTATAAATTAGATGAATTTATATGTTAAACTACCCTTGCATTTCTGAAATAAACCATGCTTGCTCATGATAGCTTTTCAACATTTATCATCTGTCTCACAGATTTGTTTAGAATTTCTGTATTTATGTTCATGTAGAGATGGCTCTGTTATTTCACTTTTCTCTACTGTTCTTGTTAGCTTTTACATCAAACTTACATTTTCCTGAAAGGAGTCTGGAAGTGATTTTCTGATTCTATCCTCAGGTATTATATCTTTTTTGAACATTTAGAAAAATTTGCTAGTGAAGCCAACTGGATCTTGGGTTTGCTTTTTGAGAAGGCTTTTAAATACAGGTTCAATTTCTTCAACAATTATTAGGCCTGGCAGTTTTCTTTTTCACATTGGTCACTTTTGGTAAACTGCGATTTTCAAATTCAAGGAATTCGGCCATTTCATCCCACCTACGAAGCTTATGTAATCACCCAGTGGGTTCTTCGTGCCTGCTGCACAGACAAAACCAGTTCAGTGAGACTGTGGTATTGCAGTAAAGAAGGAGTTTAATTAACATGATGCTGGCCACATGGATGAACTGAAGCTATCATTGAAATTAGTTTCCTCACAGCTGAGAGGTTATGGTTTTTCAAAGACAGTTTGGTGGCGAGGAGCGAATGGGTGCTGCTGACTGGTTGGGGAGGCAATCATAGGAAAGTGGGAAGTGGTCCTCATGCACTGAGTCTGCCTTGGAGTGAGGGGGTTACAGGACCACTTGAGTCATGAGTCATTGCTAGAATGCAAGTCTGAAAAACATCTCAAAAGACTAATCTTTAGGTTCTACAATAGAGGTGTTGCCTATAGAAGCAATTGGGAAAGTCACAAATCTTGGTCCTTCCTGCCCAGGGGTCTCTGGCCACATGACGCCTGGGCAGTAAGGGATTAAAGAAACTATAATTCTACATTTTAGCAGAATTCAGACCCCTTGAATTAATCCTAATCTCAGGGCCTTTCATTACTTTTCAGTCCCAGAGCAAGGAGGGTGTTAGTTAGGGAAGGCCTACTATCATCCTTGCTTCCATGTTAAACTATCAACTAAATTCTTCACCTGCTTATCTTAGCCTACAGAGAGGAGTGAGAAAAGACAAGACAACCTTTGAGGCTAAAAGCAGGAAAAAGTCAACCATGTTAGATTTCTCTCACTGTCAAAATCTTTGCAATTGTGGTTTCATTTATTGTCGTGAAACAGTGTAATTGTACGGTACTTGATATGTTTCTTTCAAGTAATGAGAATGTAAACTATCTGAGGGTAGAGGTTTTGGTCTATATTGTTTGCTGATGGATTTCAATCTCCTGCATATAAGATAGTGTCTGATATATGATAGGCATTCAATAAATGTTTACAGCATTGATAAACAATAATATCACTTAATGTCCAGTCCAAATTATCTCCAGCCCTCATAATATGAATCAGGTCAGGTCTAGTAAATTCCCATCCTCATGTTCACAGTATTTGTAAACTCCCAGCTTACAATTTCATGAACATTTCTGATTTTGAGTTTCTGCTTATGTAAAATACTCTGGCTAACCATTGCCTAATGACTTTGTATTCAAATAAATAAATCATAACTCAGCCCTTTACCTTGCTTTCTGCACATAAACATTCAGAAATTGTCATTTCTGTATTGTATAACATACTTTGCTGATGCAATGGCAAACGACACTACTCAACATGTATATCAGGCAGTCCTGTTATCAACGTTCTCACTCACCCCACTGCTTGACTCTGTTAATTTCCTTCTCCCTTTCCTTAATGTCTCCCCTAAAGTTATTTGCATTTCCAAGGCAGAGTAGTTTGTGCATTTTATTTGCATGTTTGACTCCTAAAAATGCTTTAAAGTTCACAGGAGGTGTATACTCTTAAATGCCCAAATAAGGTGTAGCCATAGAAAATAAAGAACAAGGCTGGGCATGATGGCTCATGCCTGTAATCCCAGCACTTTGGGAGGCCAAGGTGGATGGATCATTTGAGGTCACGAGTTCGAGATCAGCCTGAGCAACATGGTGAAATGCTATCTCTATTAAAAGCACAAATATTATCCAGGCATGGTGGTTCACACCTGTAATTTTAGCTACTTGGGAGGCTGAGGACGAATCATTTGAACCTGGGAGTTGGAGGTTGCAGTAAACCGAGAATGTGCCACTGCACTCTAGCCTAGGAGACAGAAGAGACAAGAGAAAGAGGGAAAGAGGAAAGGAAAGGAAAGGAAGAGAGAGAGAGAAAAGAAAAGAAGGAACAAGGACAAAAGGCAAGAGGGAAAGGCCAAGAATAACAGTATACAACCTCTGGATAGGAGAACCAAGACTTCCAGATGGACTAATTAAGAGACTTCCTCCACTGCCGGGATAGGGGATTCTTACTATTCTTTTTCAATGGCCTTGGTTAATTGCAGTAGAACAGTGCCTGCTGCATCCTCTTCATTTTTCTTTTTCTCACTAGGAGTTTTCATTGTGGAGTCTCAATTCCCATTGCATTATGATATACTGTGGGTTCAGGAAACTGAGTTTTTTGTTTTGCTTTAAGGTACGGGACACTTACCACAAAGAAACACTTCCCAATGTGTGTCCATGTGGATGGATCACTAACTTCCTGTATCAGGCCTGGTCGGTCTGGGATGGCATTACTGCGTGCTGGTTTTAGATTTTGCTGCTTTGTGCAACATAGTACTGCTGTTGTCAGGTGTTGCCTTGGGGACTCTCCAGAAATTCTGGTGAATACAGATGACTCTGAACCTTCAGGCTCCCCTGCAGCTCCTGGAGGGCAGGTTTCACTGTAACGAGAATGTTTCACTATGGAACAGAAGTCACTCTTTCTCCAGTCAGGCCCCTGGTGACGGGCCACTACTCGAGGGCATGTTGTCCCTTGAGCTACATATGCTGCTCTTGTTACATGGGGTCTTGATAGTGGTCTGGCCTGTATTGGGCATAAGTTGCAAAGTTCTGGTCTCCAGCCAGAGTGAGTTGGCCAGTATGATGAAACTCTACCTCCATCTCACTGATGAAAGAGCCACAGAATACCAGGCTCCTGGGCAGCAGCAATTCCTTCATAGTGAAGTCAGAAAAGATGACAAAATGCTGGGCTTTGCTGTGTTGATAAAGGAGAGGCAGTATGAAAGGATCAAGTCAGCTAAATGTAACCTGTGATACGGCAACTGCACCTGCCTGAGTCCCTTGCACCTTGCAAGAGCAAGTGCTACTGAGGCAGGTACCTCCTTGGTTGCTATATTCCTTGCTGCTATCACTCCTTGTCCCCACCAGCCACTCAAAGGTCAAGTGGGGCACCCTCAAAAGGGAAGCAGCTGCCTACAAGGCCAGTGCAAATGGAGCTCACCCCTCAAAAATTTTTGGTAATGATTTGTAAGGTCGAAACAACAGGGTGCCAAACCCAAGGTCATCTAGATTTTCTCCTGTTATCTTCTAGGAGTTTACAGTTTTGTCTTTTACATTGAAGTCTATGATCTATTTTCAGTTCTATTTATCGGGTAGAAACCTGACTGACACAGCATATGTTTACAGTGTTAAAAAGAAAGAAAAAAAAAAACAGGAAAGATAAAGCATTAATAGAAATCAGTAGAAACTGCGTGGAAGAAATGGAAATGGTCTGTCTTCATCATCAAATTTTCTTTTTTGTGTTTCTGCCATCAGCATATACATATGTTCTCTAATCTACTAACTGAAAACTTAAAAACTTCTTGTACCACACACATCCTCCAGAACTTTACAACCAATTTCTCTGCTCTCCTTGACAGCAAACTCAAGGGTCACTTCCAGTTTATTCTGTTCCTTATTTCACATTTTCTCCAGAATCCATTCTAAATGGGTTCGTATCTTGATTACTGCACTTGGGACTACCCTTATCAAGGACAACAGTGACATCCTTTGCCATGCTGCTGCACTGCAATTTCAGACATTTGGTGCTTCCCTACGAATCCAATGGGATAAATCTAAATTATATATGCTTATCTGATAATGATGGGAATCTTAGGCCCCTAAGCATACATGACTCAGTTGTCCACACCCCTTTTACTTTAAAATATATAATTTTCCTGGAGCTATCATACGTGTTTGGTTTTCTTCCTACCTCAGTGACTTCTCTTTCTCAATTTCCTTGACTGGCTCTTTTCTGACTTTTAAATGTTGGTGTACCTGAAGGCTCAATTCTAGACCCTCCTCATCTATTTATCTCAATGCAGTCATCCTAGGTAATGTGTTCCTATAACTTGAAATCCCATCTGTATATTAATGACTCCCCCTAAACATCCATCATAATCCACAACTTCTCTTCAGAAGTCCAGACTGCATTTCCACTTGAAAACCTACAGGGCATCATCAAAATAAAACTATCAATTTGATTCCCCCAGAACGGTTGCTTGCCAAATCCTCTCCACTTCTTCTAAATTTAGGAAAAGTCATTACCCTCTATCAAATGTCTTAAGTCACATATATAAGTAATTATTGATTCCTTTTTATTTATTTTTTAATGAGACAGAGACTTGCTCTGCCATTCAGGCTGGAGTGCAGTGGCACAATCTTGGCTTACTGCAACCTCTGCCTCCCAGGTTCAAGCAATTCTCCTGCCTCAGCCTCCCAAGTAGCTGGGATTACGAGCACATGCCACACCGCCTGGCAAATTTTTGTATTTTTAGTAGAGATGGGGTTTCACCAAGTTGGCCAGGCTGGTCTCGAACTCCTGATCTCAAGTGATTTGCCTGCCTTGGCCTCCCAAAGTGCAGGGATTATAGGCATGAGCTATTGATTCTTTTAATCTAATCCATCACCATATCCCATTGGCTCTATGTCAAAAACATGGACCAAATCTGTGCGTTTCTTTCCTGTCTACTACCACATGACTTCAAACCACCACCATCTGGACCACTACATTAGTTTCCTAATCTTTCTACTTTCACTCTTGCACCATAGCAATCAATTATTTACACAACAGCCAAATTTTTCTAATGTAAATATGATCATGCCCCTCTCTTAACACCCTCCAACAGCTTCCCATTGTGCCAATAATAAAAACATCTGACTCCCAAAACCTCATATTATCTGGCTGTTGCCTGTCCTGCTGATGTTCCTCCTCAAAAGTGTTTCTCCCATCTACTATGATGTTAGTAATTACACTAGTAATATCTTTATTTCTCAAACATACCAAATTCATTCTTATCTCAGAATCTTTGTACTAACTGCTCTCCTGCTTGGAATATTCTTTCTCTTGAACTTCACGTGACCAGTTCACGTAATTCTAATCTCAGCTTAAACATAACCTCCTCAGAATATTTTTGTTTTCTGAGTCCCTAAGATAGCACAGCCTCTCAGGCACTCTCCAGTCTAGTTCATCAACTATTTTAGTTCTTTTCATAGCATTCATCATACCTTTCTGTCAATCACAAAACCACCTCCCTTCTCTCATCCTTCATCTGTCTGAGGGCCTTTGATGGCTCTCTTTTTCTTCACCTATTGCAACAGCCTCCACATTCATCTGTCATTTTTCAGTAAGAGTGTAAAAGAGTGGGTAACCAGAAAATGAGGTCTGAGCCAGATACAGCAGGGTTTGTTAAGCCTGAGTTAAAAGTCTGGTAGCCATTAAAAGATGCAGAGCTCTGTTTTTCTTTTCTTTTTTTATTAATTTATTGAGCCTAAAGCTTAACCATTACTTTCATTTTTATCTTTTTGAGACAAAGTGTCACTCTGTTGCCCAGGCTGGGGTGCAGTGGCACAATCTTGGCTCACTGCAGCCTCCACCCCCTGGGCTCAAGCGATCCTCCTGCCTCAGCCTCCTGAGTAGCTTGGACTAGAGGCACAAGCCACCATGCCTAGCTAACGAACCATAACTTTCAAAGTAAAAATTTGTCATTTTTATGAAGTCCAACTTACTCCTTTTTTACAGATTGTACTATTGGTGTCATGTCAAAGAATTCTTTGCTTAGTTAGCTCTTGGTCCTGGACATTTTTTAATGTTTTCTCCTAAAAATTCAGTAGTTCTGCATTTAACATTTAAATCTATAATCCATCTTTATCTTTTGCAAAGAATGTAAGGCTTAGGTTGAGTTTCTTTTTTGTTATTATTTTTTAATCTCCAATTATGCCAGTACCATTTGTTGAAAACAATATTCTTTATTCATTGACTGTTTTACTTATGTCAAAAGTTAACTGACTATATTGTGTGTGGATCTATTTCTGGACTCTTTTGTGTTCCATTGGTCTGTATGTCTACCCTTCAGCCAATATCACACTGTCTTAATAACTTTAGCTTAAGGCTAGGCGCGGTGGCTCAAGCCTGTAATCCCAGCACTTTGGGAGGCCGAGGCGGGTGGATCACGAGGTCAAGAGATCGAGACCATCCTGGTCAACATGGTGAAACCCCGCCTCTACTAAAAATACAAAAAAATGAGCTGGGCATGGTGGTGCATGCCTGTAATCCCAGCGACTCAGGAGGCTGAGGCAGGAGAATTGCCTGAACCCAGGAGGCGGAGGTTGCGGTGAGCCGAGATCGCGCCATTGCACTCCAGCCTGGGTAACATGAGTGAAACTCCGTCTCAAAAAAAAAAATAAATAAATAAAATAATTTTAGCTTAATAGCAAGTCTTGCTATTAGGAGGCATGAGTACTCCAATGTTGTTCCTTTTCAAAAGTAGTTTGGCTATTTTAGTTACTTTGCCTTTCCATATAAATTTTTAGAATTAGGTTGTTAATGTTTTTTTAATTTGAATCACCTTGAATCTATGGATTTGCTTCAGGAAGAATTGATGTCTTAATCATATTCTGTCTGCAGTACTCTCTTATTCAGTACTAATCTTTGAACTCTGCCTTTTCTTCCCAACTCCCAACTTTATCTTCTCATTTCAAACTCATTTCAAAGAATCTACTGGGCTCTACCTGTGTTTCCCCTAGTGCACTGTGGCCTGCAAACTCTCTCAAGTCAGTAAGCAGAGCAATCACGGGGATCATCTTATTTATTTCCCCTTTTTGGAGATTGCAATGCTATACTATCCATTGTCCAGTGTCGGAAAACCATTCTTTCCCATTTTCCCTAGATTTTCAGTTGTTTAAGGTAGCAGCATAAATCTGGTCTCTTTTTTGCCATCACTGTTGGAAGTAGCTCTGCTGACTGTGTTTTAAAAAGCCATTTTTTCTTCTGTTCATGGAGAGAGTGAGTTATCTGTGAAAGCTAGTTCAGGTACCCAGGCAAGAGATGGCATGGGACTGTATGAGCATGGCAGCACTGGAGGTGATTCTTGGGGCACATAAAATCAGCAAGCACTTGGATTTTGGTTACCAAATGAGAGAAAAATCAATAATAAATTTTAGACTTGGCACTTCATCAAATGAGAGGACAATGGCTCTGATTCCTAAAAGAAAACGAAGAAAGGGGCAGGTCAGGGAATAGAATTGGAGACATTGTTTTCAGAATGTTTAGTTTGTCATGCCTACTGTTTGTGCCCACAGAAATTCCAAGAAGTTGACTTGGTTTTATGAAGCTGTAATTTTGGGAAGGAGTCAGGGCTGATGATGGTTTTAGATTAATGGTTAGGGGTACAGTATATTCTTCTGGTTTTAGTTCACATGTCATAATTGCACATATTTAAGGGATACAGAGTGATGTGTTGATACATGTATACAATGTATAATAGTCAAATCAGGGAAATTAGCATATCCATCACCTAAAACATTTATCATTTCTTTGTGTAGTGAACATTCAAAATCCTCTCTTCTAGCTTTTCGAGAATACACAATAAATTATTTATTTTCTAGTCACTTACAAAGCAAGCAAAAATAGTACTGGAATAGGGGCGGGGTCTTACTATGTCACCCAGGCTAACCTAAAGAACTGTGAGATAATAAATGTGTTGTTTCAAGCTGCTAAATATTTGTGAGAATCTGTTTTGGCATCAACAGAAAATTAATACATTATTGATACCAGAAACATCAGAAACAAGCCACGCATGGTGGTTCACGCCTAATAATCCCAGCACTTTGAGAGGTTAAGGTGGGCAAATCACCTGAGGTAGGAGTTTGAGGCCCCTGGCCAACATGGTGAAACCGCATCTCTACTAAAAATACAAAACTTAGCCAGGTGTGGTGGCACACACCTCGATCCCAGCTACTCAGGCAGCTGAGGCAAGAGAATCACTTGAACCTAAGAGGCAGAGGTTGCAGTGCGCCAGGATCATGCCACTGAACTCCAACCTGGACAACAGAGTGAGATTGTCTCAAAAAAAAAAACAACTATCAGAAACAATTTAAGTACATCATACCTTCCTTCCTTCTTACATATTTATTCACCTGTATTCAAACTTAATGTACTTTGCATGAAGCTACATTTCCTCATTCTACCTTTGTCTGAACCTTGATTTTATGGTTTCTGTTTGGTTTTCCCTAAATTTTTAAATTAGAAATGTGTGTATTTTCATATAATTGTTATTTGTATTAAGCCTTGCAAATCCATTGTAGAGAAAGGCAAAAGTAAGAAACAAAGCCTCATCATGGCTTTTATCATTTTCTTCTGTTCTTAGGAAAAAGCTGTCATTTCTACGGTATGATCTAGCTGTTGGCTTTTCTGATTCTGAACCTTTTGCAAAAGATCTCTTATCAAGAGTAAAGGAGACATTTCAGAGAGGGGCCCAGCTATCAGAATTAACAATTACTAAATTTCCCTCTCTTAATGAAGCACAACTTTTTATTTATTTATTTATTTATTTATTTTTTTTTTTGAGACGGAGTTTCACTCATGTTACCCAGGCTGGAGTGCAATGGCGCGATCTCGGCTCACCGCAGCCTCCGACTCCTGGGTTCAGGCAATTCTTCTGCCCCAGCCTCCTGAGTAGCTGGGATTACAGGCATGTGCCATCATGCCCAGCTAATTTTTTGTATTTTCAGTAGAGACAGGGTTTCACCGTGTTGACCAGGATGGCCTCGATCTCTTGACCTCGTGATCCACCCGCCTCGGTCTCCCAAAGTGCTGGGATTACAGGCTTGAGCCACAGCGCCCGGCCTGAAGCACAACTTTTTAAAAGCACAAAGCTAAGGTTGGAAAAAGCCCTCAGAGGTCAGACTAATCAGGACCAATGAGGAATTTCCAGTCCTCTACCTCCACCCCTAAATATAAACAGAAAAAGGCAATGAGAACCTGGACTATCTTCTCCCTTGCACGGGATCAGAGCCAGGCAACTTCTGGTGGAGGAACTGATAATGGACTTCTGGAAGGTTCTAGAATCTACAGACCCAAGTTCTAAACTGGGAATCAAGACAAAGTGGGTAGAATCTGTAAATCTGTGTACCAGGAGTTGCTAGGTTTTTAAGTCTGCCGAATTTCTTTATACATAAATCATCTTCCCACTTAGAAGTTGAAAAGTTGCTGACTTAGTCCTTAAAGCACTTCACTGTAGACACTGCTCTAGAAGCTTTCTGTTAACACTGATGCAGTTGTTAATACAGCAGTTCTGGATACTCCATAGCACACACCGACACCTACACACCTAGAAATGTTTCATCTGGGGTGTAAAAGGAGAGTCAGCAGAGTAAGGTTAAGTAAGACCCATGCCCTGAGTCCCCTCCCCAGCCTCCAACATGGGATCCATCTGGCCCATGAGAGCAAGAAGAACAAGAACTGCTTCCCACCTCAGCCACACAGCAGGGCAGACTCACCAAGAACCGACTGGGTCTGACCTACCAAAGTCTGCCCCAGGCAAAGCAGAACTGCCAGATGAGCTCAGAATTGATATGCCCAAGGCCAATTGCCTCATAATGCTGCCTAAAGAAGCCCCAGCAAGCACTGGCTAAGGTTCTGTTACCTCTTCAACTGCCTTCAACACCCAGATAGAATTCACTCACGTGGAGAAAAATGGCCAAAGGCACATGTGTACCAGAAACCCCTACTGGGGCTAAACAGTCAAGACATACCAGCCGCTAACTAGAATAAGAGTTGTTAGGCCTCCTAACTGTACTTCCCAGAAACCTCAACAGCCCAGCACAGGTGTCTTAGGCACTGCCCATGCCCAAATTACACTTCCCAGGAAGCTTAGCAGCCCTGCTCAGAAGTCTCAGGTTCCAGAAAAGGCAAAGAGAGGCTAAACACGGGGTAGAAGACACTCCACAAATTCAGCAGTGCTTGCTTCTCCCTCAGAGAACCTGGTCCCAATTGCCTCCTCTGGTCCCTCCCTGGGAGGCTGAACAACCTAGGAGCATTGGCTCCAGTAACTAGACCAAGCTTCATCTCTCCCTTGTTCAGGTGGAGGGGAACCCTCAGTAAATTATAACTTTTATAATTCACTTTATTCAGCCCTCTTGAACATATGGGACATTTATAGCATCTGTTTCCAACATCCTTTCCTGCTATATCAGTGTGTCACTTCTAGGTCTCTGAGTTTTCTTCATGTTACGGGGTTATATTTTCCTGCTTCTTTGCACACCTGTGTAAGTTTTTTGATTGGATGCCACACATGGTCAATTACTGACAGATGGCTTTCTATTTATTAGTCTCTGTCCGGAAAACTGCTAAAAACTTGGAAAGTTTGGCCTTTTTGTAGCTTGTATGTATGTTTTGTGAGGCGGGCTCAAGGCAGCCTTTAATATAGAGCAAATCTGAGCCACCCATAAAAGCAATACTCCTAAGGTCCACTGTAATTCTCCAAATGTTTGGAGGCATTTCCATTCCAGCTGGTGGAAATGCCGATTACTCCCAACCTTGTGTAGCATCCAAGGATTTTTCTGCCTGTTCATTTCCAATAGTTCTTCCTCCAACCTGGGGGTGGTTTCCTCATATACATGTGCTGATTATGACTCAAAGGCTTGTGGGGGAAACAACAGAACTCTCAATTCTGAGTGCAGCTCTTCCCCAGTAATCCAACTCAAGAATTTGGGCCACCTTAAATTCCTCAAACCCAAAACTGTCTCAATTCAGAGAGATGGCTGGGATCTGCTTGGGTTTCTCCTCTCAATGCTGCAGACTGGAAACATTCTCCAGGCACTAAGCTGGGGCAATCCTAAGGCTCATTTCATTGTTTCCTTTCTCTCATGGAAAGTCATCCTGAGTCCTTTACTCCTCAAGGACTGATGAAGTTCACTCATATATTGTGTATCTTTTTTAGATATTTAAGGCAGGAGATTACATACATTAGACATTTATCGTTAAAGAAAAAGGGATTGTTTTGAGTTGACTAAGATTAGTCAGTATCCAGGTTCATTATGTCATATGTATTCCATACTCATAATAAAGTATGTTAGCTTTTTTTTTCTTTCTTAGAAAGAGTCTTATTCTGTCACCCAGGCTGGATTGCAAGTGGCATGATCATTGCTCAGTGCAGCCTAGGACTCCTGGGCTCAGGCAATCCTCTTAACTCAGCCTCCCAAGTAGCTGGGATGATAACCACATACCACTATGTCTAGCTATTATTTATTTATTTATTTATTTGGTAGAGATACAGTCTTGATACATTGCCCAGGGTGGTCTCAAACTCCTGGGCTCAAGTGATCTTCCTGCCTTGGCCTCCCAAAGTGCTGAGATTACAGATGTGAGCAACTGTGCCTGGCCAGGTATGTTGATTTATATAATTTCAGAATAGATACAAATTTATGTTTGACAACATTTCAAGCATCATAAATCTCATGTTCTTATTGGACATTTAGGAGTTATTTTCCAGTGCTGACGTGACTTTAACATTTCAAGAGCATCTATAATGTTCACAGGTAACAACCATAAGATTCTCTGGTTATACAATAAAAATTTTAACATACTTGGATCATAATTATTAAGATAGGGAGATTATCCTGGTTTATCTGGGTTTTCCCAATGTAATCACATGGGTCCTGAAACATGGAAGACGGAGACAGAACATTCAAGTGTGATGAGTGATATAAGACTGACTGGTCACTGCTGGTTTTCAAAGGAGGCCCCAAACCACAGAATTTGGGCAGCTTCTAGAAGCTTGAAGGGCAAGGAAAGACACTCCCCTAGAGCCTCCGAAAAGAAAAGCAGCCCTGTCAACAGCTTGATTTAGCCCTGTGAGATGCATTTGGACTCCAGACCTCCAGAACTGTAGGATAATGATTTTGCGTCACTTTAAGCCATCAAATCTGTGTTAGCTTGGTGCAGCAACCATAAGAAACTAACAGTTTTACTTCCATATTTATTATACTTATAGGTTTTCGTTACATAATACTATTCCTGGGGCTCAAGATGTCATTTATTAAACATGTCCCTCCAAGACTCTCAAGGCATAAAAGTGTGATACATGTGTTAATTTGGTGAGTTTCCATCATGTCTCACTTTCAAGACTTTTTTTCTATAAATTCTCCCATAAAAATTTTACAAAAATGTTTTCCATCTCCATTGCCTCTAAAGTTGTCTGTTTCTTTGACACACGAGGCACAATTTAGCACTAAAAACACCATCACGATCTTTCATAAACATTCCTGCAAGAATTCTTTTGATACCAATTGAGATACCATCTCCAGGTAAGGGCTTCCTCATAACACCTGCATTTCTATCCAACATGATTTCAATGGTGTTTAACAGGTTTAGCTTCTCACAGAAATGTCCTCCACCACCAGTGCCTCCATAATTTCAGCCCTAAATGAGCTATCTGGCATATAATGGTTGGAGGATTCCTGCTAAAGATTTTCCCACCTTTCTGGTATCAGATTTATTCTTATACAGTATCTGTAAGATACAAGATATAATTTATTACTGATGGGGCCACATTTACTTCATTTGCAAGGCTTATTCCCTGTTCGAATTCCTGATTCACTACAAAGGCTTGATTTCTTGGAAAAGGTGGTTCCACAATCACTACATTTCTACCCACTAGGAGCTCACTAATGTTTAACAATGGAGGGGTTCTTGAGGAAGGCATTTCTATATGTACTGTGTTCACAGTGTTTTGCTCTTGTATGAGTTCACTCATGTACGAGGTATGATTCTTGGAAGAAGGTTTCTCCACCTTCAGTGAATTTATGGTTTTCTCTCTTATGTGAGTTTTCTGATGTTTAACGAGGACTGACATGTGGGCAAAGGCTTTGTCACACTCGCTGCATGAATATGGTCTCTCTCCAGTGTGAGTACGCTGATGCTGAATGAGCTTCGACTTGCTTCTAAAGGCTTTTTCACACTCACTACATTCATAAGGTTTCTCTCCTGTATGAATCCGCTGATGTCTGGTCAGGTCTGACTTAAAATAGAAGGTTCTTCCACAATCACTGCATTCATAAGGCTTCTCTCCTGTGTGAAGTCTCTGGTGTGCAATGAGGTATGCCTTCTGGGAAAAGGCTTTCCCACACACACTGCACCCATAGAGTTTCTCTCCAGTATGGGATCGCTGATGTCTATTGAGCAGGCACTTCCGGCTGAAGGCTTTTCCGCATTCACTGCATCTGTAGGGTTTCTCTCCTGTATGGGTTTTCTGATGGACCATGAGCTGTGACTTTCTGGAGAAGGCTTTTCCACATTCACTACATTCATGGGGTTTCTCTCCCGTATGAGTTCTCTGATGCTCAGTGAGCTGAATCTTCCTCATAAATGTTTTCCCACAGTCACCACATCCATGGGGTTTCTCTCCTCTCTCAGTTCTCTGATGTTGAATAAGCTGTGCTTTCCTGGAGAAGGCTCCCCCGCACACACTGCATTCATGTGGTTTCTCTCCTGCATACATTTTTTGATGGTCACTGAGCTGTGATTTAGTGCTACTGGGTTTAACACATCTATGGTATTTAATTCCAGTAAGGGTTTCGTCATGCTTGATATGGAGGCATGATTTCCCATATCCACCAAATGCATCAGAATCTTTTCCTGCATATCTTGTATTCTGGATAACAAAACCTAAATGAGATTGCAAACATTTACAATGTGAGCCAAACTTATTGTGTCTTTATATTAAAGGAACAATACTCTTATATAAATCAAACTTATTTCCAAGGGCAGAACTTTGCGGACATCGTTCTAAATTTTTAAGCTCATTTTGGTTTTCTGGGTACTACTGCATAGGGTCAATCTCTTGTATTTCTTCTAGGAAAAAGAACAGTAAGAACATCCATGATAATTTTTTGTGGAGGTGGCAGAATGCGCAAAAATGCCATGGTTTTGGTTGGCTTTTATAAGATCACAGCCTCAGAGTAATGTACCTCACACTCTGTGAAAAAGGATGATACTATAAAACAGCAAAAGGAAAACACAGCAACTTTATCAACAACAATGGGTACTTTATAATGAGTAAATACAACTTGGGCTGCCTCCCAAAGAGGACCTTGCAAATGGAGACAAAAGTAGAAACAGAAACACATTGCAACTAGAACAAATCGAAAACAGATGGAGGGGATGGATGTATTCACCCAACAAACGCTGAATGTACAGGTATTTGGCATACTACAGTGACTAATAATATATTCTCTGTCTCCATGAACCTGTCATTAGGTAAAAAGAGAGAATCAACAGGTATGCAGAGAAGTAGGAACAGAATGTGAAGAACAGTACAAAGGAAGTAGCTCACATCAGAGGGTAAGAACGAGCAATGTTATGCAAAGAACAAAATAAAGAACATTCCTAGAAAAGAGAACAGCCAGTGTGAAAACCCAGTGGCAGAAAAAACTTAGGTGTCATCAAAAAAATGTAAGAGAGCCGGGCGCGGTGGCTCAAGCCTGTAATCCCAGCACTTTGGGAGGCCGAGGCGGGTGGATCACGAGGTCAAGAGATCGAGACCATCCTGGTCAACATGGTGAAACCCCGTCTCTACTAAAAATACAAAAAATCAGCTGGGCATGGTGGCGTGTGCCTGTAATCCCAGCTACTCAGGAGGCTGAGGCAGGAGAATTGCCTGAACCCAGGAGGCGGAGGTTGCGGTGAGCCGAGATTGCGCCACTGCACTCCAGCCTGGGTAACAAGAGCGAAACCCCGTCCCAAAAAACAAAACAAAACAAAACAAAAAAAAGTAAGAGAAGCTGGTATGCCTGGAATACCCTGAGTTTGAATGAAGTAGAAATACAAAAGTTTGGCAAGGCTGGCAGAATTAACAACATAGAGATTTTGTAGGAAGACTTTGTTAGAAACTGGAATTTATGCTAAGAACAATGGCAGTGAGCCACCAAACACTTTTTGCCAAGAAAACACGTTCCGAATTGACAGTCCCAACATTACTATTCTATGGAGAATCAAATGGAGAGATAAAATTATAGAAAAGAATGCAATGGAGGCGATGGCAGAATTCAGGTGGCTTGATCAGGAATAATTACAATGGAGATGGAGAATTGTGAAAAAGCTAGGACATAGGATGGAGGAGGGAGAGGTAAGATGCACTCCTACAACAAACGTTGCCAGTACAAAGGGAAGAATTGACGATAGCTGCTCAATATGTAGCTTAAACACCTATACGGGTGCTGGTGCCATTTAATAAAATGAGGAAGATTAGGGGCATGGGTTTGCCACTGGGGCGGGGGCATGTTCCATTTAGAGGCCTGTAAAGGCTTGAGATGAATAATACATAATTAAAGAGACCATATCAAGTATACAGATCTATAAGTATGGAGAAAGTTCTAGATATAAGATTACAATTTTAAGTCACAAGTATATAAACATTATTCAAATACTTGGGACTGTGTAGGACTAGATGAGATTCTTTAGGAAGGCTAGACAGAGAAACAGGAGGGCCTAGGACAAAAGCTTCATGCACTTTGAGTCTTAAGAGTTTTGGGAGAGGGGTATGCACAGAGAATTTGAAAAGACCGTCCAGAGACATCAGACTATGTCTGTGCTGACCAAGCAAATAAGCAATGCGGGTTTTAGTAACAAAGGTTTAGAACTGGAAAATCAGAATACAGGATGCACAGCATTTCCTTTCAAGGTCACTGAGGCAAAATACTCAATAATCACCTAGTTACAAAATCTTTCCCCCCTTTTCCAACTGCACAACAAAATCAAATTTTCCTAAAACACCAATTTAGAGCAATACCGTAGTCAACGCTCCAACTTGCTATGTAGACACTGAGATACTGTGATATAATAATAAATACATATTTGGACTTCACCCCTGGTTCCTGGCACAGAGTTCCTACATCCCTTGCAATTTCCTGAGTGATAGGGGTGCCGGGAGCAATTCTAATATTTGGTCTCTGACTCCAGTACCTGACACAGAGCTCCTAAATCCCTTGGAAGTTCCTGGGTAATGAGGGCACATTTTGTTCTAATGAGGCAAATCTTGATGGGCTCCTAGACAGTTTCAAGATGGGGGTTGGTCACATTCTCCAGATAGGGCTGAAGTTTTTGTTTTTTGTTTTTTCTTGAGATGAGTTTTCACTCTGTCGCCCAGGCTGGAGTGCAGTGGCACAATCTCAGCTCACCGCAACCTCTGCCTCCCAGGTTCAAACAATTCTCGAGTCTGAGTCTCCTAAGTAGCTGGGATTACAGGCACCAACAACCATGCCTGGCTAATTTTGTATTTTTAGTAGAGACGGGGTTTCACCATTTTGGCCAAGCTGGTCTCAAACTCCTGACCTCAAGTTATCCACCCACCTTGGCCTTCCACATTGCTGGGATAGCAAGCATGAGCCACCACGCCCAGGACTTTTTTTTTTTTTTGCGACAGTCTTGCTCTGCACAGACTGGAGTGCAGTAGTGCCATCTCAGCTCACTGAAACCTTTGCCTCAGTGATTCTCCTGCCTCAGCTTCCTGAGTAGCTGGGATTATAGGCGTGCACCACCACACCAGACTAATTTTTATATCTTTAGTAGAGATGAGGTTTCGCCATGTTGGCCAGGCTGATCTTCAACCCCTTACCTCAGGTGATCTGCCTGCCTCAGCCTCCCAAAGTGCAGGGATTACAGGCATGAACCCCCATGCCCAGCCAGGCTAGAGATTAATAATCAATCATACCTATGTGACGAAGCCTCCACAAAAATAATTACAAGATAGACTTCAGAGAGCTTCCAGGTTAGTGAGCACTCACATACTGGAAGAGTGATTCACTCCAACTCCCTGAAGTTAGAAACTCCAGTGCTTGGGACCCTTCTAGATCTTGCCCTACACACCTCTTCATCTGGCTGCATCCTTTATCATGGTCTTTGTAATAAATCAGCAAGTGTGTTTCCCAGGATTCTGTAAGCAGTCACAACAGATTATCAAAACTGAGAAGGGGATTGTGGGAACCACCTATTTGTGGTCAAGGCAGAAATGTGGGTAATGTGGGAGTCTGCTACTTATGACTGGTATCTGAAGTCGGAGACAGTCTTGTGAGACTGAGCCCTTAACCTGTGGGGTCTGTACTAACTTCAGGTAGCTCATGTCACAGTGATATTGTGGGACATCCAGCTGGTGTCAAGAGAGTTGGAGAACTGGTTGGTGTGAGGAAAACCCCTACACATTTCGTGTCAGATGTATTCCTTAAGAGGAGAAAAACAATTTTTTCCCTTTACAGGTATGAAACAACCATACAGCATTCAGTATTCCAGATACATATGATTTAAAAAATAGTTCTCTGGATCACCTTCCCTTTTCCCAGGGAAGTGTTACAATCATATTGACTAGTGGAAATTAGTCAATATTAACTATGTCTCCACTCAGTTTAATAATATTCTGTGTCAAATGCAAAACCTTCTGCAATGATGGAAATGTTCTATATCTGTGTTTTCCAATATGGTAGCCACTATGTGTGGCTATTGAGTACTTCAATGTGGCCAGAGTGACTAAAGGACTGAATTTTTGGACCAGGCACAGTGGCTTACACCTGTAATCCCAGCACTTTGGGAGGCCGAGGCGGGCAGATCACTTGAGGACAGGAGTTGGAGACCAGCCTGGCCAACATGATGAAACCTTGTCTCTACTAAAAATACAAAATAAAATTAGCTGGGTGTGGTGATGGGTGCCTGTAATCCCAGCTACTTGGGAAGCTAAGGCAGGAGAATCGCTTGAACCCAGGAGGTGGAGGTTGCAGTGAACCTCTTGGTTGCACTCATGACATTGCACCTCATGACACTGCACTCCAGCCTAGGCGACAGAGCAAGAATCTGTCTCAATAAAAAAAAAAAAAAAAAAAACAAACCTGAATTTTTAATTTTACCTAATTTTAATTAAATTTAAATAACTACATGTAGCCTGTGCCCAATGCATTGGCCAGCATAGACACAGATTATTATCTATATTTGCCATTATAATCTCCTTGATACAGTCATCTCCAAATTTTCTTCTTTCAACTAATATCACATTCTTCCTTAATTTCCATTCCAACATCATCTCTGGCACTCATCAGTTAGACATTCTGAGGAATCAACTCCCCATCCAGGAAAACATTCATCTGCCTTATCTTCTATTCATCCTAGAACCTCAAGTTATACCTTCCTAATATTACAATGACTACCTGACTATCAAGCAAGACTCTCTAGAACTAGCAAAGAAAGATGAAACAGGCCGGGCGCCGTGGTTCACGCCTGTAATCCCAGCACTTTGGGAGGCCAAGGCAGGTGGATCACCTGAGGTCAGGAGTCCAAGACCAGCCTAGCCAACATGGTGAAACCCAGTCTCTACTGAAAATACAAAAATCAGCCAAGCATGGTGATGCGTGCCTGTGATCCCAGCTACTCAGAAGGCTGAGGGAGTAAATCGCTTGAACCTGGGAAGTGGGAGGCGGAGGCTGCAGTGAGTGGAGATCACTCCACTGCACTCCAGCTTGGGAGAGAACAGGACTCTGTCTCAAAAAAAAAAAAAAAAAAAAAAAAAAAGGATAAAACAAAACCAAATTCACACTTTCTAAGCCAACTATTAACATAAAACCCAGAGTAATCAGCGATTTCCTTTCTCATTGTCCCCTACAGGCCAATCTATTGAGCATCTCCCATCTCATCCTCCTATTTCCTACTACAAAGTTTTCTTTATATTGTTATTGACCCATTGATGATGAAGACCTTCCATCATCATTTTTATCCAAAATCCAGCATTCTTCCTGCAAAAAATATTTTATCATGCTTACAAAAACAGTACTTTATTCTCTCTGAAACACATTTTATATGTTTATTTGACACGTTACTGTCTTTGTACTTACTTGACAATTCATTTTGCATAGCCTTGTAATATACCAAAACGCCTTATAATCAAATGCTCATTTTTTTTTTTGAGACAAAGTTTTGCTCTTGTTGCCCAGGCTGGAGTGCAATGCTATGATCTCGGCTCACCGCAACCTCTGCCTCTCGGGTTCAAGCGACTCTCCTGCCTCAGCCTCCCAAGTGGCTGGGATAACAGTCATGCACTTTGCCACCACATCCAGCTAATTTTTTGTATTTTTAGTGGAGACGGGGTTTTTCCAAGTTGTTCAAACTGGTTTTGAACTCCCGATTTCAGGTGATGCGCCTACCTTGGCCTCCCAAAGTGCTGGGATTACAGGGGTGAGCCACCGTGCCCAGCCCAAATGCTCAAAATTTAAAAACTTTACACACCTATGTCCTTCATTACATTGGAGTCTCTCTTGGAGCCTATTAAAATGCTGGCTTTTTAGCTACAGGGTTCCAGGCAGAAATGCCTGCCAACCCTTGTTTACTTCATATGCTCAGGTCACTCCCTGTATCTAACAAATCAGAAGTAGAATCTCAAGAGACACAGCCTGTAGTTTGAAAATACTTTTATGCACATCCATGATTAGAAGACAAAACTGTAAAACCAAAATGAAACAAAATAAAACCTGCACTCAAGAAAGCTGTGATGAATGCATGCAAGCAATTTTGTTAGTGAACTACTATGGAGTACACATTAAGCAGGGACAGTAAAACACAAACCCTTTTCTCAATATGGTAAAAAGAAGCCCGATACCAACCAGTAAAACAATACACACACAAAACAATATATGACCGTTACTAAGTTAGTGCAGCATAGACACAAAGGAGATAGAAGTCAGAAAAGACGGTGGCCGGGTGCAGTGGCTCATGCCTGTAATCCCAGCACTTTGGGAGGCCGAGATGGGTGGATCACCTGAGGTCAGGAGTTTGAGATCAGCCCAGCCAACATGATGAAACCCTGTCTCTACTAAAAATACAAAAAAAAAATTAGCCAGGGGTGGTGGTGGGGGCCTATAATCTCAGCTGCTCGGGAGGCTGAGGCACGAGAATTGCTTGAACCCAGGAGGTGGAGGTTGCAGTGACCTGAGACTGGGCCACTGCACTCCAGCCTGGGCAACAAGAGCAAAACTGTCTCAAAAAAAAAAAAAAAAAAAAAAAAAAAAGGAGGAAACTCCAAATGTACCCTCAAATAGTCAAAAACTATTTCTTGGTAGTAAAACGAGCTGACAGTGAAAGAGAGCAGTATCTGGATGTAAAAATACAACATGAGGCCGGGCGCGGTGGCTCAAGCCTGTAATCCCAGCACTGTGGGAGGCCGAGGCGGGTGGATCACGAGGTCAAGAGATCGAGACCATCCCGGTCAACATGGTGAAACCCCGTCTCTACTAAAAATACAAAAAAATTAGCTGGGCATGGTGGCGCGTGCCTGTAATCCCAGCGACTCAGGAGGCTGGGGCAGGAGAATTGCCTGAACCCGGGAGGCGGAGGTTGCGGTGAGCCGAGATCGCGCCATTGCACTCCAGCCTGGGT
>NW_022437084.1:775443-827380 GCF_009761245.1 Sapajus apella | reverse complement strand
TCAAAAAAAAAAAAAAAAAAAAAAAAAAATACAACATGATCAAATGCACAGATGTCAGTCCTCATGTTATTTGACATTATCTACAGCACTCAATAAAATATATGCCTTCCTCCTCCTTGGAATAATTTTGTCACTTATTTCATGGACATCGTCTGACTCTCCTACCACAGCCCTGATACTTTTTTAACATGGCTGGGGTCTCTCTTTTGAATCTCTGCATATATATGGACCTCTTGTTTCTTCAACCAACACTCACTCTTCATGTCTTCTCATTAAGTTCCAGTGCCTTGATAGCCCCTGCCCAGTGGGAAATGAAGCCGTAACATCGAAAGGAACTCACAAAAAAACGGAAGTCAGTCAACACGTGCAGCAATGGAGACAACGCGAACCTCTATTACCATGGCCTACTGTGAGGTGGGAATTAAGAGTGGAGTGTTCAAAAGGCCTTTTCAAAACAATAAAAAGTAACAGGATGAGCTGAGATGTTCAAAGAACAGAGTAAACAGAGATGATTCAAGGCAACTCCAAGGTGACCACATACTGGAGTGGTGAGCAATACAGCAGAACCTAAATATAACGCACAGGGAAGGAAAGAATTTCACAGAATAATCGTCCTGGGTGCTGGCAAAATACAGAACAAGAAGGTAGGTGAGATAACAGTAAGGGAGATATCCACATGAGGCTATTTGTCAGAAGACACAGCTGAAATCTTTATTACACATGAGTATATGATAGTAGAAACATCTGGGAGAAAGGAGTATCCTGGTTTCACATACTAGAAGAAGGAAATATTTGGACAGCTGTCCTGGTGGCTGGCAACACACAGAGGGTTAGAGTGCAGACGAGACATTAGTAGCAGAGACATCAATTTGCGAGTCTCCAGCAGAGGACAGGGAGCTCAGGCCTTCAGAATAAATTAAACTTCTACCAGGAGAATCAGGAGAAGATAAAAAGAAAACAGAAGCTGGGAAGGTAGGGAAGCAGGAGGTGAATAAGTCAACAGAGACACCCAGACAGACAACGTGTGAGGGCTTTCATGTGAGTTAAGATGAAATGACTTTCAGTAAAGGAAATCAGCCCTTTCCAATGGGGCCGGGATATGCTTAAGCGACAGAAGTACTAAAAGCAACACAATCCAGATGGGTTTTGAGAGCAACTTCAAAGCAAGCAAAGTAGGGAGCAGGAAGAGAAAAGCTGGGAGCAGGCTGGGAAGAATGGAACCAGGTAAGAATTGAAGGACATGGGCCGAAATCAGATCCAGAAAATAAAAGAAAGGAAGACATGATCCTTTGAGAGCAGGGAAAGGACAGCTCTATTGGGGTGGACACAGATGCAGAAGGCTGTTGACTAGGTTACTGGGCCACCAACTAGCGTAAAGTCCTCTAAAGAACACTTTAAAAGCATCGACCATTTTCTGACCAGCTTGGATTTTCATGCCATTTCTCCCCATTTTCTTAGTTTTCACTCCCTTACCTAGACAGGTTTGACAGTGGGCCGCTCCTTCTACTATCCATGGGGGTTCTCCTCGCTCCAATTTGAAGAGTGAATCTGGCTTGGTGCCTTGATACCCTGTAAACAAGAAATCACTAAACGCTTGGCATGTATGCTTGGGGAATCAATGAAAATGGAGAGTTATGTCTCAGGAATCACAGCATTTGTACTTTGATAAAGTAAAAATCTTCACTCAGGAGAAGGGCACATCCACTTTGTGCCAGGGAGGAAAATACAAGTCCATGACACTCATATCCGTTAGGATGGCTACTATCAAAAACAAAACAAAACAGAAAATAACAATTGTTGGCAAAGATGTGGAGAAACTGGAATCCTGTGTACTCCTGGTGGGAATGTAAAATGGTACTGACACTGTGGAAACCTGTTTCTCAAAAAATTAACAATGGAATTACCGTGTCACCCAGTAATTCCACTTCTGGCTATATACCCCAAAGAATGGAAAGCGGGGTCTCAAAGAGATGTTTGTACACCCATATTCATAGAAGCATGATTCACAAGAGCTAAAACACGGAAGCAACCCAGTGTTCCTTAACAGATATGTGGATAAGCAAAAGGTGGTATATACATACATAAGAATATTATTCAGCCTTAAAAAGGAAACTCTGGCACATGCTACAACATGGATAAACCTTGAGAACATCATACTAAGTGAAATATGCCAAACACAAATATATAAGGTATTTAGGTCAAAATCCTAAAGACAGAAAGTGAATGGTGGTTGCCAGGGGTTGGTGTGAAGTGAGGGAATGGGTAGTTATTGTTTCATGAGTACAGAGTTTCAGTTTTAAAAGACAGATGGTGGTGGTGGTGGTGGTGGATGCATAACATTGTGAATGCATTTAATCCCACTGAACTGCAAACTTATGGTTAAGATGATAAATTTTATGTTATATATTTTACCATAACAAAAAAAATCTATGATATACAATGCTTTGGTCGAAACCATTAACTATCTAAGAGACTGTACAGAGGTTACCAAATAAGGAAGAAAAGTTAAGTGACTGTAATGCTGTCCTCACCTACTGATACGAGATTTCTGTAGTTCTCCGACATTACTTCCTTGTACAAGACCTTCTGAGACGGGTCCAAAAACTGCCACTCCTCCCTGGTGAAGTCCACAGCCACATCTTCGAATGACAATAATCCCTATAATAACAATTCCAATAAAATCTGAAGTGGATAACAATAGATGATGTAGAAAAGAGGGACACAGACATGTCTTGATCCTTTTCTCCATGACAAATTATGCACAACACAACTATTTCACATACCATAGGACCATGGAATTCCACTAATTCTTCCCACCCTCAAAAAGCACTAAGGCAGTATTTGCATAGATACGAAACAATGTGCAATAAGAATGTTCATTATTCTTTTGTTTCTAATAATGAAAACCTTATCAATAATCTAAATGTCTACCAAACACAGACAGGGTTAAATTACAGCACCTCCATGCTATAATATACTACAAAAATGTTAAAATCAATGAAGCAGATGTATACGTATACATATGAATATCAATGATCTCCAAGGCTTTCTCTTAAATGAAAAAAAAATTAAGCTCCCAAATAATATATGATCTAAGACATGTTAAAAAAAATGTAATAATGTAACTGGGCACAGTGGTTCATGCCTGTAATGCCAGCACTTTGGGAGGCCAAGGAGGGCAGATCATCTGAGGTCAGGGGTTCCAGACCCGCCTGGCCAACATGGTGAAACCCCATCTCTACTAAAAATACAAGAATTAGCAGGGTGTGGTGGTGCACGCCTGTAATCCCAGCTACTGGGGAGATTGAGGCAGGAGAATTCCTCAAACTCGGAAGGCAGAGGTTGCAGTGAGTCAAGATAACGCCACTGCACTCCAGCTCTATGCAACAGAGCAAGGTTCCATTTCAAGAAAAAAAAGGTAATAATATACACAATTCTACATGTGTAAGTACATACATGTATGTATACAGAAATGTATATAAATATATTCTATCACATGTCAATCACAGGGAGGAACTGGATGGAGACCCAAAACTATCACCACTTATTACCCTTTGGGTTGAAGTTTGGGCAGAAAAAGGGTGAAAGGAGATAGTGTCTTTTGATATAAATGCTTCTGTTTGCTTGAATCTCTTGCATGCAAATGTAGCTATGTATCACTTCAGTTGTTAACATACAAAAAACCAAAACAAGCATAACTGGTGCTTTTTTGAACCTTGAGAGTTAAAAAGGTAAGAAAGAAGCACTGTCAGTATCTGCATTCCAAGCTGTTACCAAAGAATGGAGCTTTTAGTTGTCTCCGCTGTATTAATAACAAAAATATGGTTGGTATTGATATGTTATGGTTGAGAGAATTCTTCTTCATGGAGGATCATTCAAAGGTTAAGCAGCCCATTAATTCTACTGGATGCTCCAGGCTTATTCCTGGGCAAAGTCAGATGACCAGAAGCCTGTATTTTCAAGGCACAGTTTCCAAAGAATTTTGTCCAATCCAGTTTTCCTTAGCTTACCCCACTAAATAATAGGAAAAAGCCAAAGAAAATGTCCCATGCCTTTATTACGAGGCAGAATTTGAAGACACTGTCAACCACAAAAGCTCTCTAAAGGTAAGACATTTCTCAAGATCTAACAGCAATAAACATGTTTACCTGCCCTGAAGAACTGCCTTGCTCTCTCCTCACAGACATTATAATCATGGCATTTTTCATGTGTTTCCCGTTATTTCCACTGCCAAAAAAACAAAGGAGACACAGTTTAAAGGAAAGAAAACCCCACAGGGTCTTAACAGTCACTTAGCTGTGTTCTGACATAAGAACTCTGCACATACTGGAGAGACTGAGGCAGGAAAATCACTTGAACCTGGGAGGCAGAGGTTGCAGTGAGCCAACATGGAGCCACTACACTCCGGCCTGGGTGTCAGAGCAAGACTCCTCCAAACAAACAAACAAAAAAAAAAACTTCGCACAAACCCCCTGATCTATATATCTCAATTCTTAATGTGTCAGGATTTTAAGATTACAACTCATTTTCCGACAAATCCTGATTTTTATCGGTATTCAGTATATCATCTAACCAGACTGTCTTTTACAAGCTTCCACAGATCCACTGGGAAACAAAGGACAAAACAGGTAAGGCATCATTTCATTTCCCGATGCAAAAATATTAAATAAAATATTAGCAAATAAAATCCAGTCTCATATTAAAAGAACAAACCATTAAGAAAAAGTATGGTTTTCCCCCCCCAGGAATATATGAAATTGGGAAATAGAGCAACATAAATCAAAGAAAATTTTAAAGAGAAAAAATATAAATGAAAATAATTGTAAAGATCAAAAGCCCTTGGGAAAGGGAAATAAAAACTTGGTAAATCAGAGTTATTATTTATTCAGACCCTATTACGTGCCTAGTACTACACTTTGTACATAAAGAACATTTGCTCTCTTGATCTTCATAATGATTCTATGAAATAGAAATTATGACAGCTTTTTTTCCACAAATAAGGAAACTGACTCAGACTACCCAAGTTAGAGGCAGAAACAGGTTCTTCTTATTCCATATACACTTGCCACCTGGCTAAAATTATTTACAGGTGACAAAAATGCCCAACTAGAAAACAGAAAGACATCAATTTATAAGTTATGTGTAATGCCATGAGTAGAATGAAGTGACAAAATAAACATGTATACTTTTAATTTCTGCTCTTGTCCACTAAGTAAAATTAGGAACAAAAAAAGAAAAACGGGAAAGACCTTATGCAAAAAGAAAGAAGTCGCGATTTACAACAAAAGTATTAACTATGTAGAAATAAGCATAACCAGAAAAGTCCAAGATACGTATGGAAAAATACTACAGCTAGTCAAAGAAATAAAAATCTTGGGTTGGCCGGGCAAGGTGGCTAATGCCTGTAATCACAGTACTTTGGGAGGCCGAGGCGGGCGGATCACAAGGTCAAAAGATCGAGACCAACCTGGCCAACATAGTGAAACTCCGTTTCTACTAAAATATAAAAATTAGCTGGGCATGGTGGCACGCATCTGTAGTCCCAGCTACTCGGGAGGCTGAAGCAGGAGAATTGCTTGAACCCAGGTGGCGGAGGTTGCAGTGAGCGGAGATCGCACCATTGCACTCCAGCCTGGCGCCTGGCGACAGAGCAAGACTCTGTCTTCAAAAAAAAAAAAAAAGTGTTGGGTTAATGGAAATCCATCACATATTCCTGAAAGTGTTGGATCTACATCTACATCAATTCTCCCCAAATTAAAGTAACCACTTGATGAAACTGCAGCAGTTTAAACAAGAAAACTCTCAAAGAGCAAGTAATATGGGAATACGTAGTTGACAAAATGTTAGATTAAATAGGAATAAAATTATACCAATACCTAGACACCTGATCCCAACACTAAACATGAAATACGCTAAACAAGAGCTGTTTTCTGGAGAAGTTTTTAAGATGATGGGGAGGTCGTTACTTGGGTCGCAATGAACCTGAAAGCAAACTTTCTATAGAATATATAGTAGCATGGAAGCAAGGGGACCAGCAAACCCCTTTTTAAGTACGCATGTGATAAATAATGAACACGAACTGCCCCGAGCTGTCTCCAACACTAACATCATTCGCTTTCCCTCCACGACCTCCCAAGCGCTCGTCCCAACGCGGAGCCCACAGGCTCCCCGACTCGGGGAACCCCGGCACGACTCTGTGAAACGAACCCCCAGCGAGGACTCCCCAGGGCTCCCCGCAACACGAACCCCCACCGCGCTAGCGAGCAACAGAAAAACCCCAACGCGCTCTTCCTGGCCCCGAGACACTCCCAGAATCCCACGCAGACCTGACCAGTGACCTCTGTCGCCACCGCTGGAGGCGAGTCACGGACCCTAAATCTCTAAACGCTCACCTCAGCCCGCCACCCCGCGACCCCCGCACGCTACAAACGCGACCCTCGCAGGCTTTAGGGATGGCGGCCGTCTAGGGTCACACCGCGTTTTTCCAGAGACTCGGAAACCGGCGCGGGCCGTCCCTTTATGATGCAATATGTTGCGCCCAAGGGATGCTTGCTGGGAGCAGCCATTTTCAAGCCTACCGCCGTACAGCAGGAGGAGTCCCCCTTTTTGCGCCGTAGGCAGACTCTGTCGACGAAAAGCAATTGAAAACGTCCCATTCCACCCTTTCCCATGCCAGGTGAACTGCTGGACCTTGGCTTTTCAACATTCGCCAGGGGCGCTACATAAACTGCTTAGTTTCTCAAAGGCTCAAGCCTGCCCTGATCTTTCGGCAGGCAGGGTAAAGATGGTCACAGACATTTAGGCACTTTGATCCTAAAAAGAATGGAAAGAAACCATGTGGGCGCGGCAATCTTAGAGGAATTTCAAGAGGGAGGGACCTCGAGCAACAATCGGAGTGGCTATTATCCTGAGGATGCTTCTGGCTGGAGGGGCCTTATGGAGAAAGCAGCCTTTGAGAACTGCCTAAGAGGTATCTCTGTATCTACGTCAGACTTAGCCTCCGAGGAAGGAGTCAGTGACAGGATGGCTAAAACGACGGTGTGTTAAAGCTTTGGTTATAATTGGTGTGGAGTCTGGGGAACGCGGTTGATCACAGCCGCCGACCAAAGTGGGGAGCCAACACTAAAACATGGTTTTGCCGCCCTGGAAAAGTCAAAGGCAGAATAAGCCTTTACATCCACGAAGGTGGGAGCTACCTGAAATCAAAACTCTGAAGAGGACATGATTCTATTCGATATTGACGCTCAGCTGATCGATTAAATTGATGAATTCGGCCGGGCGCGGTGGCTCATGCCTGTAATCCCAGCACTTTGGGAGGCCGAGGCGAGTGGATCACGAGGTCAAGAGATCGAGACCATCCTGGTCAACATGGTGAAACCCCGTCTCTACTAAAAAAATACAAAACATTAGCTGGGCATGGTGGCGCGTGCCTGTAATCCCAGCGACTCAGGAGGTTGAGGCAGGAGAATTGCCTGAACCCAGGAGGCGGAGGTTGCGGTGAGCCGAGATCGCGCCAATGCACTCCAGCCTGGGTAACAAGAGTGAAACTCTGTCTCAAAAAAAAAAAAAAAAAAAATAAAAAAAAAAAAAAAAATTGATGAATTCTAGCACCAAACCTGCTCCCTATAATTTTACAACCTGCCTCAGGGAACCTTTAAAGGGATTGATCATTCACTCATTTATCCAACGAACGTTTATAAAATGCCTATTATGTGTCAAACACTGTTGTGCGTGCTGGGAACACAAAAGCTGGAAACAGGCACAAAGACCCTCGTTCATGGAGATTACATTCTACTGGCAATTTCAGTGTGTGACCTAAATTGAGTGGTGCTAACAGTTGACTTGGTTGGCTGGCTGAAACTTGGACTAAAAATTTGCCTACACTAAATGAAGTTTAAATGCCAGATATTTCCTCATACATTATAAAGTATACAAAGATAAATGGAGTTAGGAATGCTAGGGTGAATTTTTTGTGTAAAATCAAGATTACCCATACCTCAAGTATGTATTCCAGTAGCATCTAGAAGACAGTCTTTTCACTGACACTGACCTGGTCACAAGAAACAGAGATATACTATTGTAAGATTATTTTATTATACATTAAGCGATATAAAGTCCTTGAAGTTAAATGATAAGTTCATGATTTTCTTTCAGGTTAGGCTACTAGAAAACAAGTACACCATAGACTGATTGTCTTTTTTTTTTTTTTTTTTATTTTTGAGACGGAGTTTCACACTTGTTACCCAGGCTAGAGTGCAATGGCGCGATCTCGGCTCACCGCAACCTCCGCCTCCTGGGTTCAGGCAATTCTCCTGCCTCAGCCTCCTGAGTAGCTGGGATTACAGGCAAGTGCCACCATGCCCAGCTAATTTTTTGTATTTTTAGTAGAGACGGGGTTTCACCGTATTGACCAGGATGGTCTTGATCTCTAGACCTCGTGATCCACCCGCCTCGGCCTCCCAAAGTGCTGGGATTACAGGCTTGAGCCACCGTGCCCGGCCGAAATATTTACTTTTCTAAAGGAGCTTTCTCTTCAGAGAAGGAAACAATTTCTTATTGTGTCCACATGGTAGACTGCATTTCCCAAAGATGACTACAATAATATCTCACGTTGCAAAGAAAACTTTCTGCTATGTCACCTGGCCACTCCCATACCAAGAGATGGAGCCTATTCCCTTCCCCTTGAATCTGGCTAGTCTTAGTGGCTTGCTTGTACCTACAGAATGAAACAAAGGTGACACAACATAACTTCTGAGGCTAAGGTAGAAAAGGCCCTGGAGCTGCATCTTGGCTGTCTCAGAACTAGCACCATGCTGTGAGAAGCCCACCCACAACACATGAGGAGGCCGTGCCCAGGTGCTCTGGTTGACAGCCTCAGCTGAGCCTAGTTTTCAAGTCATCCCAGCCTGGTGCACAAATACAGACAGGAGGAAGCCTTCAGATGATTCCAGTCCCCAACCTCTGAGTCTTCCAGCTGAGTGAGATTCAAGACATCATGGTGTGAAGACAAGCCGTGCAGTAAAGAATTAACAGGGCGAGTCTGGGTTGCCCGTATGCTGAACATTCCAAAGAAAGGTTCAGCCTTGCCTGTCCCTGGGAGGTAACCTCTAAACCAAGCTTGTCCAACCTGTGGACCATGGGGTGCACACGGCCGAGGAGGGCTTTGTTTTATTTTGTTGTTTTTAGATGGAGTTTCACCCTGTTGCCTGGGCTGGAGTGCAGGGGCACAATCTCGGCTCACTGCAATCTTCACCTCTTGCGTTCAAGCAACTTTTCTGCCTCAGCCTCCCAAGTAGTAGCTCTTGTCATGCAGGCTGGAGTAAAATGGCGCGATCTCAGCTCACTGCAACCTCTACCTCCCGGGTTCAAGCAATTCTCCTGCCTCAGCCTCTGGAGTAACTGGGATTACAGACATGTACCACCATGCCCAGCTGATTTTTTGTATTTTTAGTAGAGATGGAGTTTCACCACATTGGCCAGGCTAGTCTCGAACTGCTGCCCTAAAGGGATCCTCCCATCTCGGCCTCCCAAAATGCTGGGATTACAGGCATGAGTCACTGCGCCTGGCCTCCAGGAGGGCTTTGAAAACTATGAGATTTTTCTCAGGTTTTTTTTTTTTAAGCTCATCAGCTATTGTTAATGTTAGCATGTTTTATGTGTGGCCCAAGACAATTCTTCCAGTGTGGCCCAGGGAAGCCAAAAGATTGGACACCCCTACTCTAAGCCCTTGGAATATACTTCCTGATGAGTGTCTTTGTTTACTGGGAGCCTTGGGTGACACAAGATAGTCTATGCTAACAATGCATGATGGGAGCCTTGGGCTACACCTTAGCATGGTGGCCTCTGAAGAGGCTGAAGAATGAGGTCAGCCACTCATGTGGTCAGCCTCACCCATATAACTAAACCCACATAAAAACCCTGGACACCCAGGCTCAAGTGGGCTTCCTGGACTGGCGATACTCCATGTTTGTTGCCATACATCATGGCTAGGAGAATCAAACATTGCCCATGTGACTCCACAGTGAGAGCAAAACTGGAAGCTTCCGCATAGCATCTCCCAGACCCTGCCCTACAAAGTTGGTAGGGCAACTGCACTGATTTTAACTTGGATCCAGTTCTATATAATAAAATAAGATCATGAATATATGAGCTCTGTGTTATTCTAGCAAATTATGGAACCTGAGGAACCCCAGAACACAGAAGCCATCACCATGTGTCACTTGCTGACTCACTGAATCCATGAAGATCATAAAAATAAATTCACATCTCTAGGTCTTGGGCTGGCTTGGTATATGGCAGCAAATTACTTGGACTAGGGAAACAGTCATAACAACATTTTAGTCCATGATGGGTTAGACACATAACTGTGGTCCCTTAAGATTATAATGGAGCTGAAAAATTCCTACCACCTAGTGATGCTGTAGCCATCTCAAGGTAGTAGCATGTGTTACTCAGTTGTCGGTAGTGATGCTAGTGTAGACAAACCTACTGCTTGGCCAGTCATATAAAATATAGCACAAGTAATACGGACGGTATGTAGTTCTTGTTAATGATACACATGACTATGTTACTGGTTCCTGTACTTGCCATACTAAATCATTATTTTAGGGTATTTTTATCTTTCTACTTATTAAAAAAAAAGTTAACTGTAAAACAGCCTCAGGCAGGTTTTTCAGGAAGGATTATCGAAGATGACAGCTCTGCGTGTGCTACTGCCCCCAAAGACCTTCTGGTAGGATAAAATGTAGAGGTGGAAGACAGTGATATCAATCATCGTGGCCTCGTGTGGGCCCATGCTAATATGTGTAAAAAAATTTTTAGAATAAGAAAAATAGAAGAAAGTTTATAAAGACATAAAGAAATGAAAACTTTTTGTACAGTTGTACAATGTATTTGTATTTTAAGCTAAGTATTATTACAAAAGAGTGAAAAAGTTAAAAAAATTAAAAAGTTTAAAGAGTAAAACAGTTACAGTAAGCTGAGATTGTGGGCCCAGATGACCAGGGCCAGACGTATGCTGTCTCTACTATTACTGATTAAATAAATGTAAGTTTGATTTGCTTATTAGCTTATACAGTTCGCAGTGCACTGAAGTTTATATCCAAAATAAACAATAGTGAATGAAAAGCACAGCACAAGAGAACAGCTTGTTAGCTTGTAAAAGCACGCGCAGAAGCGGCAATGGGAGGCCTAAAGTTAGACCGTCTGAGAGCGCCCCATTAACCATGGCACATCCGCGGTGTGGCTGCAGGGCAGGAAAACACTGCCTTGGTCCCACAAACTCCTTTCCAACATGAGGTCTGCACAGGGGTCTTGTAAACAGGGCTTGTGTAGCACTCGGGAAAGGTCGGCGACCTCTGCTCACAAGATCCAGGAGGGTCTTTGCAGATGGGAGCTGGCAGGGCAGGAAGGCGTTGCGGGCAGAGATAATGGAACATCTCCTGCTCTGCCTCTGTTCTCAGAATTTGGGGTAATCTCAGTTGCCCTGTGTCCACAGTGCTCAGGAGATAGAAGCCCCCTGATGCATCGTGTGTGGTCAGACCTGGTGGTGCCCTACCATCTGTGTTCAGGTGCAGGTGCATATCGATAACGATCAGTGGTAAAACGAGGTGTACTAGATTAGCTTCTCTCAGAAGACCACCTGTTTCATTGTATTCTAATGATGCACGCTTCTCCCCGTTGCTATCTTGCTCCACAACATTTTCAAGGCCTCTCCCAATAACCCCCACTTGCTTTCCACCCCTCAATTAACGAGTGTGTGCACCTAATGAAAACCTGTGGAAAGCAGAACTCGGGGCCAACGTGGTCCTCACACTTCACGTTGGTCCCCTGGACCCACTCTTTAACTCTATTTCTGTGTCTTCGTCTTTATTTCCTTTCTCAATCCCTCGTCACCACCGGGGCTCGGGGCACCCACGAACAGGGTTGGGGCTGGTACCCAACATCAGATTAGTTTATTATTGAATAAAGACAAATTAAGGCCGGGCGCAGTGGCTCACGCCTGTAATCCCAGCACTTTGGGAGGCCGAGGCGGGTGGATCACGAGGTCAAGAAATCGAGACCATCCTGGTCAACATGGTGAAACCCCGTCTCTACTAAAAATACAAAAATTAGCTGGGCATGGTGGCGCGTGCCTGTAATCCCAGCTACTCAGGAGGCTGAGGCAGGAGAATTGCCTGAACCCAGGAGGCGGAGGTTGCGGTGAGCCGAGATCGCGCCATTGCACTCCAGCCTGGGTAACAAGAGCGAAACTCCGTCTCAAAAAAAAAAAAAAAAAAAAAAAGAAAACACATAATAAGTTTGAGGACCAGAGGGCCAGACACCACAATTTTCATAATATGCATTTCTGTTTAGACTTTGGTCATTTCAAATCACTTTTCATTGTTGTGAAGAATAGGGGAGTGACTCAGAGTACAAGAGGAAGTTGGAAGGCAGATTTTGAAGAAGGTACTAACTTAACCTATGAAAAGTCAGTGGGACTTTAAAATCCCAGTGCCTTGCAAAATCAAAGACTTCCGAAGCTCCAAATCCCCTATGAATTTCTTTGGTACCCATGCCTGCCTACATCATACTGAAAATATCAGCTGCAAGGCCACCCCAAATCATTCTAGTTGATTCCTACAGGGAAACTATCACTAGTCTATCGAGACACAAGCACTCAGACCCTCATAACTCTTAGTAACTCCTGAACACCCTCAAACGCAAGAAAAAAAGGCTGCCCCAACCCTGACCTCCCTACAAGGCCACCCAATTCACTGACCATCTCCAAAGATGCCTCAAATACTAATCTAACTCAAGGAGATTTCAGCCACGGACCTCACGTGTTGGACACTCCAATTAGTGACCCTGCGAAGAACAGGGGTTATTATCTTTGGGCATAAACACTGACTTATCCCCAAGGATGTCTCCATTGTTGACATCGCGCCCTTCAGCTTTGTCCCAAGAACTGAACTTCCCCGAGAAGGCTTAAGGTACTGATACACCCCCCCAAAGACACCCAATTTTCTACAATTGGGTATCTTTGAATACCTCAATCACATCCCGGGAAAATCACAATCACTGAATCACCTTGTGGATCACTCCAAACACAGATCTGCCTCCAAGGTCGCTCCAATCCCTGACCTCCCCTGCAAAGGCTAACCCCAAGCACTAACGTCCTTCTTGTAGCCCAGGCCAATCTCTCCAGCCCACTCCAATCCCAACCTGAGAAAAGCTGGCAACTTTCCCTACTATTCCGCTTCCCCACCCTCATGGACCCCCACAGACTCCCCTAACATAAATCTCAAATCTCCACAAACCCAGCTCCTGATTCCGCTCCCCGAACGCGAAACTGAGACCCCTTAAAAGATCCTGGGCGCAGCAGCTGGGTCGCAAGAGCCCCGGTCCATCACTTCTGCTTCAGACTCACAAGCCCGGCCGCTCCACCGCAATGGTCAAGTTTAACCTCTGGAGCCTCCGAGTCTGCAGCCTTCCAGTCATCACCTGTAGCCCCTTCGATTCAGCTTTCGGGTCTTTTAGACAAAGACACCGCGCGGGAGTATGGCCGCGCCCTCGTAGCTGATACACGTGGGGGCCGCCATCTTGAAAGATTGGCCGTACATCTTTCCCTGGCCACGATAACTTTATTGGTCCGCATTGAGTCCAATGGGAGCGTGGCCAACGGCGAGGCGCATGCGCCATCCCGTCTCTGTACAACGCGTATCCAATCCTCTCCGGCAAGACGCACCAAGCGCAGTATGGCCTGCTATGTTTTGTCGCTTGTAAGTACGAAGCCGGGTTACGTCGGGGGCGGCCATCTTGGAGAAAGTGTACATATTCCGAAGGAAAAGAGCGACGTCCCTTACGGAGTGGGGAGCAGGTGCTACGATCTCTAGGAATGCTTCTGGGGAACAGTACAGGGTTTGGGACAGTAGAGGGTGGAAAGGGCGGGGCTTTGCTGTTGACCAAGTTGGATCCCAGAAAGGGTTGGTAGAAATTTTTGTGGACGCTGTATCTCAAATCAATAATTTCTACTAAGTTATTAGAATTGGAATTGCTGATCCAAAGAAAATGAAACATTTGAGTACATAATTCCAGATTGTTGTCCAAAAAAAGTTCTATTAATGTATATACCATACTAGCTGCTATCCATTGTTCCCCAAGAACTCCACTGAAAACTACTAGCTAATATTTATTAAGTGTATTCACATTTTTTGAATAGGCACCTATGCCAAGCATAATAATTGCTTATCTTACATAATACTATAAAAGCTGTAGATGGTGAACATAAGTATTACCTTCACTCTGCATATTTAAAAAAGGCTTAGAAAGGCTAAGTCTGTTGGAATGCATATTTCCTCACAACCTTGGTCGTTTAATCTTTGCCAGTCTTAAGGATGAATAAAAATCTTACCTTAGTTTTATTTCATACTTTATAAGTTGCTTGTTTATTTCAGTTTTTTCAATTTTATATTGGTTATCTTTTTCTTATTCATACTATGTATATTAACACCTGTTAATCCTGCCATTCCCTCCACCTCTAGATTGTCTATCTGGACATTTCATATACATACAATCAATCATATAATATTCAGTCTTTTGTGGCTGGCTTCTTCCTTTAGGATGTTTTCAAGGTTCATTCATGTTGTAGCATGCTTCAGCACTTCATCCCTTTCTATACCTGAGTAATATTCTAATGTATGGATGTAGTATCTTTTATTTTTTCCTTCATCAGCTGATGGATGTTTTGAGTTGTTTCCACTTTGCGCTGTTATAAATAATGCTACTATAAACATTCATACACACATTTTTGTGTGGTCACATGTTTTTATTTCTCTTGGGTATAAACCCAGGAGTGAAACCGCTGGATCATATGGTCAATATGTTTAACCATTTGAAGAACTGCCAGATTATTTTTCAAAGTGGCTGCATCATTTTACATTTCCACCAGCAGTATGTGAAGGTTCCAATTCTCCCACATCTCACCACACTTGTTATTCCATGTAAATGGAATCATTTAACATGTTCTCTCTTCTTTCTGCCTGGCTTCTTTTCCTCAGAGTAAGTTGGTTGAGATTTATCTATGTTGGGTCATACATCTATGATTTGTTCTTTTATTATTGTTGAGTAGTATTCCAGGGTATGATTACACTAGAATTTGCTTATCCATTCCTCTGCCTATGGACACTTGGACTGTTTCCTGTTGGGGGCTATTATGCATAAAGGTACTATGAACATTCTTGTGAGTCTTTGTGAGGACATATAGTTTGATTACTCTTGAGTAAATAACTAGGAGTGGAATTCCTGAGTCATAGGGGTTCTTGCTTTTATTTTGCAATTCTACTAAGGAGTCAAATAGTTCTGCAAAGCTTTTTACTCTTCACAGATTTTATATTTTAAGTAACATATGTATGTTTCCGAAATGGAGTTTTCATTTTGGGGCATTTTCTATAGATTTATCATGAAGGACTGTCAAAACTCTGTTAGAAACATAAACACTCCATTACACGCAGGAATTTCCTTCTCATTCTTCCAACAGAACTGTCTTGATTTAGGTTGGATCAGAATTAGAATTTACGTTATGATTAATATGTAAATAATATTTATAGGTCAGTCAGGTATTATCCTATGATTATGATTATTTTTTTAAAGACAGGGTTTCACCATGTTGGTCAGGCTGGTCTTGAACTCTCAACCTCAGGTGATCCGCCCACCTTGGCCTCCAAAGTGCTTGGATTACAGGTGTGAGCCACCACGCCCGGCCTTTTTTTTTTTTTTTTCCTGAGACGGAGTCTCACCCTGTCACCCAGGCTGAAGTGCAATGGCGCGATCTCGGCTCACTGCAACCTCTGCCTCCCAGGTTCAAGCGATTCTCCTGCCTCAGCCTCCTGAGTAGCTGGGATTACAGGCGCGTGCCACCGCACCCAGCTAATTTTTGTATTTTTAGTAGAGACGGGGTTTCAACATCTTGGCCAGGCTGGTCTCGAACTCCTGACCTTGTGATCCACCCGCCTCGGCCTCCCAAAGTGCTGGGATTACAGGCGTGAGCCACCGTGCCCGGCCGATTATTTTTTCCTTGTACAACTTTTTTTTTTTCTTTTTTTCTAATGAAGGGGTTGCCAAGGCTGTGTGGTACAGTGCCTATTGATAGGTGCAATCACAGCTCACTGCGGCTTGGAACTCTTGGGCTCAAGCGATCCTCCAGCCTCTGTCTCCCCAGTAGCTGGGACTACAGGTGCGCCTCATCGCGCCTGGGCTTGCACAACTTTTCATTCTCCCAGAGTCATCTTATTTATTCCTTCCAGAATTTGAGGCATTTGGTTCTCAGAGAGCCCCGACCTTAAGATTGACTCCACCTCTAGCAGAGAGAAGACCCTTCTTCTCTCGCAAGGAAAATTCCCGCCTCCCCTATTGGATTCCCTTTTCTGGTTGGCTAGTGGCTGCGCTCTACCTGCACTGGGCGGTGACCGTGTCCCTCAAATGTAAACGACGTTCTCGCCAGTCGCTGTTTTGTCACTTTCCGTTGACGGGGTGAACGCTTTCCCCGTACCTCAATTGCTTCTCCAGACGCTTTTTGTCCTCAAAATCTCCCTCTTGCCCTCCACCCGTAGCTAGAAGCGTTTTCGCGATATACGCCTTAGGGTGTCTTTGCCCTTTTTCCTCCGCGGAGAAAGCGTTTTCACTTGTACGGACACCTAACTTCTAAGATGGCCGCGCCGATTGTGTCATTCCCGTCATTCTTTGTGCAAAGCGGATGACTTTTCTCCCTATCCCGCTAAGGTGGACGTAGCCCGTCCCATGTTTGTCTTGGCTAAGCTCGAGCCTCTGAAAATCAATGAAAGTTGGGGCGCAGGGTTTAGATGCCAAAATATGGGGTTCGTCACCATCCCAAGCCATCCCTGGATACTTGGGCAGAAAAGGTCCACTTTACCTTCCGTACATGCAGTATTTAAAGATGGCCGCCTCCAGGATCAGCGACGAGAGGACGCGGACTTCTTACCTTCCAGTCGTCCGTGCTCCGTACACCTGCAACTTCAGACTCTCTTCGGCCGCCGTAGACCGGCTTGGAGTCTCGGTAAGGGCCCAGAAGTGGAAGAATTGAGTAAGGAAAGTGCAGGTTCTGGGAAGTCTCGCTGGGTTCCCCGCAAAATCAGGTCTGTGTGTGGGTCTGTCTAGGGAGCTGGAGGAGGGGAGGAGGGTGTCTGTGGGCGCCCGTGTAGTACGTAGCCGTGAAGTTTTTGGGGAAAGCGGGAGCAAGAGGGAGTCGGGGTATTGGGGTTGGGGCGCCTCCGGAGTCAGCCCTGAGGGATCCCAGGGGTCAGTGGTCAGGGTCTGCCCAGAGCAACGCTTGGAAGTCCGTGGTCAGGGTTTGGTGTCTTTGCGGTTTACTCTGTAGGGCTCAGTGATAGAGGGCTGGAGTGAGGAGTGGTTTTGTCAAGGAAAACAGTGTCTGCCGCCGATTTGGGGTTTTATTTTTCATTTTTGAGACAGGGTCTGGCTCTGTTACACAGGCTTGAGTGCAGTGGCGCGATCGTGGCTCGCTGCAGCCTCCACCTCCCGGGGCTCAGGTGACCTTTCAACTGAGCTCAGGATCAGCTTTCCCAAGTAGCTGGGACTGCAGGTGAGCGCCACCACGCCCATATTATTTTATTTTATTTTTATTTTTTTTCAGAGACGGGGGTCTCACTATGTTGCCCAGGCTGGTCTCCAACTCCTGGCCTCAAACGATCTTCCCACTTTGGCTTCGCTTTAGGCTGTAATCAGGATTTAATATGTGGCTCAGTGAGGACAAGCCCGGGCTCATGGTCAATGAACCTGGGTATGTGGTCCAAGTTTTGGGATTAATCCAAGGGGGTGTGACCAGTGTTAGCAAAGTCTAGATGTGACAGTCGTGGAGACGCATATGAAGGCTTTGGCAGTCGGGGCATTCAGATTGGTGTGTGTGTTGAGGTCCAAATGGTACATTCCATCTCAGTCCCTTTAAGTTTCCCCACAAGGACTAGTGTACAAATCTCCTTTGATTTCTCACATCTCTCCTTCCTCTCATCCTGGTAAATAGGAAGCTTTAGGGGAGATCAAAGATTAATCAAATCTAAAATGGTAAGGTGGCCTGGTGTTGTGGCTCACGCCCATAATCCCAACATTTGGGAGCCCGAAGTAGGCGGATTGCTTGAGCCCAGGAGTTGGAGACCAGCCTGGACAACATAGCCTGTCTCTCCAAAAAATACAAAAATTAGCTGGGTGTGGTGACCCTTGCCTGTAGTTCCAGCTACTCCGGAGGCTGAGGTGGGAGGATCACCTGACCCCGGGTAGGTCTAGGCTGCAGTGAACTATGATTGAGCCACTGCACTCCAGCCTGGGTGACAGAGCAAGGCCCTGTCTCAAAAAAAAAAAAAAAAAAAAAAAAAGTAAACAAAAAGGAAAAAGCAAAAGAAAATGGTAAGGCTTCTAATAAAAATAAGGATTTTCATCCTTCTTCCTCAAGTTTACTGTGTGAATGTATGTAAACTTTATTTCAGGTTCTGACACAAGTAAAATAACATCTCTCTTATCCCAAAATATGTTCCCCAGTGATGACTTTTGATAACATTTTTATGTATTTCAATTTCAGTTTTCTATGCTTGATTTTTACAAATCAGATAAACTGCTGAAACACTGGAATAATATGCCATATTTAATTTTATATTATAAACATTCTTACAGTTTTTGTTTAAAAAATTTTTTTTAAGATTTCTGTAATAGTATACCATTAAGAGGTAAAACTGACCATTGTGACTTGAATCACTAAGTATATGAATATATTTAGATAGAATTTTAAGACTTAAAAAGTTCACTTATGACTTTTAAGAACTGGTTATGATTCTATGTTTACCCAAACATGTTGCTCCCTGATGCTTATCTGCACCTTGGTTTTTAATTTTTTTGCAATTGTAGATAGTGTGTTTTTATTTCCAACCTTTCTGTTCTGCTCTAATTTACTCTTACATAGAAAAGCAATTAGTTTAGAAAATATTTACATTGTTTTTGGTCACCTTACTGAACAAACTTCCCTGTTCTCCAGGTTACAAAAATTTTCAAACATAACACGATTTAAAGAACTTTACAATTGAATGCTTGTATGCCTACCACCTGGATGTTATCATTTTATTGTGTTTCTTTTATTACGTATCTATCTATATATCATCTTTCTACTCATCATTAATCCATATTTTTTTCTTTTTATAGAGATGGCATCTCACTATGCTGCCCAGACTGATCTTGAACTCCTGGCCCCAAGTGATCCTCTCTCCTTGGCCTCCTAAAGTGCTGGGATTCCAGGTGCAAGCCACCTCGCCTGGTCACATTAATCCAGCTTGTAAAATATTGCTTTGTTTTTTGGTGCATTTCAAAGTAAGTTGCAGACATTCATACACTTGCCCCTAAATATTTCAGTATGTTTATCATAAAGTTCTAGTGTCAGCTTTTCCTAATTACAAGTCTATTAATCACATACTATCTAATTCAGTGGCTTTCACTATGTGCAGCCATCACCAAAGTCAATTTTAGAACATTTTCGTTACCTGAAAAGAAACCCCATACCTTTTTGTTACCACTCCCTATCTCTGCATTGCCGTAACTAACCACTAATCTACTTTCTGTCTCTATAGATTTGCTTATTCTGGACATTTTATGTAATTGCTATAATAAAATGTGTGGTCTTTGGTGACTGGCTTCACATAGCATGATTTTTTTTTTTCGAGACAGAGTCTTACTCTGTCGACCAGGCTAGAGTGCAGTGACGCAATCTGGGCTCACTGCAATCTCTGCCTCACAAATTCAAGCGATTCTCCTGCCTCAGCCCTCTGAGTAGCTGGGATTACAGGCACATGCTACCACGCCCAGCTAATTTTTGTATTTTTAGTAGAGATCGGGTTTCAACACATTGCCCAGGCTGGTCTCAAACTCCTGACTTCAGGTGACCCACCTGTCTCGGTCTCCCAAAGTGCTGGGATTACAGGCGTGAGCCACTTCGCCTGGCCTACGTAGCATAATGATTTTCAGGTTTGTCTGTGTTATAGCATGTATCTGTACTTCATTCTTTTTCATGCCAAAATAGTATTTCATGGTATGGATATAGCACCTTATATTTATCCATTCATCAGCTGATGGACTTTTGGGTTGTTTCCCCTTTTCGGCTATTACAGTGTGCTATAAACATTTGTGTGTAAGCTGTTATTGTTTTTACTATATATAAACCTAGAAATGGAGTTGGGTCATATGGTGTGTTTAACCATTTGAGGAACTACCAGACTTTTCCAAAGTGGCTGCACCATTTAACATTTCCACCAGTCATACTTGAGGGTTTCCATGCCACCATATACCTACCAACACTTGTTAGATTTTTTTTTATTGCAGACATTCTAGTGGGTGTTAGGTGGTATCTCATTATGGTTTTGATTTGCATTTCTTTGGAGACTTATGTTGAGCCACTTTTCATGTGCTTATGATATACATAGCTGAGATACATGTATTTTTACTAAATATAGATTATAAGTATTTTTAATAGCTAGATAGCTCCACTTCACTGGATGTGCATACTTATAATCAGCCAATTAATCCTCTATTAATAGACCTAAATGCTTTACAACAACTTTGCATGCATGTATCACTATTTCCTCTGCAAAAATTTTCAAAGTGGATTTTTGGGTTCTAGTAATATCTCAATTAAAAGTATTCAATACAAAGTGTTATTTCCAAAATTCTTTAGTCACTTAATACTGATAAAGAAGTATGTCTGTTTTGGAATGCTTGCAATTTTTAGATATAAAATCATCAATCTGACTAAAAATTTATTTTTTATATGTGTTCAATTGAATCTATAAAACTGTCACATAATTTGTTTCCTCTTCTCTAATGTTATTTATACTTGATTATCAAACTAATTGGGTAGCATTTCTAGAATAGTTAAGATAGTGTTAGTGACCCTGTTCATCTTTGATACTGCTTTTGACTTTAGAGAATGTACTTTTATTGTTTCATAGAACTTTTATAGGATGTATCGAATTTTTGAAATTGAGGTAAAATTCACAAGACATAAAATTAACAATTTTAAAGTCAACAATGAAGTCGCTCTTAGTATATTCACAATATTGTACAACCACCACTTACAGCCACTTCACATTCTCCCCTCCAGCAGACCCTGGCAACCACCCTTGTGCTCTGTGTGTGTGTGTGTGTCTGTGTGTGCGTGTGTGTATTTGAGATGGAGTCTCACTCATGTTGCCCAGGCTGGAGTGCAATGGTGTGATCTCAGCTCACTGCAACTCCACCTCCCGGTTTCAAGCGATGCTCCTGCCTCAGGCTCTAAGTAGCTAGGATTGCAGGTGCACGCCACCACACCAGGCTACTTTTGTATTTTTAGTAAAGACTGGGTTTCTCCATGTTGGTCATGCTGGTTTTGAACTCCTGACCTCAGGTGATCTGCCCACCTCGGCCTCCCAAAGTTGGGATTACAGGCGTGAGCCACTGCACCCGGCCATTGTACTTTCTGTCGTTATGCATTTACTTAATCTGGGTATTTTAAATAAATGAAATCATATAATGTGACATTTAGTGCCTGGCATTTTCTTTTTTTTTTTTTTCTTTTTTTGAGACAGGGTCTCACTCTATTGCCGAGGCTGGAGTTCAGTGGCACACTCTTGGCTCACTGCAACCTCTGCCTCCCGGGCTCAAGCAATTCTCTTGCCTCAACCACCTTAATAGCTGGGATTACAGGCCCACACCACCATGCCTGGCTAATTTTTGAAACTTTTTGTAGAAATGAGGTTTCCCCATGTTGCTCAGGCTGGTCTTGAACTCTTGAGCTCAAAGTAGTCCACCTCCCTTGGCCTCTCAAAGTGCTGGCTTACAGGTGTGAGCCACTGCACCTGAGTGTCTGGCATTTTCATTTAGCATAATGTTTTTGTGGTTGGTGGATTGTAGGAAAGTTTTGTGCCATTTTTACTTGTCTTTGCTCCACCCCCTCCCCACCTCTGAGATGGTCTTGAAGATTGCGAGCACCATTCCCAATGTGGGATCCTGGACTCAGGCCCTGGAGGGAACAGAATAGACTTTATTTACAAAGAATTTTGTTTAGCTGGGTGAAGTGGTTCATGCCTGTAATCCCAGCACTTTGGGAGGCTGAGGTGAGAGGATCACTTGAGCCTAGGAGTCTGAGGCTACAGTGAGCCGTGATCTCACCACCGTAATCCAGCCTGGGTGACAGAGTGAGACCCTGTCTCAAAAATAAAAATAAAAAATTGTTTGTTGTCTATTCTAACTACCTGAAAGACCTATGCAACATGCCCCCTCCTGTTTTGGAACTCACTCAGGTTGGAAAAGTAATGGGCATTTCTCAAAAACTTGTAAAGCAGAACAACAGCCTTCAGATATTCCTGGGAAAAGGGCTGTGGAAGCTATTGGGAAAGGAAGCCTTGCCATTTGAAATACACACCCTGGATGTCACTGAAATGTTGCATCTACCGCCTTCTGCTCATGAATGTTATATCATTTGGGTTCTGCACCTTTCCACTGATGGCATTCTAAGAAGAAAAGTGTGAAGTATCTTGCAACAATTATGTGCTTCTGAGATTGCAGAAGGAAAGGGAGCATTTGCAGCTGTGGGTTAGAGGAGGAGTCAGTGCAGGCCCTGTGGGTTTGGAGCATGCAGGAGGACCACTGAGAGCTTGTCACAATGATTCCTCCCAGGCAGAAGGAAAGCTCATGGTGAGAGCATCATGTAAGTCTCTTACTTAAGTTTTAGAATTGGGCCTAAAGAAAGCCTCTGGGGCTGCCACTCTCTGACCTGCTGCTTTCAGGCCAGGGGTGTTGCGTGCAGCTTTTCCATTTGTCTTTATGGAAACAGGTAGTTGCCTATGTGACTGTTGGCAGCGCTGATTTCAGAAGGTCAGATTATATGTCCAGAATGAAACTACCTCAAGGTAGTAACAAAGAGAGCTAAGACGTGATGACAGCATGTGGCCCAAAGGAATTCAGTAGTGAGTGGCTAAGGTCATGTTCTTAGAGACAGGCCACGTGGGTTCAGATTCTACTTCTGCTTTTGGACAATATAGTTAAATCTGTAAGCCTTAGGATAATATTGGAATGGAAATTAATGTTACTTTATAAGGATATAATGCAGTAGGTAATAATGAGAAATCAAATAAGATAGTGCCTCTGCTTGGCTTAGCATATTTGTCTTCAAACTGAGGCATGCCTACATGTGAGGTGTATGATGACTTTTAATCAAGCATGTGAACAATGTGGTTTTAAAGAAATAAATACCCAAATCCTCACCTTCTCTGTCCTTTTTCTAAAACCCGATCTAGGAAGTCCCTTGGTGTTTCAGCATCATGTTGGTGCTGGTTCTCCGTTCCCACCCCCCCCCTCACAGTCACTCTACTTCCATTTTACAGAAGAAAAACAGGTTATAGATGTATTGCTCATACATGTAGAATGTTATGTTTTGTTGCCCTAGGATTTGTTGTTGCCCCAGGGTGGCTAAAAACTTCTGGGGCCCCAAATAAAAGGACAGTTAAAGATGGCCTTGCATTAAGGTGAGTACACAGCAGCAATGACAGCACCTGGACCTGCAGGGAATGTACACTCAAATAAATGTATTCTTCAATCCACAGGTTCTGACTCCAGAAGCAAGACACATCAAGTGAGGTGAGGAGGAGGTCCAGGACCTGGATATGATCCTTTGCAGGGATGTAATGCGCCAGAGACCAAGATTTTTAGCCAGAAATTGAAGGCAGTTCAAGGAGAGACTACAGACGCAGCATCCTACTTACTGGCTGTTTCCTGGTAACAGGAGAAAATGATCACATCCCAGGTGACTTTTGGTTTGTTTTATTTTTTTCTTCATCACATGATCGATTTCTGGGCAACTTTAAAAGTCAATTGAATTAAGTGAAAAAGTATAAATTGGTAAACCGGAATTTGTGCTTCGGTAAATTTAGATTCTGATTTCAACATCTAGGCAAAGTAGGATCAGGACTATATTGCTCACACGTGGTATCATAGAAAGATATTTGGTCTTTGCAGTTCTTGGCATAGAGCTCCTAAAAGTCTTCGAATTTCTTGAATTATAAGCGTCTTTTTTTTTTTGAGACAGGGTCCCACTTTGACACCGAGGCTGGAGTGCAGTGGTGCAGTCTCGGCTCACTGCAGCCTTGGCCTCCTGGGCTCAAGCGATCATCCCCTCAGCCTCCCAACTAGCTGGGACTACAGGTGTGTGCCACCAGGCCCAGCTAATTTTTTGTATTTTTTTGTAGAGATGGGGTTTCACCATGTTCCATAGGCTGGTCTTAGACTCCTCAGCTGAAGCAATTCGTCCACCTTCGCCTCCCGAAGTTCTAAGACTACAGCTGTGAGCCATCATGCCTAGTCCTCTTTTTTCTAGTGAGACTACTCTTGGTAGAGTCCTAGGTAGCTTCAGGGTAGAGGCTGGTTGCCAGAAAGACCAAGCCTTGATTAGAAGCTTGGAACTTTCAGTCCTACCCCTAATCTCCAGGGAGCAGAAAGATGTTGGAGATGGAGTTCAGTCACCAGTGGCCAATGATTTATTCACCCATGCCTGTGTAAGATAAAACCTCTAAACAGAGGGGTCTGGAGAGTGGGGCTGGAAAACACATCAAGCTTCTGGGAGGCTGGCGCATGCAGAGAGAGCATGAAGTTTATCCCCATACTCCAGCATACTGTGCCCTGTGCAGCTCTTCCATTTGGCTGTTCCTGAACTGTAAATAAAGCAGTAATAGCAAAGTGCTTTCCTTAGTAGATTATTAAACCTGAAGGTCGGTTGCAGAAATCCCCACATTAGTAGCCCAGGGAAAGAAGTCTTTGTAACCTGGAGACCTCACACTTGCAACTGGTGTCTGAAATGGGGCTGGTCTTGTGGGACTGAAACCTTAACCTATGGGGTCTTCCAGGGGTTGGTGTCAGAATTGAATCTAATTGTTGGACACCTACTTGATGTTAGAGAATTGGAGAATTGCTTGATGTGAGCAAAAGCCCACACATTTGGTATCAGAAGTGTGTGAGTAAAAACAGCACAGTGGAATTCACACAAAATGACTAGTGCTGGAACCTAATGTGTGACTGGAGCATCCTGTGGGTTCTAGAAGCTGTCACCTTCTGTCTAATGTCTCTGTCATCACATCCAGAGAGTCCTTGGTCACAGGATATGTACTGACTCTCAGGAGAAAGTAGATCAGTTCCCAAGAGGTGTCACTATTGCATGGCGCTTAGAAGAAAGGAGGTTTAATTGACTCACAGTTCCACAGGCTTAAGAGGAAGCATGACTGGGAGGCCTCAGGAAACTACAAATATGGAGGAAGGTGAAGGGGAAGCAAGGACCTTTTTCACATAGAGGCAGGAGAGAGAGAGTGAAAGAAGAAGTGACATTTTCTTTTTTTTTTGAGACGGAGTTTCACTCATGTTACCCAGGCTGGAGTGCAATGGCGCGATCTCGGCTCACCGCAACCTCCGCCTCCTGGGTTTAGGCAATTCTCCTGCCTCAGCCTCCTGAGTAGCTGGGATTGCAGGCACGGGCCACCATGCCCAGCTAATTTTTTGTACTTTTAGTAGAGACGGGGTTTCACCATGTTGACCAGGATGGTCTCGATCTCTTGACCTCGTGATCCACCCGCCTCGGCCTCCCAAAGTACTGGGATTACAGGCTTGAGCCACTGCGCCCGGCAGAAGTGACATTTTCAAACCATCAGATCTTGTGAGAACTCATTCACTATCACAAGAACAGCAAGGGGGAAATCTGCCTCAAGATCCACACCTCCCACCAGGCCCCTCTTCCAAATATGACATGAAATTTGGGCAGGGACACAAATCCAAACCATATCATCTGTATACAGTCATGTGTTGTATAATGATGTTTTGGTCAGTGACAGATCACATATGGGACAGTGGTCCCGTTAGATTATAAAAGAGGTGAAAAATATTGCCAAGTGATTTGGAACATTGTAGCACACTATTTTTTTTTAATTTAGTACAGCTTAAGTATACACACATTTTTTAAGTCCACTGTGGTGTACAGTTACATCCAAGGCCTTCAGATTCACTTACCAGTGTACCCAGAGCAACTTCCAGTCCTGCAAGCTCCATTTATGATAAATGCCCTGTACAGATGTACCATTTTTTAATCTTTATTTTTAGAGACAGGGCCTCACTCTGTTGCCCAGGCTGGACTGCAGTGGGGCTTTTCAGCTTATCGTAACCTCAAACTCCTGGGCTTAAGCAGTCCTGCCTCAGCCTCTCAAAGTGCTGCAATTTATAGGTGTGAGCCACCATGGCCAGCGCCATTTTTATCTTTTATACCATATTTTACTGTATCTGTTCTATTAATATATTTAGATACGTTTAGATACATGAGTACTTACCGTTGTGTTATAATTCCCTACAATATTCAGTACTGCAATATGCTGTATAGGTGTATAGCCTGGGAGCAGTAGACTATACTGCAGAGCTTAGGCATGTAATAGGCTGTACCATCTAGGTTTAAGTAAGCACACTCTGGGATGGTTGAGCAACAGAATTGCCTAATGATGCATTTCTCAGATTGTATCCTTGTTATTAAGTGACACATGAATAAACATACATGTATACATGTTTGCATATATTTCTATGTATGTATATATATTTAGAGATGTATCTGTCTTAGCCCTTAGATCTTTGGATAGTACCTTTCCATTACTGTATTTTCTCTTTCACAAACACAATGAGTAAATACTAGACCTCACCTAGCCTCTGTCTTTATTAATCTGTCTTTTATATATTGTATCATTCTGTCCTTTTGCTGCATCTTTGGTAGTTTTTTCAGATCTGCTTACCAATTCACTATAAGTAGATCTCTTCAGTTATGCTGCTAATATGCCTGATAATGTAAATATAAACACTTTAAAAACTATATGTGTGTGAATGGTTTTTGAATAATATTATCTATTTTTAAAAAATTATTGATCTGTGTATTTTATTGTTATTTATTTATTTTTGAGCCTGTTGCCCAGGCTGGAGTGCAGTGGTACAATTTTGGCTCACTGCAACCTCCACCTCCTGGGTTCAAGCAATTCTCCTGCCTCAGCCTCCTGAGTAGCTGGATTACAGGCATGCACCACCATGCTCAGCTAATTTTTGTATTTTCAGTAAAGATGGGGTTTCGCCACTCAGATGATCTGTGCACCTAGGCCTCCCAAAGTGCTGGGATTACAGGCTTGAGCCACCACACCTGGCCTATTTATTTTTTAAGCCAGTCACGTTTAGCAGTAGAGGGTAATAATACTTAACTGTCTCTTGTTCTTTGGACATGTTTGGAAAGATTCTTTTATTCCTCCTAACATATAAAATATGCTTATTTGTCATGTAATATCTTGTAGTGTCTGGGGTTTCTTCCTGGTTGATTCTGATAGTGCATATGAAAATTCATTGAAGATTCATTGCAAATAAAGGAATATGCTTTATTCATCCTGATATTGCTAAAATATATTTAGTGCCTGGCAAATATGTGCTCAAAAAGAAAAGAGGATTAACAAGAGGATTAAATAATCAGTTCTTATAGAAACATCTGATTTGTTAAATGATGGATAATTGCAGTTACAGAATATTTTGCTAGAGATAGATTTTGAATATACATAGATTTTGCTTCTATCACAATGTATATTTTTACAGCACCTAGATATATAGGTGAAAATATTTGGTGAAAATGAGCAGAACAATGTCCTTCACATTTCTTGCATATGAATAAAAGAGAAACACTTCATACTAAGCAGGACTCTCTTATTACAGGAATCACTGACTCTGGAGGATGTGGCTGTGGAGTTCACCTTGGAGGAGTGGCAGCTCCTGGGCGCATCTCAGAAGGACCTGTACCGGGACGTGATGTTAGAGAACTATAGCAACCTGGTGTCAGTGGGTGAGGACAGCTGCCCTGTGTCAGAGGGTACCCAATCAAAGGCCTTTGCTTTCTTGGTTTTCAGAAGCTCTGAAGGGCTTGTGGTGCTCTGAAGTGGTACATTCTGTCCCCTCCCTGGCCCCAGATAAAAGAGGATAATGTGCCCCCTTTAGAGAGAAAATCCCTTTGCTTTGCAGGCACATAAATTACATCATTCCCAAAACAAAACATGGTCCCATGTTGATAGACCACAGCTCAATTCAGTGAGCCTAAGTTGTCATTTTCTATGAACAGGGTATCAAGCCAGCAAGCCAGATGTGCTCTCCATGTTAGAACAAGGAGAACCATGGACAACAGAAAATGAAATCCACAGCCAAATCTGTCCAGGTGAGTTCAGGGTCAGAGCCCGCAAGGCGGGTGGCTGAACAAGTCACGTGATAGTTGTTCAGCGGTGTCTGAGCTGTGAGGGAATCTAAGGCTGCGTGGACAGAGCCTCCATGTATCCTCATACAAAAGCTCTTTTTCCTTCAGGTGTGTAGAGGAACATCCACCTCTTTATATCCTCTTGGATTTCAACACTGTTTATTTTTTATTTTTTTGAGACAGAATCTCACTGTTGCTCAGGCAGGAGTCCAGTGGTGTGATCTCAGCTCATTTCATCCTCTGCCTCCCGGGTTCAAGTGATTCTCCTGTCTTGGCCTCCCTAGTAGCTGGGATCACAGGCACCTGCCACTATGCCCAGCTAAATTTTTGTATTTTCAGTGGATACGGGGTTTTGCCAAGTTGACCAGGCTAGTCTCAAACTCTGATCTCTCGTGATCCACCTGCCTCGGCCTCCCAAAGTGCTGGGATTACAGGTGTGAGCCACCGCACCCAGCCTCTCATCATTCTTTATTTAATCTAGGTTTGATTTGTTTTTCTCAGGATTTCTTCCTTTTTAGGATTCTGAAATCTCATCATTTCTTGTTTTCCCCCCATCAGAGCATTACCACCTGTTCCTTCTACTTCCCTTGCTGTGAATTTCCTCCTTCCATGACTGTCTCCAAAGAACAATCTTGGATCTCAGCACTCTCTCCTGACCACTGCACCTTTCTGCCCCTTTAGAGAATGCTGATTTTTTTTCCCTAAGGTCTTCCCACCCTATCTTACACCCTGTGCCCTCTTAGTAACCTGGTCTGTTGCTTTGCATATATATGCTTTCTTAGCTTCTCTTTTTTCTCCCACTCTGAGGTCCTCCAGATGTTCTGTTTTCCATTTATTTTGCTCTGTTCTCATATTCTTTAAAAGTTTCCTTCATTCTAATGAATTAAGTTCTTATTTTCTATGGAGACTCTCAGATTGACATCTCCCTTAATATTTCCTAACTTACATGTTTCTACCATATTTTTTACCCACTTACATGTCAATTCCCTGAGTTGATCCTGACCACTGTGGGGTTACCTTGAAACTTCCCTGCCTCCTCAGCTCCCTTATTTAAGGTTTTTGTGCTTTCGGTTGATTTTTGAAGAATTCTCATTCTGTTTCCAACCCAAACCAGATTACTAAACCTCATGACTGCTTTGCTTCAATTTCCTTTTGGAATCATTAATTCTGCCCATTATTTAGTTTCTCTTTTTTTGTTTTCTTTTTCTTTCATTCTTCCTAACAATACATTCTATCATACCATTATTTAGTTTCTCTTAAATTATATGCTAGACTTATTTCCTTAAAGTTTTTCTGTTCTTACCATCTTCTGATGGCACTAAGTCCCAGTGAATCATAGCAGTCATGTAAGATGGAAATTTCTCTTCTGTCAAGTGATATTCTAGTTGAATCACCATGATATAGTATCATCTTGCCTACACAGAGTTTGCTTTCCTTTTCTTAAATTCAAAGCCAACTATATTTAAAGCACTACATTTGAAGTAGTCTTTCCCAATGTGTCCTGTACATGTGAAACTTTTCTTGTTTCATTGCCTTAAATATTTTTTGATAGCCTATTACATATGGGCCCTGACAACTGTGAACATCAATTAACAACAACAAAATTCTTCTTAGAGATTACGTGCTAAAAGGAAGAGGCATGAAATTGATCAGAATAGATAAAGGTCTTGTGAAAAATCCTGGAAGGTCAGTAACAAAGCATAATGAGGGATGCTGGGAATGGGAATGGCTCTTTGGTGAGATGCCTTTGAGCAGCTAAATGAGAGAGATGTGAGTATGTCCCTCGGGTGAATTACCTTCCAGGTAGACAAAATAGCAGGTCCAAAGACCCAAGGCAGGTGTGTATTTGAGGAACTTCAAGGAAGCCTGTGTAAATACAGAGAAGTGAACAAGAGGGGCAGTGGTTGGAGATAATATGAAGATAAGGACAGTGTGATGGGATCTAGAGTTTGAGGTAGACAGGTCATATATGACCTTTCAAGGACATTTTAATGACTTGATTTTTTAAAAAATTTTGAGATGAGGAAACATGAGGGAGTTCTGAGTAGAAAAGTGACATGATGCAATTTATATTTAAAAGGATCACTTTGACTACTTTGTAGAAAACATATAGGAGAAGAAGAGGTTGAAGCCTGAAATCCACTTGGGAGGCTATTGCTATAGTACCAGACAGAGTGATTATCTTACACCTAGATAGAGGGGGCGAGTTTTAGTCAGTTTCAGAATATAGGAGTCACCCTTCATCTACAGTTTCTCTTTCCATGGTTTCAGTTACCTGTGGTCAACTATGGTCTGAAAATGTTAAATGGGAAATTCTAGAAATAAACAATTCTTTTTTTTTTTTTTGAGATGGAGTTTTGCTCTTGTTGCCCAGGCTGGAGTGCAGTGGTGCAATTTCAGCTCACTGCAACCTCTGCCTCCTGGGTTCAAGTGATTCTCCTGCCTCAGCCTCCTGAGTAGCTGGGATTACAGGCATGTGCCACCATGCCTGCCTAATTTTGTACTTTTAGTAGAGACAGGGTTTCTCCATGTTGGTCAGGCTGGTCTCGAACTCCCAACCTCAGGTGATCCACCTGCCTCGGCCTCCCAAAGTGCTGGGATTACAGGTATTAGCCACCGTGCCTGGCATAAATAATTCTTAATTACATTGCTCACCATTCCAAGGAGTATGAAATCCTGCACCATCTTGTTCCATCCTGGGACAAGAATCACTTTTTTATCCAGCATATCCATGCTGTATACCTTCCCCACCTGTGTCACTTAGTAGCCATCTTGGTTATCTGATCAACTATGATGGTATCACAGTGCTTGTGTTCAAGAAACCTTTGTTTTACTTAATAAGGCCTCCAAAGCTCAAGAGTGTGATGCTGGCCTATTATAATTCTTCTATTATTTGTTATTGTTAATCTTTTGCTGTGCCTAGTTTACAAATTAAACTTTATTATAGGTATGTATGCACTGTATAGGAAAAAACATAACAGATACAGGGTTTAGTATGATTCAGAGTTTCAGGCATCTATGGGGGGGTCTTGGAATATATCACCCATAGATAAGGAGGGATTACTGTATATTTATGAAGGAGGACATATGGAATTTCCTATTGAAGTAGACAAAGGGTATGAGAGAAACATACAAATGAAAGACGATGGTAAGGTTTCTGGCATGAGTCTGACCGGGAATTAACTTGCCATTTCCTGAGAAACTTACTTTGTTTATACACTGACTGCTTTTACCTTTTGTTTTCTTTAACTTACAATGGTTTATTCTTGTCCAAGTGACAATGCGCACATCTACTTGGAGTTTTTTAAAACCGTGGTAATGGTGTGGTCAGAAGAGCCAGCCTGTGCAAAGCTGTTTATGAAGTAGTTCTTTCCCATGCTCATGGAAAGGTGTATTGTTCTCTTCTTCCCTAGAAATCAAGAAAGTTGACAATAATTTTCAGATGCACTCACAAAACCAAAGATGTCTGAAGAGAGTGGAACAATGCCATAAACATAATGCATTTGGAAACATCATTCATCAGAGGAAAAGTGATTTTCATTTAAGGCAAAATTATGATACATTTGACTTACATGGGAAAATACTGAAATCAAATTTAAGTTTAGTCAACCAGAACAAAAGGGATGAAATCAAGAATTCTGATGAAGTTAATGGAGATGGAAAATCCTTCCTTCATGACAAGCATGAACAATTTTATAATGAAATGAACTTCCCCAAATATGGAAATTCTGTGAATACAAATTCACAATTCATTAAGCATCAGCAAACTCAAAAGATAGATAAACCCCATGAATGCACTGAGTGTGGGAAGGCTTTCCTCAAGAAGTCTCGACTCATCGATCATCAGAGAGTTCATACTGGAGAGAAACCTCATGGATGCAGTATATGTGGGAAAGCCTTCTCTAGAAAGTCCAGGCTCACTGAACATCAGAAAACTCATGTAGGAGAGAGACGGTATGAATGCACTGACTGTGACAAAGCATTTCGCTGGAAATCACAGTTCATTGCACATCAGAAAATACATACAGGAGAGAAACCCTATGTATGCAGTGATTGTGGAAAAGGCTTCATCAAGAAGTCTCGACTCATTAATCATCAGAGAGTTCATACAGGAGAGAAACCACATGGATGCAGCCTGTGTGAGAAAGCATTCTCCAGAAAGTCCAGGCTCACTGAACACCAGCGAACTCATACAGGAGAGAAACCCTATGAATGCACTGAATGTGACAAAGTGTTCCGCTGGAAATCACAGCTCAATGCACATCAGAAAACTCACACAGGAGAGAAGTCATATATATGCAGTGACTGTGGAAAAGGCTTCATTCAGAAGGGAAATCTCATTGTACATCAGCGAACTCATACTGGAGAAAAACCCTATATATGCAATGAATGTGGAAAAGGCTTCATCCAAAAGGGCAATCTCCTTATTCATCAACGTACTCACACCGGCGAGAAACCCTACGTATGCAATGAATGTGGGAAAGGCTTCAGCCAGAAGACATGCTTAATATCCCATCAGAGATTTCACACAGGAAAGACACCCTTTGTATGTACTGAGTGTGGAAAATCCTGCTCACACAAGTCGGGTCTCATTAATCACCAGAGAATTCACACAGGAGAGAAGCCCTATATGTGCAGTGACTGTGGGAAAGCTTTCAGAGATAAATCATGTCTCAATAGACATCGAAGAACTCATACAGGGGAGAGACCCTATGGATGCTCTGATTGTGGGAAAGCTTTCTCCCACTTGTCATGCCTAGTTTATCATAAGGGAATGCTGCATGCAAGAGAGAAATGTGTAGGTTTAGTCAAATTGGAAAATCCTTTCTCGGAAAGTCATAGCTCATCACATACAAGTGATCTCATACAGGATAAAGACTCTGTTAACTTGGTGACTGTGCAGATGCCTTCTGTGGCAGCTCAGACTTCATTAAGTAACAGTGAGTTCCAAGCAGATAGCAAAGTAGCCATTGTGAGCCAGCCTGTTGCCAGAAGTTCACTCTTAGCAGATAGTAGAATTTGCACAGCAGAAAAACCTTATGAATGCAGTGAATGTGGTAGTGCTTTCAGTGATCAATTACATCATATGTCACAAAACACACACAGGAACAAACTGTGATACATTCAAGGTGGAAAGCCCTTGAGTAAAATCTTATGGCTGATAAGCATATACTCAGAGAAAATTAGTATGAGGTAGAGACTGGGAAAGTCTTTTATGGGAAGATAGATCCTCTGATTAGTGATCATCAATGAGCTTATAGTTGGTAGAAATATAATGATCATGGAAAAGTCCTTGTTCAGAAATAATACCCCAGTAGGTATTAGAGGCTTTACATAAGGAACAGTTGGAAGACCTTTGAAGGCTGTGAATGTGGCAGGGTTGCTAGTGGTACATTCTGCCTTATCCTCAGAGAAAATCATATAGAAATAAAACTATGAAAATAGTACCTAGAACATCTTCAGCAAAATATGAAAGAACACACGAAGCAAATAAGCCCTGTGAAATGGGTATTTTAGAGATTTTGATTGCAAATCTAACATCATTATACAGCAGATAATATACAGGATGTGTTTTTTAAGACAATATACCTTGACTCACTAGTTGATATGTCAGTGACTAATTAACGGGTTGTCACTGTTACACATCATTGGTTAAATTTATAACACAATGTGCCCCTTCCCCCATTTTTGGCATGAGTTTTCTATTCCCAACCAAGATCATTATATGATTATCTCTTGTGTTTCTTTGATTTTAAATTTCTTCACTTGTTATTTCAGACTACTGAAGTTCTTCAAAAGGAAATATGTATTTAATAATGTAACACAACAAGTTTTGATGTGTTTAACTTTATAAATATCACCCCAGAGGAATTAAGTTCAAAACTTATGATTGGCCATGCTCTTAATTTAGAAGGTAGTCCTAATCCTAACCCTATGGTTTGTCTTATTGTTGGCATACACGCCATTCGGAATAGTTTGTGTGATCCACTTTCTTTACCTGAAAATGTTTCCTTTATCTAGGAACTGTGGATGACGGCAGTGGGAAACAAAACAAAATGTCAAGCCAGCATTTTTAAAAAGCTGGATTATATGCATGTATAGTTTATACATGCAACCGTAGTTTAAAAATGCATATTCCTGTATCAGTTGAAACTGTAGTTTAAAAATACATATGCCTGTATCAGTTGAAAAAGACATATAATATAAAGATCAAATTGTCCTGATAATTTCTTGTTCAAGGTACATATTATTATTTGGAGTGGGAAGAGGAAAAGACTCAATTTTCCTTACATAAAACAGGATATGAATACTTTTCTAAAAAGTGTTCATGTCTTATCTCTACCTAAATTATAAATTCCGTGATAGTTTGTAGGCAATTGTATATACCCTAGCAGATAGAAATTAATTATATGTAGATTTTTGGAAGATGAATGAAGGTGCGTGAATAACCCAGTGGACAATTGATCAGAATTACTTTTGTTGTTGAAGAAAAGGAGCTACCAGAAAGAAATTCTGAGGATTAGTACTATTCTAAAAAAAAAAAAAAACTTTTTAAAACCTGAATAGAGCCTCATTTCTGTCATAAGAGGGGCAGAACAGAGAAGGAATAGGATTCACAGAATAAGCCCAATTAAAAAAAACAAAATAACTTCATTCTCTAAAAATAAAGGACAGCATGTAAGATGAATAAAGGTGAGATCCTTTTGGATATTTTAGATAAGAACCCTTAAATTTGTCTATAGTCTGTCACCTTGGAGAGTTGCCACTGTTTTAAAGATCCTAGCTCCTCTGTGATATGCTCAATTGGAACATACGATTTACCTTCATCATTCCTTCTCACCTAGGGTTGAGACCCTTGTTCTCTCCTCTACTCAGAGTTCCATCCCTTAATCTAATAAAGATTTATCCACTTTAGAAACAGTCCTGTTTACAAGGAAAAATAAAATGGAAATTTGCCTTAAAGTGGCTGCCTCACAATTGAAACCCAAACTCTGGGTTATTGGGTGATTACAGCAGTCTTTGAGCATTTGCATTATGGCAGGCACTTATACACACAGGATACACTGATGAACTAAACATAAAGTAGTGGCCTGTAACAGGATGGATTCAGTACAGATGCTCTGCAGTTAAGAATATAAGAAATGGACTCTTCTTCAATCTAGACTTCAGATTCTGTCTACTTCTTGCCTTGTGAATCTGTACATCCTATCATAGCAGTCATAGCATCCTACTCCCTGAACACATAAATCAGGGTGCACTATTGGGCTGCCCAGGCCTGTCCTTGGGACCGGATGTTGAATTCACCGTTAAGAAGTTGGCATCCCAGCTAAATAAATTTAACTGGATACTGAGTTCCAAGTTGCCTCTTTCAAAAGGCACATCGCCCCTCACCTTCATAAAAATTGGAGCTGACGTTTATTAAGTGTCTGGTTTGTCAAACGGTAACTGCATTATTTAGTACTTTTGAAAATTTAAACAAATGTTTGTTTTTATTTTGTTTGAGAGAGGGTCATGCTCTGTTGCCCATGCTGGAGTGCAGTGGCCTGATCATGGCTTACTGAGGCCAAGCCATCCTCCCACCTCCGCCCCCTGGGCTCAAGTCATCCTCCCACCTCAGCCTCAAGAGTGGCTGGGACTACAAGTGCGTGCCACCACACCCTGCTAACTTGTATTTTTTTGTAAAAGCAGGGTCTCACTATGTTGCCTAGGCTGGTCTCCAACTCCTGGGCATAAGTGATCCTCCCAACTTGGCCTCCCAAAGTGCTGGGATTACAGGCTTGAGCCATGGCACCTGGCCTCTTTAGTTATTTAACTGGATGGATGAATGGATAGATGTATATATACAGAGACATATAGAGCTATATATGCATACATACATGTAGGTATGTTTGTAATGAATTTAAGTGATGGAATCAAATATTTACCCAAAGTAGCAATTGTGAAAACTGTAGGATGAAACTAGAAAAAAAAAAAGGTCTTCAATAGGAATCAGAAATGTGGGTAATAGAAATTTTTTTCTTGTGTCAGAATAAATCTGAAAGAAAATATTTATGAAAAAGACATGGTAACGTTGGGAACTAGAGAGAAAAGAATTCGACTTTAGTAGCGTCCAGAAGTTTGTAGACAATGATATGAATGATGATATAGGAAGGCAAATGTTTGTTATTTTTAAGACGGACTTGGACTTGAACTGAACTGGATATAGACCCACTAGGTAAATGTAGCTTTAATTACAACTGTAATTAGCAGTCAGTTATTAAGCCTCAACCCACCTACTCTCTGGGGTCCTTGGGCCTCCAAAGTTCCAGCCTCCTCAGGCCCCTAAACCACAGACACGTACAGGCCTCCTCAAACACTGACTCCAAATTAAATCTGAAACCTTTCACTAAAACCTCCAGCCCCAAGCTTCTGTATCACATTAAATTGCAAACCCGATTTGGACACCAAATTCATTCATTAATACACACTTTTCTACCCCGTTTCTCAACCACTGATTCACAGTGCATTCCCTCAACGACCACAAACTTCGACAGTTGGCCTTTCGATCGTTAATATCCTCCAGTCTCTTAATCACTGACCGCTAAGCGCCCTATCACCAAAGCCAGGCTTCTCCACTGAGTAAACCCAGACAGAACCCGAGGACGCGAGGTTCCACATGGTCTCAGAACAGGGGCTCCCCTGCACCGACCCCCCACAGGCCTTTCACTTAGAGCCACACCCAGACCCCGACACACCTGATCCTGAGTCTCTCCCGTCTCCATCGAACACTGGGACCAAACGCTGAGCCTGAACCCAAAACGATTTCCATCTCTCTCCGACTTCGTCGCTAGGGCCTTTGCGGGCCCTTGGCGTTGGGCGGGGAAACCAGACGTTCCCACACGTCCAAGCTCCTCCCTCGGCCTCGTATTGTGACGTATATGGCCACGCCCATCTCGGTGACGCCCATCTCGGCGACACCCACCGGAGACTCCGGAAGGAAGGGCTGTTACCACGGCGTTGGAAGACAGGGAATTAATTTCAGGGCACCTCAGTCACTGAGCAAACTAAATAAATTATCAGAAAATTATAAAAACTTTTAACTTTAGTGAGCAAAATAATAAGAAGATGGCCGCGCGCTCTACGCCATACTGAGCCGTTAGGAAGAAGCATCATGGCTGCAGTTCCTCTTAGGAGGCGTCGGTTTCCATTCAGCAGAAAATACAATCTCTTGGGAGTTTAGGGCGGAATCGTGGAGTATCTCTGAGGGCCTCTTCAGGACCATCAAGGTGTGTCAAAGGCGAATTGGCTGAAGGGGGATAGGGGGACAGTGGTCACAGAGTGGACCAAATTTGTGGACGTTCTGAATCCCCTGCAAGGTATGTGGAAGAGAATGGGCAAGTCTAGTCTAGCTGAGAATTGTCTTGAGGCCAAATAGGGGGATGATTTCTATGAGGATCAATGCCCACGTGCAGCTGCATACAGTGTGTGGTTACCTGTAGTAAAGAAAAAGGAATGAGCCTTCAAATTTAATCAAATATTTCCCTAAAACACATGAAAATGAAAATGTGGGTAAGTGAGGTAATCACAGCAACATTAAGTTTTATTGGCAGACTGACTGGATTTTGTGTGTTAGTAATTGAGGTAGCTGGTAGGGTAGATTTCTTTTGTATTTTTCTAGTCTGTGGGTAGTCTTATCTTTCATCCAGTGACAGCAATGATGCAATACTAAGAAACAGCAGCGTTTCTAAGTAATATTTAAAGCTGGTATGAGTCTTGGTTTAAAAGGAAGAGGGTGGTCCCTTAGGCCCCTTGTGTGATACTAACCAAGACATAATTGTAGAATTATAGAAGAAGATGCTGTTAGTTACAAGACAAGGGATCCGTGTATTAGGGACAACAAAATGGGAAAAAAGAGTGTCACAGATTTTGAAATCAAAATCTGACATTCTGCTTATTTCCCTGATGAGTGTTTGATTCACCTTAGTGAGCTTTTCCAAACCAAATGTTTGAGTGACTAACATCTTGGTTCTTTGCCTTTATCTTTGCAGTTTTGGCATTCTCTGAACATGATCTCATCTAGTCTTTTATCCTTAAATATTTATGTCCTGATGTTTTCCACATTGCCCTTCTCAAGCCATTTCTCAACAAATTAGGTACTTTGTACTTTAATATCTAATAAAAATCTAAATATGTATATGTTTTTAAAAGCATATTTATTTCTCCTACATCCCAAACCTCAGTAATATTCACTCTTTCAAAGCCAGTTTCCACTTATCTCTTGATTCAAGCAAAATACTTAGGAGCAAACTATTCAGCGATTGTGTTAAAATGCCTCTAACTTCTCAGGTATCATTAAATATCAGTGGGCTCCTAGAAAACAGGAATATAGTTCTTTGGAACAGTCTCTTGCTCCATGTGTGCCCTCAGGAGATAGCAGAGAATTTGCAGAGAGGAAAAAACTTATAAATGCAGTGAATGTGGTAGTGCCTTCAGTGATCAATTATGTTACATTTTATGTCTCAAAAATCCAGGCTGGGTGCAGTGGCTCACGCCTGTAATCCCAGCACTTGGCCAGGCAAAGTGGCTCACGCCTGTAATCTCAAAACTTTGGGAAGCCAAGGTGGACAGATCATGAGGTCAGGAGTTCGAGACCAGCCTAGCCAACATGGCAAAACCCCTTCTCTACTAAAAATACAAAAATTAGCCAGGCATGGTGGCAGGCACCTGTAATCCCAGCTACTCAGGAGACTGAGGCAGGAAAATTGCTTGAACCCGGGAGGCGGAGGTTGCAGTGAGTCTAGATCATGCTATTGCACTCCTGCCTAGGTGACAAGAGCAAGACTTCATTTCAGAAACAAAACAAATCGATGGAAAAGAAACTCAGGTATATTCAGGTGTGCTCAGATATATTGAATGAAGAAGATTGAGCAAAAATCAATTGTAGCTTATTCTCTAGCTGATTAAGTGAGAGAAGTCATGAATGCAGAGACTGGGAAAGCCCGATAAACTGATCCTACATTGTGCATTGATACAGAGACACAATCTGATGTTAACCTCAGGATCCATTCACATTGATTGCTCAATGTTGTTAACTAGTCTGTGGAATGCCTGAGATATCCAAGTAAAGTGAAACATTACTGTGATTATGAAAAGAGATAAGAAGTATCTGAGCCAGGAATGGTTGCTCATGTCTGTAATCCCAGCACTTTGGGAAGCTGAGGCAGGGGGATCACTTGAGGTCAGGAGTTTGAAACCAGACAGATATACTCATTTTGCCGTAAGACAAGTAGTGGGCAGAGACCTGGAGATGGCCTGTGTAGCAAAAAATTTACCATTCCCAATGTGAGGTCTGGCCGTTGCCCTTAACCTACCCAAAGCAATGCCCAGTTTTTTTTAATGTCGTGCCTGAAGAAATTAGTTTTGTTTTCCTGTAGGCTTGAGCATCAGACAGTCTAAAAATTTGCCTTATGATGGAAGTTTTCGGTCACGTAGTAACAGCTTAGCCTCTGATGGAGGTAGACTTAAAGGCAGCCAGGCAGGCAGTAGGCACTGAAGCTCCAGAAAAAACTGGTCTCCAAGGCTTGGGCGAGCTTTCCTGAATGAAAACATTCATGAGTATTGTCTCATATAACTGAGGAGAGAGGACAACTGAAAATTCAGTGTTTTTGGTACTAGTCCTGGATTCTGTCTTCTATTGTTTCTCCCCATCGCTGATTTTAATCTGTATCCTTTCCCTGTAAACAACCAGAAGAGCGAGTAAAATAGCTCTCAGTGAGTTCTGTGCGTCCTTCAGAGAATTACCAATACTGAGGGTGAATTGGGGGACCTGAAATCTTAAAGATGCTGTCAGAAGGAATCGTGGCCTTGTGTAGACTGAGTTCCATCTACAGTTTGTTTGCCTACAAATCCTCATGAAGGGAATGGATAGTGGACCTTGTCGAATGTGGATTTGTCTGTTGCAAGATCCAAAGGATTGATTTTGATCATTACATTTTACACGTTTTCTTTAATTCCATAACCAATGAATGCTCCTTACTTTTCGGCAAAGATAAGTGTTGCGAATTTTGATGACCATTCCATGCTTTTGAATTGAGATGCAGAGTTGGCTTAGGTAATAATTAAAAGAATGATGTAATATTCTGGTTAAACTGTCTGATGCTGGTGCTTTTATCTTTGAGAGAATGCTATACATCTCTCTTTTCTTCTAGGGGTAAATTTCTGTCCCAATTTCTTTTCCCTGCCAGGGTCAATATTGGTGAAGCACATTTTCCTAGAATATTTCTATATTATCATTTCCAAGTTATTTTGCCTTTAATTTTACAAACAAGTCCAGTGACCTCTAATGTGAATTATTGATGTTGTGTTCTTGCTTTTACTCTTAAGATGTCCTTCTCAGTAACATTTTCTGATTCTGTGTATCTGCTGAATACTTTAAAGTGTATAGCTCAAGCATCTGAAAATTAAGAGTTAACTAGATCATGGGTAGAAGAGCTCAAGGAAGCCTGGAACCCAGTGAGACACACAAATCTCTCTGCATGTGCTTCATGGGTCAGACCTCAGTATTTCTTGCTCCTTCCATATGAGACCCTGTGTGCCTCTAGGGATCGTGAAAAAGTAAGAGCCTTTCCCAAATACTGCAGCAGTCTCTTTGAAGACACACATAAGAAAGTTATCATTGGTGTTGGTAATTAGCAATTGGGAAACAAAATTTCAGAAGTGTTCTCAGCTCCCCAAGCCTTCGCTGTCATTTACCCTACAGGTAAAGTGATAATTGCAGTTCTGAAGGGAGGTGAGGTCACAGAATCACAGACCTTTATTTGAGGGTCTGGCTGCCTTTCTCCCTCATGTACTGGCTGTCATGACCTTCACACTGAACTCACCGTCCTGGCAGAGGGAAGAAGTCCAGTGAGTATTTTCTGTTGCACTCTGAAATGCAGTCTGCAAGGAAAGGAAGTCTTACTACATGCTTATGTCTAGAAAGGGAGTATTCTGGGGTAGAAACATTCAGTGGCAAGGTCAGTCAAGGAGGAGGAATAATTCCTTAGATCTGAGCTGGGTTAGTAGAAAGACAAGGGGTCCTAGACCCTATGCTAGTCCTCCATGGCTCCTATTATAATTTAATAAAACTCTCACTCAGAATGTTTGTTAGTGAATAATTCAAGTCATAAAATTTGATATCTTGTTTTGAAGATGCTTAAGAATTGTAATATGAAGTAATTCATATTACCTGACTTGAATTATAGACTAAATTTTCAGTATTATTACAGGTACATTTATAATGCCTGCATGTTTATAAGAAAGGTTAGGAGGAAACTATAAGAACTACATAATCTTGTACAAAAACCACAGTGTCAATTCGTTACTGGAATAAAAATATTTTTTCTATAAATTTAGGTTTATTATCCTGTTAATGGAGGTTGTAATTGTGTCTGTAATGAAGTATCCATGTTCTAATGATTATGGAGAGATTGCATTTTCTCTTAAAGTTATGGCCACAGTAAAGGAAAAGGTAATGTTATAATTATGGATATTAGATGACAGTTGCCAGGACCAAATGTATCTTGGGTTATTTCTTCTGGTTTAATAATATATGAACATCAATCTCAAGCTTATGACACATTTTTTCTGTTATTTGAATTTTTACATTCAAATAATAGAATTTACATTGCAGAAGATTTCATATTCTCCAGATTTGATTTACAGAAGTCTCATGTATTGTGATATCCTTCACAAATATCTCATTACTAGTACTTGCACTTAACCTAGGTATTAGTAATAGATAAGTGTTTAACATGAAATTAGTAATAACTTCTATCCTACGCTATTTATCATACATTACTCTTTCATGTTTCTTAGTTTAGGGAGAAAGCAATGTTGCTCAGCCATTTATTTGATAGATACTACTATATTTTTGTTCCTGGATTGACAGCCCGTGAATCTCTGCTGCCAAACTAATATTGTGTCAGTCTAGCTTTCATTAAGTCAAATTTGGACATGGGTGGCAGTTTTTGTAGATTAGACTGTAATGAGTGTGCTATATTTTATTAGGATCTCTGATATGTATTTTTTTTTGAATCAGAGGAACATACACAATTTATCAGTGCATAACTCAGTGAAATTTCACAAACAAAATACACCTCTGTATACAACCCCTAGATCAAGAAACAGAATATTCTACCCTCCCAGAAGCTCCTTGTGTCCCCTCTAAATTCCTGTCCTCAAGAGTTTAGCTCTGTTGGGTATATTTGAGTAGCAGTATTGTTGAGACATAGATTTATATCTATTCCAATATTTAAGAGATCACATCACTTTTGTATGTTTTGTTTTGTTTGTTCTTTATACAAATGAAATCATAGAGCAAGAACCCCTCTGTATTTGGCTTTTATATTTTTATATGGCTTTAAAAATATACTATTGATATCCATTAGCCTTGATATATAGCAGTCCCTTCTGTTAATATCAAATATTTGAGTCATTCTATTCTGAGTGAGCAAGTGGTTGGTCTTCACGTTTGGGGCTGTTATGACTACTGCTAATACACAAATTCTGAAATTTGTTTTTTGGTGATATATTTAGAAGTTGATTTGGGGTGTACTTATAAAAGTGGAATTGTTGAGACAGAGGTTGATATCTATTCCACTTAAGGAGATACTGCCAAACTGCTTTGAAAATGCCTGTGCCAATTTTAACACCCATCAACAGTGCATGGAATTCCTGGTATATTAACATGTTTGCCAAAACTTGGTATTTCCTGCCATTTTAATTTTATACTTATAGTTGGTGTATGATGGCACCAGGAAGTGGTGTTATTTGAAGTTTTGTGATTACTGAGGACATCGAACCTTTCCTATTTAGTATTCACTGGACAATTTCCATTTTTTAGTTTCTATTGTAATGTGTTCCCTAACTTTACTTTATTACATTGTGTGGTATGTAAGTGTTCTTTATGCTACATACAACTTTTCCTCCTTATGCTCCTCTGTGTGTGTGTGTGTGTGTGTGTGTGTGTGTGTGTGTGTGTGTGTGTGATGGGAGCCAACTTTTAATTTAGTATGTTCTAATTTGTCATTTCACCCATATTGTCAATGTGTCTTATACTGTTTATAAAACATCCTCAGATTCTAAGACCACAACAAATATTTCTTTTTGTAATTCTCAAAATTGCGTTACCTATTTTTAAATTTCACTCAGCAATCCATTAGTATTGGTCTGTTGAATGGCGTGGGTAGTGAATGAGGTTGTTTCTTTTCTCACATACAACTAGTAAAATTGGTGTATTCTGTAATTGTTGAGTTATACTTTTTTTTTTTCATTTGCTGTCACTTGTCATTGCTTCCTCCACATTAACACCATCTCATCCCTAGTGCTGACTTCCCTGAAATACCCTGATAATTCTCTCCATCACTACATGCATCTTGATGTCTGTGGCAATCCCACAGGAGTCAGTGAAAGATGTTTTGATGTAAAAAAATATTTTATGAGGCTCTTTGCTCAGATGTGTGACTGTTATTACAATTTTTAAAGATATGCTGAATTACGGAATGACCTCCAGTACCTGGTAGGACATTTCATTTTTCCTGTGTTTGCATTTGTGAAATGGAGCAGCAAAAACATCACAAAGAAATGAGAGTTTGGATACTGTTCTCCTCTAAATGATGGCAAAATCATAAACTCACTATATACAGCATTATTTGTATTCCCTGAAGTTTTATTTTCTGTGCTCATAATCTTGTCCAGTAGTTCTATTGTTTCCGTCTTGTACAGGCACAAGCAGCGGGTCCAACACATTCACAGGACTCATGTTTCCTCCAGATCCTCCCCTGAGTCCAGAGCCACTCAGAGCATTGTTGTCCTGGTGGGCACCTTTGTATCTTTTCACACACTCTCCTCTCTCTTTCGTGCCTGTATAGCTCTATTTGATATCCCAGTTTGTGGTTGGTGAATTCTGCTGCCCTCATTTCTATGAGTTTTCCAACTGTCAGTCCCTTTGTCCTCATGAGTTGTGACTCTGCTGTATCTAAACTCTGTCTTCCTCAAGTAAAGAACACAAAGTCTCCTAATCTTATTCAAAACATGTAAACTATGTTGTTAACCTTGATATGTCAATATAGACACTTATGGCAAATCCACATGTCTTTCTATGGTAACCTTTAATTGGTACCGGGGTCTTCAGCTGGCTTATTGTGGGAACTGCATAGGCAAAGCAGATGTAAATGAAGCAGGTTTCCCTCGTCCTGTTGATAGGAGTCCTAATCAATGTTTCTTGAGGCAAATTAAACAGATTTAGTCCTAGCTTATCCGTCAGATTAATGGGTGTTTGACCAAATGCTGTATTGACATGATAACCTGCCAGGAGTGATTACAGTGAAGAAATATTCAAAGACATCATGTGTGTCTACTGTGTGCATATGTCTTATGGACAGGGGTAGGAACAGCGTTTGTTCTGAACTTTCTTTTCATAGAACGTGTATGGAAGAAAAGGTATGGATAGTATCACCCTTTGGAAGAGTTGACATAATTGTTTCCTATATATAAAAATAAAGATAATCTCTCCTTCTTAGGCAAATGGTTGGGGAGCCTTGCAAGCTGCTTCTTTAATTTTACTATTCTCAGGCTTCCTCAGCTGGGAGGTAAACCCACTGCATGTGCAGTATTCACCAGGTCCTCTCGGTATCATTTCTATTGGAATTGTGGTGGGAAGAGATCAAGCAAAACTGAGGCACTCAGGATGCTCATACTGCCTCCTACGCCAAGGGTAATGAACGGGTTTTGTAGCATTTGTTCTATTTTAATAATAGACTTTATTTTGTAGAATATTTTTAGGTTCACAGCAAAATTTAGTGGAATACAGCAATTTCTCTTATCCTCCTTACCTGACACATTCACAGCCTCAATCTTACCAAAGTCCCATACCAGAATATTACACTTGCTACAACTGATGCACCTGCATTGACACTTCATTTTCAGCCAAGCCCACAGTATCCATTACTGAATCCTCTCAGTATTGGACATTCTGTGGGTTTTGACAAGTATGTGGTGACATGTATTCAGTGTTATGCTCTCCTATACATTAGCTTCACTGCCTCAAAATTCCTTGAAGCTCCACCTAGTCATCCTTCCCTTCCCTCAACACCTGGAGACCACATGGAAGATAGACAAAGTGTCACCTTCTAGAGTAGAGGACAAATTTGTTTGCTGTTAAACAAACTAAGATGCTCCAGCCAAGAAACAGCAATGCCCAAGATAACATGACTTTTGCAGAATAAGGGACAGTGTTAAGCTTTATTTGGGACCTAAAATCACATAGACATGTCTAGAAATGGAGATGTAAACGGGAGTACGAGATGTGAGGTAGTTTCAGGAAAGAAAAGGAAGGTGCTATGGTACCTCCGATTTTTTTCTGACAAACTCCACAGTCAGGAAGTAAGAGCCTGACTGATGTGTAAAGTAGGAAAAAAGGAATTTTTAGGAGGATGGAAAAAGAAGCCTTAGTAGATACAGTCTTGTAATTTTAGATTCTGAAAGCATCACATTGAGGATGCAAGGTTACAAGGTCTATGATTATGGTATGAAGGTTCACATGTGTGCAGTGCTTTACCTTTTCTGAGTGCTTGCTCATACAGGGTCGTCCATGGGATTTACAATATTCCTACAAGAAACGCAGGCAATGTGCCTTCTCACTGGTAGATTCTGTGCCATAGGGAAATGAAAAAAATGTCCAAAGTTTTGACCAGGAAATTCCACTTCCAAACCAACGAGTACTCCTTCCACTGTAGCTCAATAGAACCCCCAATGGAAAAGACTTGTTATTGACTCCATTCTCCTGTAATTACAGTGGATGGGGAGAGCATATAATGGGCGAAGTGTCCAGGTTCTGCTTTCTTCCAATGCCTGCGCTCTCTGTGTGCTCTGATTTCTGGGAGGATCAGACTTCAAAAACTGCCTTTCGTGGCCCACTGACTCAAATGTTAATCTCCTTTGGCAACATTCTTACAGACACAGCCAGAATCAATACTTTGCATCCCTCAATCCAATCAAGTTGACACTCAGTATTAACCATCACATCATCTTGCTGTAAGGAAATCTCTTCCACAAGAATGAACACACTCATGAGATAAGGTCCAGCTTCTTACCCTTGTTACATTGGGATTTAGTTTCCACAATGCTTTTTATGGGAACACGTTCAAACCATAGCAGTTAAAAACTAGGCATTTGAATCTAATAATATGGTAACCTGTAAATCACATTTTCCCTTTCCCCAGTTTGCTTAGTTTTATTTTGATTTCCTGATTGTTGTAGGTTTTGTGTGTTCCAAGCTCAGCTCAGACTGAGGTGTAAACTTAAAGTCTGCTCAGGTGTTTTCTAACCCGGTGCTTTTCCCTTAGCATGCAGGGTGATTTCCTAAATTACCCCTTATATGCAATCTCTTTTGAATACCCTAGATCTTAAATGTGTGTATTCCAAAAGGTTGAATGAGAAAAATGAAGGATGAAAATGGAACTAAGAATAAAAGATTCTGGCCATTTAAATCATTGGAGAGTGGAAGAGGTTTTCAACAGTGGGAGGTGGGTGCAACAATGGCTGCCTGCCTCTATGTTGGCGCCACCCTGACCACAATCATTAATGAACAATTCGAACACAAGTCCTGAATATTTGGAGATTAGAGTTCTTATTTCACATGCTGGCTTCTCCAAGATGCCTACAAGCTGTGGCAGGAACACATGTATCCCTGCCTGCCATGTGTCTGGGAATGGCAAGATTGGTATCTTTGAACGTAGCTGTAATTTACTACCCAAGCTTGCTTTTCAGTGACAGATAAAAGCCTTCAAAATACTTTGAAATTGCAAAATACTTACATCAGACAGATTCTGTCAGTTTAATTGTTGCCTAAATGGGAAGAAGAATTCCTGGTCTTTCCTATTCTACCACCTTCCCATTATTCCCTCACATTGAAGATTTTGACATGAAGATGAACCTTGATTGTATGGTGCAGTGGAGTTTTAAAGACTACAGAAGACAAAATTAGACAAAATGACTAGGAACCTTGACAGAAGAGTCAGTTCCAAATAAAAGCAAGGTTAACCTCCGTGAAGTAATGACAAATAACAAATAAAATGAAAGCCAAACATAACATTTTCAGAATTAATTGAGATTTATTCCCTTGACACGACATTTCAATCATAACTGCACTTGTAACAAATATGTTTTGAATGAATTGCTGATGTAAATTGTAAAGGCACAAAATGATTTTTTATAAAACAACAACAACACAAGAATATCTTTGTTATGATAGGAAAATACTTTTTTTTTTTTTTTGAGACGGAGTTTCGCTCTTGTTACCCAGGCTGGAGTGCAATGGCGCGATCTCGGCTCACCGCAACCTCCATCTCCTGGGTTCAGGCAATTCTCCTGCCTCAGCCTCCTGAGTAGCTGGGACTACAGGCACGCACCACCATGCCCAGCTAATTTTTGTATTTTTAGTAGAGACGGGGTTTCACCATGTTGACCAGGATGGTCTCGATCTCTTGACCTCGTGATCCACCCGCCTTGGCCTCCCACAGTGCTGGGATTACAGGCTTGAGCCACTGCGCCCGGCAGAAAATACTTTTTAACAGACAGAAAATATAAACCCTGAAGAGTAACATAACAAATAATATGATATTAAAATTAGAAGCATCTTCCGGCTATAATATTTGTGCAAACATTTTGGAATATTGTTTGGCAATACCTCCTAAAGCTCAGTAGATAGAAAACTATGACCCAGCAAGTCCACTATTTCATATATACCCAACAGAAATCCATGTATATATCACCAAAACATGATGTAGGGCTTTCACACAGGTTTGTTTCATGATAGCCTCAAACTTAAAACCACTCACATTCACATTAAAAGGAAAGATTGAATTATTTGTTTGATTCAACACACAAATATTATTACTAACAACGTGCAAAATTTCCAAATACATAAATTCTTAAAATACAAATATACAAAAGAATTCATGCTGAATCATTTTATTTATATAAATATAAGTAGGTAGAACTGAACTATATTGTTTGATGTAGCAATAGTGGTCACTCAGCCAGGCCCAGTGGCTCACCCTTGTAATCCCAGCACTTTGGGAGGCCAAGGCGGCAGGATCATTTGAGGTCAGGAGTTCAAGATCAGCCTGGCCAACATGGCGAAACCCCATCTCTACTAAAAATACAAAAATTTGCCAGACCTGGTAGTGCATACCTGTAATCCCAGCTACTCAGGAGGCTGTGACAGGAGAATTGCTTGAACTTAGGAAACAGAGGTTAAAGTGAGCTGAGATTGCACCACTGCACTCCAGCCTGGGCAACAGAGCAAGACTCTGTCTCAAAAAAAAGAAATAGTGGTCACTTGTGGAAACAGTAACTGATATGGGTATAAGGAGGCACCCCCCAGGCTTTAATAAAAGATCTGTATAGGAAGATGTGCTTAGTTTGTGAAGCTTGTTGAACAGTGGATTCATGACCTGGACATAAATTTATAAAAATACATATCAACAATTAAATGGTGAATTGTAAGAAGCAAATAGAGTCACATGAAAGTGTTTATATTGTCTGTATAGAGAGTAAATGTATTAAACAACTCTATGCTTATTTTCACAAGTACGATGTAGCATCTAGGTAGAAATGTAGACATAACTAAATATATAGCACTCAAAGAACCAGGTTAAAATACAATATCTTTAAAATGAATTAAATAAATATAAAAAAATTTGACATAGAAAGTTAAGAAAATAGAACAAGTGTCAGGAAGACCAAACAATATTTTGGTAAATGCTCTCCAAGTATGTCCATTATTATATTAAACAAAAGAGACTAATGACTTCTATCAAACTGAAATATTGCTTGATTATCTTCACTTGGATATTTTTTCAAGAGATATAGTACAGTCATAAAAATAAAAGTATATAAATACAAATAAAATAAATAAAATACACATATCTTAACAAGATTATCAACTGCAATGCCAAGATGAATATCAGATAAAATGTACATTATGGCATACAAGGTTTGTGATCATTGCAATTAGTATTATTTTATTTTATTTATTTCAGATAGAGTCTCACTCTGTTGCCCAGGTTGGAGTGCAGTGGTGCGCTCTCGGCTCACTGCAACCTCTGCCTCTCTGTTCAAGCACCTCTCCTGCCTTAGCCTCCTGAGTAGCTGGGATTACAGGTGCCCACCACCGTGTCCAGCTAATTTTTGTATGTTTAGTAGAGATGGGGTTTCACCATATTGGCCAGGCTGGTCTCAAACTCCTGACCCCAGGTGATCCACCCTCCTCAGCCTTTCAGAGGGCTGGGATTACAGTGTGAGCCACTGTGCCTGGCCAGTTAGTATTTAAAATTTAAATTGTGCATGTCCTATATATAATTTCATATTGTTATACCTTGATGAATAACAACTATAATCTGATATGCATAATACACATGCATATCTACATACATGTATATACATGCACACAATAGTGTACAAATGTGCCTCTGTGCATTGTGTACATGTTTGTGTAAACCACCACTTGCATTTTATACAGTTGATACATGTGATTCTGTGAGAGACAAATGAAGAAACAATTTAATATTTTGCAGAATTTTATAATTCATGTGTTCCCTATATGATTGGGGGCTTTTGGATTCTCTATCCAGGCAAAGCACAGTGTGAATGCACTGGAGTCACGGCTCAAGAGCAGAAAGGGGCTGATGACTGGAAAACATGCAGCAACTATCCCAGCAGTGTTCACCAGAAACCAGATGGAATTATTAACAAGAACCAAATAAACTTGAAAGATGCAGGAGAGGGAGTAAAAACAGACAAAGGTGCTCACCAAGAGAAGGATGGTTTTAGTAGCTCTGGACTCAGGGGAAGATCTAGGGCAGATATGGGTCCTGTGAATGTGTTGCATCCGTTCCTTGTGCCTGTACAAGACCAAAACCATGGAGCTGCTACCACAAAGCATGAGCCCCAAACAGAACACATCTGGGAAGGACAGCAGTGCTGCAAACAGAAAGTTTGTGGTATGATTCTGACGAATAGAAGAACAGTATTCAAAATCTTTTGTGTTGGTAATGTTTTTGTTGCTCAATTTTCCATTTACATAGAGAGGGAAAATGATATTTATTAGTATCTGCAGGGTCCAGCATAGCACAATAGCAGGGCCAATGTACTTGGGAGCTTTCCTTTTAAGCTCTGCCCACTTGGAGTTCCTGGGACTGATGGTGATGGCCTGGAAGACACTCAACAGGCAGGTGCTGCCAATGGACACTCCCCTGCCCACTCTGTGAATATAGTAAGAGAATCTGCATTTCATATCACTGAAGGCATATATCCACCCAAAAGACACTGTTGTAGAGGGGATTCCTCCAGAGACAATGACCAAAATGTTGCCTACAATCAGGTGCTCTACAATGAAATCTGAGGTCCTCAACCTGCACCCAGTGAAATAAAGGAAGAGATAATGGTAAAGCAGAGAGAAGTTCCCCAGGATTCCAAATACAGTCTGTGATAAGAATATCATTCCTATGGCCAAATCCCTGGTGAACACCCTGTCAATTCTCAGTTATTGATATTTGTCTTCCGAGCAGGAGCATACTGCATGTGAATATGAGGATGGGCCAACATTTGTCACATCAGCTGAAATACACTATTCTCTATGTATCAGCAGTTCTGATGCAGAAATTAGTTACTTACGGTTGTTCCATCCATTAGAGGCTTCCCAGACTGGCATGTATAACCATTAAAAAATACTTGCAATGTACAAGTCACAGCTGTGAAAGTTATTCATAGAGTGACTTCTTTATTCCTCACAAATCTGTGAGGCAGTGATGATTATGACTATTACTTTCCTTATAAAGATGAGAACACAGGCACGGAGAGGTTATGCACATGGTCTAAATTCACAGCCTTGTAGGGGCAGAGTGGGACTTAGAACCTGACTGTGCTGGTAACAAAAATACTGTGTTTAATCCATGACATGCTAAAAAAAACTAGTTCGCTGTACTTTTCCAACAAACCAGTTCTAAAATATATTCTAATTTTACACTTTGTTATTTCATGCTATTGCTGGTATCTTATTTCATAATTTTTGTAGTTACGGTTTCCACTGATTTATAAAAAGTTATTCTACTGACCAATGCAAATTTTGAGTAAGGCTTTAGAGATCTTATTGAAATGTAGACGTATAGATTTCAGTGTAATCCTATAGGTACCTCCCCCTTGACATTTGGATTTAATGAACTCAGGGTTGGCTTCATATAATAAGGCTTACAGAAAGACTCATTTGCTTTTATCCCAGGAACAAAAGTATAGTGGCATCAATCACAGGAACTACAGCACATGAAACACTGCTGTCTGACATAAAAGCATATGGTAGAAACTAAATTATTAGTGATTTCTAATCATACTTATCTATCAATTAATACTTGAGTTAACTAAAATCGTATTAGCAATAATGCACTATTTGTGACAAATATTAAAACAGGGGGCCCAGGCAAAATGTAATGAGAGGGTAGAAAATATTGTGCACTCTATAAACTAAAACATCGTTTTTTGATTATTATATTTCAAAGTAGGAGAAATTTTTTTTTTTTTTTTTTTTTTTTTTTTTTT